>NC_137120.1:35916129-36013629 GCF_949357685.1 Gobio gobio
CGGCTGTCAGTAGGGGTCTCTGACTTATGTTTTTTGTCAGTGATAGCCTACTCCGTCCATTCCCACCAGAGCATAGAGACCTCTGTTCCATATGCCACATCTGTTGGGCCACATGTTCATGTTGTGTACACGAAGCACGCGAAGAAAAGCTTCACATGTTTTGCCAGAACTCTCGGTCGAACATTTCTCTGTATAATTTGAGACAAAAAAAACCTAATTGCAAAATAATTAAATGCAACTTTTGTAAACTAGCCTACTAATGTTAAAAAAAATAAAAAAATCTGTAAAATTGGAGCGTTTTGGTCCCGTTTGAAAAACTGTTTCTCGCGCGATCAATTTTAATGAATGCTGAGCCTATTGTTGCCAAATTGGCACTGATGAATAACCCGTATGTTTTTGAATTCAAAAGATGGATGACAGTGCTTATCGCTAGTTTCAAAGTTCAAAAATAGAAATCAAGACAGAAGTATGAAATTTCAGCATCCCTGTCTCTAAATGGAGAAAAAGTAGCTACAATATAGTTGGAACGCTATTCGAGGCACCATATGTAAGATTTTTGGATTCAAATATCCCAAAAACACTAGAACAGTGTTATGTTTTGTTGACTTGTGTAGCCTACGTAGGCTACAGTCATTATCCAAATGTTTCCAAGAATGTTTATATCCAGAGAAATAAGCGATTTAAACCATGGACACGGGCTGAATCCGAAATCGCCCCCCAAACCCACATTCACTTTTCCCTACGTTAGTCCTACTAATTACACTTGAAGGAGTGAATGAAAATGAGTGAGTGAATTCGGACAGCCGTTGTGTGTACATCGGCTGTACACTCGTTATTGCGGTGCAATGTGGGATTGAATGAGTGCACTCAATAATGGTCTCGGACACCACTACAAATGGCTGTCCCCTCAAATAATGCCCTATATGAGGGTATAGGGGGCGATTTCGGATTGGGTGCAGCGGAGCAATGATATAACACAGCGTTACCTTCCGTCAACATAACCAACGTGACAACCTGCTTGCACAGAGAGCATGCTGGAACTATTTTCAGGCGCTGCGTAATATCATTGCACCGCTTCACCCATGGTACGGCACAAAGTTCCTTGATTATTACGCAGGAATGAGAGTATATTTCCTAGCTATATCGGTCTAGAAAATCACAACTTTTCATTTTCCGTCGGTCTTAGTACACGAAGTAGGGGAGCGCGGGGCACAACCTAACGCGGGGTTAGTTGTAACACGCATATTTTAACCCTTTCCACACATGCCAGAATGACGAAACTTAGTGTATTTACTAGTTGCTATATCAACATTATTTAGAGAAAAAATTGCGCCAAAATTAAAAAATCTCTGGAAGATATTACTGAACATGTATTTAACCATAGCAAAAGTAAATTTCTTACTTAAGTTTAGTTTTCATCTCTGTTTTTTGTGTTTATTTAAAATATGACAAATCCGATGTTATTTTAATCTTATATCTGTTATTTAACAGTTGAGATGTTCTATAATGCTGATCTAACAGCAGAAGACACGAGCCAAGATTTAAATCCCAGTTGCGCAGATGGGGTGCGTTGTAACACTGCGTTACAATGAGCCCCTAATAGAAATATGCCATTATATTCTATACTTTTATGAATTCTTTTGAGAAACCATGAGAAAAGGGTGAATAATGACTGAGAGTTAATGTTCAGATATTATTAATTATTATAATGTTTTTAACTATGCTGTATAGCTGTATTTAGCGATGTGTTTGTAGTCAAACTCAAAAAAGCTCATATTTTTAATGATTAAAAAATGCCAATATTTTATTTTAAAAATGTAATAATTGTATTTTGTTGACAAAATATTTTAGTTTGTCTTGGATATTTTTTTGATTATATCAGGTAACATTTTAAGCTGTTATTTGGTCATGTTACATTGTGCCCCACCACATGTTACAATGTACCCCACCTATGGGGCATGTTGTCACATTTCACTTCCATTCTTTCGGGGTAAATCAAGAAAAAAGTATACACTGTATTAATGAAACAAAACTAGACATGTGCAATTAATGTGGGAAAAAATAAACACTCTGAACCCCAAGTGGATTTACACAAACTGAGCGTTAGGTTGTGCCCCGCTCTCCCCTCGACATCACAACATGTAGATAGGAAAATATTGGCTTTATTTGGTCACTTATTGAGCAGTAGGCTAGCTGGAGCCATTTACCTCCAGTCTTTGTGCTAAGCTAGGCTAGCGGTGGGTGCGTCAGACAGAGTTATGGCACGGAGATGAGAATGGTGCGTAACTCTGGGGGATACAGTGAATAAGCTAGAGTCCCAAAAAGTCGGCGTGTTCCTTTAAAGTCATTCGATATAAAGACTAAAATGTGTCATTAATCACGAAAAGTCTGATTGTTCACTTCAGCTATTTAAATGAACCGAACGAAAACGACTCATTGATTCATTTTGTAAGCTTGCACGTTAGCTCTATTTCTTTCTGCAGGATAGCGTGACTAACTAAACGACAACTTAAAATGATGGGTAGCATTACCTTGTAACCTAGCGTGCAGATTAAAAGTAGCCCCAAAAGTGATAGGCAGCCCTGTTTTGATGCTAACGCTCTGTTCATACTTGTGTGTTCAAGCTAATAACAATGTAGATTTGGTTAGCTTGTAGTATAGCTACAGTAATTTTACAGTTTCCGAGCAGCCATGGCACTGACTGGCAGGCAGTAGAGAGCTTCTGACGATACCTCCCCCTGTGATATTATCCGTCTTTACATGTCTGTTTGGGTTTGGGTGTGTGTGTGTGTGTGTGCATCTTGTGGTATCGCGTAACATTTGACGTGTTTGATGCTGGTGTCCGGTGTCACAGAACTCAAATGCACTTGGCACAACCGGGGGGACTTTTGCTCAGCGGGGGCCTCGCCGAAGATACTGCAAACAACATTTCACAAGTCCTCACTCCCAGGAGCATCACACACTGAAGACGGCGGCTCAACCTCCCCCTCCTCGTCTTTCACAACTGATTAGAGCGTGCCGAGTTCAATTCCAGATGATTTGTGTTGTTTCTGGTACGCTGCCCATTTTCAAATCTGTTGGAAGCGGATACTTGCTCTGCATTATTTGCATCTATGCTCCCTTCCAAGAATTCCACAAGAAACACAATAAGGATGTTTTCACTGCACGGGACAGCCGCGTCCTAGAATACTCTCTGATGTTGCACAATTTGGATGCCTGCCACTGCAAAATACATCAAGCTGTGTGAAGCATCGGCTAATGTATGCTTTAAGGCCAGCTGCGAGAACATCAGTTGATGTTTGAATGTGTGCAGGTGGATTGTTTTTTTAGAGCAACTGGAAGAATGTTTTTCATGCAAGCCGAGAGCTCAGTTGGGAATAACTTTTGGAATTAGGTTGATGGATTTGGAAGAGAGTTATGTCGGCAAGTCCACATTAGAGTTCCCATACTTATTTGATTAATAAGTTGTTCGGTTATGCATGTTCTTCTTTATAAAGTGCGTGAAACAGCTGCACCAAATGATAAGTAATGATCTGCCATCTGTCTGCCATTGGTTGGACAAACAGGTAGCCGGAGCTCTCTTTTGTGGAATTAACCAACAAAAGTTATTATTTTTAATATTTTAATATTACATACTTAGCCTAATTACCGCCATGAATCCCACCCCCAGATGTCAATGAAGCAAGATCTGAGAGATCACCTGTTGCAAAAAAGGCCATATAGCAGAAAGATTTTACTCAAACTTAGAGTCATTGCTCCCTCTGCTGGTCATTATGAAAATTAACATAAGAGAATACGTTATAAAAATATGGCCTCATGAATATGTCTGACTCTAATGTTTGTCTGATGAACCGGTTGCATATTTTTCTTGCCACAATGTAAATATTATAATTTATTTATTATCTAAAACTAATGATTACTTATTGTTCGCTGCTTGTTTTTTGTGTATTTTGTATTGTTTCAGTTATGTTGCAGTACTTTTCATATTTTTCATATAGTCTCCTAATGTCTCAATTTTATCTTTTGAAATGCATTATATCAAGTTGCCTCTGGGTTTGGGAAATGTGAATCTGAGGCGTTAAAGGGATAGTTCACCCAAAAAAGAAAATTCTGTCATCATTTACTCGCCCTCGAGTTGTTCCAAACCTCTATGAGTTTCTTTCTTCTGCTGAACACAAAATAAGATATTTTGAAGAATATTGGTAACCAATGGAAGCCCGTTTCCGCCGCTAAATAAAAAAATAAAAAGATAATTGTGACTTTTTATCTCAGAATTCGGAGACTTTTTCAGTCAGAATTGTGACTTTATTTCACGCAATTTCGAGTTTATATCTCAGAATTCGGACTTTATAACTCGCAACTGTGAGAAAAAGTCAGAATTCTGAGACAAAAAGTCGCAATTACTCTTTATTTTTTTATTTAGTGGCGGAAACGGGCTTCCATACCAAACGCTGGTGGGCTCGAATTCCATAGTATTTTTTTCTCCATACAATGTGATTCAATGTATTCAATATTTGTGTTCAGCGGAAGAAACTCATACAGGTTTGGAACAACTTGAGGATGAGTAATGGTGACAGAATTTTCAATTTTGGGTGAACTATCCCTTTAAGCAGCTGATGTAAAACTAACTACTCACCGATTAGCATCTCTTTCAACTCAGTAGCTGAATCCGAAATCGTCCCCTAAACCCTCATTCTCTATTCCATATTCCCTACGTTTGTCCACTAATATATTTCACTTGAAGGAGGGAATGAAAACGAAAAGTCGGACAGTGTACATCAGCTGTGGCCTACACTCATTATTCCGGTGCAATGTGGGATTGAATGAGTGCACTCAATAACGCTAATAACCACAAGGGGGCAGATTAGTTTTGCTAGCGCTACAGTTCGATGGTATCAGTCGTCAATATTTGCATAGGCCTGTTAATGACAACTTTTAATACAGACTTCTGCACAAACAGTGTTTCAAATAAGCTAAAGTGTTTTATTGATATGAACTAGCTAGTTTGAGACTGAACCTTAATGTAATGTTAAAATAGTCCATTAACAATAGGTAGTAGGCCTAGCCTAGGTAGATTTGTAAAGTAAACTGGTACCAAGTAATGGGTTTACTCAACCAAATATAGCGGTGTAACTGGGTCTTTGTTTTAAAGCTAGCTTGCCTATCCTGTCAACACTTTTAAATACCAAGAAGTCAGAACTATTTACTAGGTGAATTATTTGTTTGTTTACTCTTTGTCTTTGCTACTGTCAAAATCAGGCTTGTGGCTGTGCTTTCAGTGCTCTAGATTCTTTAAATCGAGTAATATCTCATAACTGCAATTCCCAGGACAGGCAGCCAGCGGTTTGGGGAATTTTTACCATAAAAGGTCATGCTGAGCTGAGCTACGGTTTCCTGTGGGAGTGGCCTGTGAAATTCTGCCTGTTTCTCTCTCACTCACAACTACTCCCTCAGTCATCTCCTTATCTCCAGCTGAATGCCTGCACTTCCCCGCATAACATATCATTCTGCACTTTAAAGTATGCACTCAACAAATACATCGACAGTTCAGAGGGGTGTTAAAATAAATGTCTCTGTGTGTGTGTGTGTGTGTTTGTGTGTCTGTGTGTGTGTGTTAGGGGTATGTGCATGCTAGGGGTATGTGCATGCTACTTTATAACTGCAGCTTGATAAACTGCTTGTAAAGTGAAGACGTTAAACTATACTGCTTGTAAAGTGAAGACGTTAAACTATAGTTAAGCTACTCTTTTAAGGAAGTACTTGGCTAACAAAGAAAGAAAAAAAATAGAAAATAAAACTAAAGCTACTTAAAGGGATAGTTCACCCAAAAATGAAAATTATCCCATAGTTTACTCGCCATCCTAGGTGTATATGACATTCTTCTTTCAGACGAATACAATCAGAGTTATATTAAAAAATGTCCTGGCTAATCCAAGCTTTATAATGGCAGCCCAAAATTTTAAGCCCAAAAAAGTGCATCTACCCATTATAAAAGTAATCCACACGGCTCGGGGGTGTTAATAAAGGCCTTCTGAAGTGAATCGCGGGTTTTTTTTAAGAAAAATATCCATATTTAAAACTTTACAGAGTAAAATATCTAGCCTCCGCCAGACCACCTTCCGTATTCAACTTGCGAAGAAAGTGTAACGCCTCTCGTAGGTCAAAATGCTTACGCGAGTTTTTTTTCATAAGTTGAATACGGAAGGCGGTCTGGCGGAAGCTAGATATTTTACTCTGTAACGTTTTAAATATGGATAAGGAAATCTTTTGAAAACCGATACCGTTATCATCTCTTCGTATAAACTACAAAAGGGCAAATTTGTGAAAATGGTGATGGTATGCACTATAGGCATGTGCGTTTGGTGAGTGTTCTGTAAAATAATGTGTATGTGCGCAGGTGCGTAGTCCTTCTTTACAGTGTGACATCGCCAACTACTGGCCTGGCAATACAGTCGTTTTCGTGGATCCGTGTGAACGGGGATCGTTTTGATAACGCTGTAAAAGTCCCGCTGCTCGCGAGGCGTGTGTTGCGTTCATCTTATTAACAATCGCTCCAGCGGTTCCTCAGCTCCACAACACTCGGTCCTGCTCTGCTTCTACTACAGTAACGTTAATAATCGCATCCATGAACATGATTTCTGCCCGAGTCCTATCCTGATTCTTTTCCACCGGCTGTGAGGTGAAGACCACATGTCCCAAGATTCTGCGCTCACACGTGGCGTCATCAAACTACGCCTTTGTTTTGAATAGGCGACCTCTAGCGGACGGAAAAGTTACATAGTGCAGCTTGATTTTGACGCGATCCACCCGGGTTCGAATCCGCCTTTTGCAGAACTCGCTCTTCTCCCTTTTCCCATCACATATCACATCGGAAAGGCATTTACTTTCAATAATAATCAAGAAAATGTTCTAAATGTGGAAATAAAGTGCCCAATGAAATGTTTAATAATATTAAAAGCATTAATTGGGTAGGGGTAGGTGTAGGGAGGGCTTTTATTGTCCCATTAAGGCGGCATCCATTTAATAATATTAATAAATATAATAATTTACACTCAGTTATTATTGTATCCTGTTACTGTACAACAATACTGAGGTGCAAATAGTATGTATCTGTCAAAATAAAGTATACATTGCATGTAATTACTATTTACACATATCGCAAAGAACTGCTACTTTTACATGGTAAATAGAATAATAGAATATATCACTATTTTCACTTAGTAAATATAATCTATCGCTAAGAAAATATGCTATTTTCACTTAGTAAAAAACTAGTAATGGTGGTAAATGGACAACACAGATTAAGATACATTAAAGATACATACATGTTATTGCTTTACAGCTCATTTTGTAAAGAAAAATGGATGTCAATGATTTCTTTTGACTGAAGAACAAGATTTTATTATTATTATTGCCAAATAGATACATTTGTATTGAACCTAGAACATTGCTCTAAGCAATTTAAAGGGATAGTTCACCCATTTGCTCACCCCTCATGTTGTTCCAAACCTGTATGAATGTCTTTGTTCTGCTGTACACAAAGGAAGATATTGGAAGAATGTTTGTAACCAAGTCCCCATTGACTACCATAGTAGGAAAACAAATACTATGGTAGTCAATGGGGGCCAAGATCTGCTTGATAAACATTCTTCCATATATCTTTTGAACAAAGAAATGTCTAAGGATTGGAACAACCTGAGAGTTGAATTTTTTGGGTGAACTATCCCTTTAAGCACTTTTTAGCATGCATTAAACGCAGTGAAATGAATCCTAACATGTTTTTGTCCATTGGCCGAATTTACAAAGTACACTTTGTGTTGTACTTGTCCGTTAAACTACTTCCACAATGGGGCATTGCCCAATTACATGACACATTCATACTTCCCTTCATCCTTAAAGCTCAGAGGGGCAGGCATGAGTAAGTGTTGAACGAATGCCAAAGCACATTACGTCTTTTCCTTACAACAGTGCCTAAGGGAGGCTAACAAAGACGGAGCACAGTGGAGTGGGTATGCAGGTGCCAAACATCTGTCTATGGCTATGACGACAAATGTAAAGATGACGCCGCAGACGTCAGAGAGCTGCTTGTCTGGAGCACAGGTGTTTTTGGACACTCTTCTTAAAATGTTCATCCAGGTGTTATGGAGCGTGAATCATCCGTTTCACAGTTGAGTATGTCTGAGGTGCATGTCAAACATGTCTCACAGTTTCACCACCTTGATGCTAAAGTTGTGGTTTTTGGCATGGCTGGAATTCAAGCATTTGTTTACTTAAAAATGTTTAAAATGAGAGCTTATGACAGAAATAAATCCAAAGACTTAGAAGAAACTAAACAAGACTTTTTTGTTGTAATTCACAAAATGCCTAATGGAAGGGCTAGTGTCCAGGGCTAGCGTTAAGAAAGCCAGTTGGAAAAGAGTGTTACATTCTGCACTTCTGCTCTATTTTTCAGTGCCAAAACACTCCGATCCAACGGTTTCGCCATTCAGCACTTTGGGTCTCAACCATTCTAAATCAAGTTTGAGCAATTGCTTTACGTCAGACTTGATTGAACAAGGCAGTAAACGGAACAGAAAGCGACTTTCAGGTATGATTAACACTTGTATTTTTTTGTTTGTATTTAAAGATTTACTCTTATTTAGATTTGAAGATTTATTTGTTTGTTTTATATTTTCCATGGTTGCCAGAGTGTTGTTGAAAATGTGTTCTGAGTGGGTTTTTGCCAAGTCAAAACGTTCCAACTTCATGTTTCTGTAATATTCTTGTCATTGAATAGTCCCTCCTATGAGATTTCTTGGCCTTTTTACTGTCCAGCAGATTAAAAGTTCCCAAATTCAGGATCTCAGAAAATTAGAATATTATTTAAGGATTTTTAGAAATCTTGGCCAACTGAAAAGTATGAGCATGTACAGCACTCAATACTTAGTTGGGGCTCCTTTTTCCTGAATTACTGCAGCAATGCGGCGTGGCATGGAGTCGATCAGTCTGTGGCTCTGCTCAGGTGTTATGAGAGCCCAGGTTGCTCTGATAGTGGCCTTCAGCTTTTCTATGGGGTTAAGGTCAGGCGAGTTTGCTGGCCAATTAAGAACAGGGATACCATGGTCCTTAAACCAGGTACTGGTTGCTTTGGCACTGTGTCAGGTGCCAAGTCCTGTTGGAAAGTGAAATCTACATCTCCATAAAGTTGGTCAGCAGCAGGAAGCATGAAGTGCTCTAAAACTTCCTGGTATACGGCTGCCTTGACCTTGGACCTCAGAAAACACAGTGGACCAACACCAGCAGATGACATGGCACCCCAAACCATCACTGACTGTGGAAACTTTACACTGGACCTCAAGCAACGTGGATTGTGTGCCTCTCCTCTCTTCCTCCAGACTCTGGGACCGATTTCAAAAGGAAATGCAAAATTGACTTTCATCAGAGAACATAACTTTGGAGCACTCAGTAGCAGTCCAGTCCTTTTTGTCTTTAGCCCAGGCGAGACGCTTCTGACGCTGTCTGTTGTTCAAGAGTGGCTTGACACAAGGAATATGACAGCTGAAACCCATGTCTTACGCCTGTGCGTAGGGGTTCTTGAAGCACTGACTCCAGCTGCAGTCCACTTTTTGTGAATCTCCTCCACATTTTTGAATGGGTTTTGTTTCACAATCCTCTCCAGGGTGCGGTTATCCCTATTGCTTGTACACTTTTTTCTACCACATCTTCTCCTTCCCTTCCCTCTCTATTAATGTGCTTGGACACAGAGCTCTGTGAACAGCCAGCCTCTTTTGCAATTACCTTTTATGTCTTGCCCTCCTTGTGCAAGGTGTCTATGATCGTCTTTTGGACAACTGTCAAGTCAGCAGTCTTCCCCATGATTGTGTAGCCTACAGAACTAGACTGAGAGACCATTTAAAGGCCTTTGCAGGTGTTTTGAGTTAATTAGCTGATTAGAGTGTGGCACCAGGTGTCTTCAATATTGAACCTTTTCACAATATTCGAATTTTCTGAGATACTGAATTTGGGATTTTCCTTAGTTGTCAGTTATAATCATCAAAATTAAAAGAAATAAACAGTTGTTTTAACAGACATTTCTGTCATTTAACAGTGGTTTTATTCATTTTGAGGAACACTGAATCTTTTGTGAGATGAGTAAATGCATGCTCACCTAGTCTAGAACTACAATACCCATCATGTGTAGCTACACACAACGCCTCTGCACTTATGTGCAATTATTAGGCTATACCGGCCTTCATGTGCTATTGGAAATTTCATAATTCTCACTTCTGAAATCGTGATTACGAGCTTGTTGCATTCAAGTGCTTTGGTGTCGGAATGAACAGGAATCATGGAGGACACCAGGTTTATTCTTGCCTATTTATTCATCATTTACGATGCTATAAAATAGTCCGCTAGTCCGATCCTGTAATCTCGGTCAAACGCAGGCTATATTCGCTGTCCATAAGACATACAATACACTTCCAATCATTACTCATAAATGTAAATATGCACTACATTAACGACAAGACAAGACTGTTGACAAGATCTAGCTGTTTTGGGGGGAAAAAACTAGTAAATCATACCTGTCGTAGTTCTCCCCGCCACCATGTTTAAAGTTTATGGACACGCCCATCTCAGGAATTTGGGTATGAAAATTATTTCCGAACTTCCCAGTGGTAAACATGACATCAGAGTGCAATTTTACCTAGGAAACTCGTATTTTCAATAATTCCGTGAATACGAGTTTCCGAGGTAAAAATGTCAAATTTCCGGGAAAAGGGGCGGGGAGAACTACTGCTGTGACAGCCAGGGAGGCTTATATGATTGATTAGTTTTTACCCATAGACTGTAAAAAAAATATGGACGTAGTGTCCGTGACGTCACCCATAGGATTCTGATGAACAGTTTTGAAGCGTGAAGTAGGGTCGAGCTGGCCGTTGCCATCTTGGCAGCGCGTCATCACGCGTCACTCCCGGATAACAGAAAATGGGCAAAAAGGCGGGACGTGGGCGGAGCTGAAGTGACGCGATGACTAACAGACAGCAGATAAATGGCTATCCACCTGTCACTCGAAGTGGCCACGCCCTTAATTATGCAGAACTTTAATGCTTTATATAATCTAAACGAATGAGTTATAAAAAAATTCACCCCCCTCACAGTTGTCATGAAGGGCAAAATTAGCCGTATAGACCAAAACCACAATTTGTACCAGACTGTAAACATGTTTTAATCTGCTGTAAAGTTGGGCATTTTAACATGAGGCTCAATGAGATTCTGCTCCCTTCTGGAGCCTGTCCCCAGTGGCCAGTCGATTAATTGCAGTTTATGTCACTTCCGTATTGGCTACAAGAGAAACTGGTTGCCGCTTGTTTTTACCCCAAAACAGCTAGATTGTCTAGTCTTAGACTACACGAGTATAGGCTACACGAGTAATCATTTGAAGCATAGGCTATTGTATGTTTTATACACAGCGAAAATTACAGAATCTGGCATCGTAAATGTTTATGGTTGTCAGTGCATTTGACACTACATATAATTTAGGTTTTAATAAGATTTTCCCAATAAATAGGCAAGAATAACCTGGTGTCCTCCACGGTTCCTGTTCATTCCGACAACAAAGCACTTGAATGCAACAAGCTCGTAATCAAGACTTCTAAAGTGGGAAATTTCCGATAGCACGTGAAGGCAGCATAAGTCGTGGTTTGAAGTTGTAACTTACTGGCTCAAAAACCTGCCTGGAACGCAGCATAATGTCCGTACTTCCCAGTGGTAAACACGACATCAGAGGGCGTTCATGTGCAATTTTTACCTTGGAAACTCGTATTTACGATAATTCCGATAGCATTACACATGATTTCTCTCAACACGAGGACAGGAAAGGTGCCAGTCTATAAACGGGAAAACAAAGTAACTTGTGTTACTTATTTGAAAAAGTAACTCAGATATTTTGTTGTAAATTTAAGTAATGCGTTACTTTACTAGTTACATGAAAAAGTAATCTGATTACCTAACTCGAGTTACTTGTAATGCGTTACCCCCAAAACTGGTGGTCAGTATCGCAAAATAAACACCAATGCGGAGCATTACATCATCTTGCTTGTTACACTCTAAAAAATGCTGGGTTAAATTACGAAAAAACGATTGGGTTAATCTAACCCAGCAATTGGGTGGTTTTAAGCAAACATTTAACCCAACCACTGGGTTAAAACAACCCATTCACTGGGTTAGAACAACCCAACTGCTGGGTTTGTCCATTTTCAACCCAATTTGGGTTATTTTTAACCCAGCGTCTTTTAGACTGTATATGCCTACTCACCAAAAAAAGTGGACCTGAAATATTTGAGTTTAAAATTATTTTAGAAGTTTACCTGTATATGATTTTAAAGCTTTCGCAAAGAAAAAAGTACATAATGTACAAAATGATCAGCCTAGCAACAAAAAAGATGAACATTGCAATAATGTAACAGTTTTAAAACTGTATTAGCAAGATTAATAAATGGCGTAAAAGTATTGCTTGTTGTTAGGTACGATTGTTACTGTTCTTTTCTGACTACAACGGATAACTGAGATGCAATATGGCACCAGTTGCTTTTGTTTGAAATGAGAGTATCACTGGTTTTTGTTCTGGTTGAGTGGTTTTAATAAGTGTTGCCATGGACGACTGTGAATATTAAGGATATCTGACCTCCAAAAAAGAATTGAGTATTGCAGAGAGCCGCATAATAAGATAAATAATAGCTCCTCTCCTCAATAAACTGTACAATTTGAGGTATTATTCACGTCTGCTTTGAAAAATGCATTACTATAAATATTAGCAGTAGTAATCTTGATACTTGCCTTGGAAAAGGCAATTTAACAAGGACTTGAGAAGAAATTTCTTCCCAAGGAACGGTCTGAGAACTTTTTGCAAACATTCTGGCAAAGTTCTCTCAAAAGTTGGTCTTTAATAATGTTCTCAAAAAGCACAAAAAGCACATGTTATGCATAAGTCATTCATGGAATGTTTTTTCTGAAACGGATGTTCGTCTAACATTTTTTATACTTGTTTCATAATGTTTGCAAAAGGATAAAGTGGAGTGTTAAAACATTACGTTTTGGATGTTCAGAGAACATTCCGAAATATGTTTTCAGAACTTTCAGGGGTTAAATCTGGCCTACAGTATCTGCTCACCTCTCCATCCCTTCGTCCTTTTTTTAAAAAAACAATATGCACCAGTCCAAATAAGGAGAAGTGCTTCTGACTGTTTGGTCCAGGCCATTCCTTCTCACAAGTGGTTAGATAGAGAGAAGGGTGGGGGGAGTGAGGGGGTGTTTTAGACTTCGCTTGGGTTATGTAGAGCGATCCAGCATTGCTGGCAGCTCTGGGTTGTAGGCAGAATCAGCTGCATTCTTCTCCTCTCCTAAATCTCTTTGCTTCCATTAGTCCCACCACAATTTCGGCTGAAGGACCAAGAACTGCGCTTCGTTCGTAGCTCCCTTGAATTTCACATTCGACCCAGACTCTAGATCAACCTGCAATCATGGAGGCCATCAAGAAGAAGATGCAGATGCTCAAACTGGACAAGGAGAACGCCATCGACCGGGCTGAGCAGGCCGAGACCGAACAGAAAGCTGCTGAGGAGAAATGCAAGCAGGTAAGAATCCACAGATTCCGGTAGGAATGAAATGAAACTGAAAAAGTCCTAGCAAAAGTGTTGGCAGCAGTATCTGTCAAGGCTGGACTCGACGATTGTAATGAAGGAGAAGTTTGCCAAGACCTCATACTTGAAAACCAAGTATGCATTTGAGCTGCAATTCTGGGTCTTTCACAGCACTGGCTACTTATTTTGCACAATTATGTAGGAATCCTATCAAAAAGTTGCTGCCTTAAATTTTTTAAGTACAATCAACTTGGATGTTTAAGTCATTTCAACTTAAATTACATTCAATTGACTTAAAAATGAGTTGGATCTTGTATAACTTATAAAAAAAGTTAAAGCAATGTAAAAACACGTTGGCATAAATGATTGATTACCGGTATATAATTTTTCACAGTGTAACGATGAACAATACGCCATTTATTAAGCTTGCATGTACTAATTCATTTTTAACATTAAATGTTTGCATTTAGTTTAAGTAACAACGTACATTATTTATAATTTAACATTAATCGTAAATAATAAACTGTAAAAGATTGTGAATTTGGGTAATTTTTCTAATATTATATAAATATATTAGTTTTATTGAGCAATAGGTTTGTGTGCTTAAAGGAACACGCCACTATTTTTTTGAAAATAGCTAATTTCCCAATTCCCCTAGAGTTAAACTGTTGAGTTTTACCGTTTTCGAATCCATTCAGCCGATCTCCGGGTCTGGCGGTAGCACTTTTAGCATAGCTTAGCATAGATCATTGAATCTGATTAGAACGTTAGCATCTCGGTCAAAAAAATGACTAAAGAGTTTCGATATTTTTCCTATTTAAAACTCAACTCTTCTGTAGTTACATCATGTACCAAGACCAAGATTTTCTAGGCCGATATGGCTAGGAACTATACTCTCATTCCTGCATAACACGATGTAACTACAGAAGAGTTGAGTTTTAAATAGGAAAAATATCGAAACTCTTTAGTCATTTTTTTGAGCGAGATGCTAACGGTCTAATCAGATTCAATGATCTATGCTAAGCTATGCTAAAAGTGCTACCGCCAGACCCGGAGATCGGCTGAATGGATTCAAAAACGGTAAAACTCAACTGTTTAACTCTAGGGGAGACGGAAAATTAGCCTGTTGTCAAAAAAAGTGGAGTGTTCCTTTAAGTACACACTTGGAAAACATATTGCAAATAGACAGATACCTTAGTAAATGAAAATTGGCTATAAGTCAATCCATCAGTATGTCTTCCACCATTCAGAACACCTAAGGTTATAAATGGACAAGAGAGGTCAGGCTGTCTGGAATCCCTGTAGATTAACAGATCCTCTCTTCAACTCAAGAACCCAGTCAAACCGATAGCCTTAGATAGCAAAGTGTTTGTGAGTGTTTATCTCACTTACTGCCATATGACAGCTTACCTCAGGCTAAAATTAGTTATCTGATGTCCACTAGGACAGGCCTATGATATAACGTGGGTGACCAAAACCATTTTTGATCTGTTAATTTCTTAAAATTAACACATTATTTTGTGATAAAATGGTTGGTAATATTATGAGGGATAATATTATGTCCACTAGGACAGGCTTATGATATTATGTAAGGGATAATGTACATCCAGCCGGTTGTTATCACAGAATAAACCCCGACTGAGTGATCAGGACCCCGTCGCGTAGGGGTCTTGCGTCACTCTGAAGGGGTTTATTCTGCGATAACAACCGGCTGGATGTACATTATCCCGCTTATTACACGGCAAGTAAATTAGACACGAAATATTGTCTTGAGTTTAAATATTTTATTAGCTCTTACGCAAAGCTTCAGCGAAGAAAAACAGTTCCAAACTACATTAAAGGGATAGTTCAACCAAAAGTCATCCTAGCTGTATATGACATTCTCCTTTCAGACGAATACAATCAGAGTTGTATTTAAAAAGTTCTGGCTAATCCAAGCTTTATAATGGCAGTAATAGTTGCTCTGTTTTTGAAGTCCATAAAAAATGCATCTGTCCGTCGAATAATGTGCTTCACGCGGCTCTTGAGTGTTAATAAAGGCCTTCTGAGTGAGTCGATCTGTTTGTATAAGAAAAATATCCACATTTAAAACTATATCAAGTAAAATATCAGCTGACCGTCTTCCGTATTCAATTTATGGAAAAAGTGTTGAAAGTGGCTCTGCCGATCGAAAGACTAACGCGACCAGGTCCGCTCGTCATGACGTCACGTACGCATCTTGAATTGCGGAAAGGCACTTTCAACACTTTTCCACGGAATGCGATCGGCTGGAACTTTATTTGATATAGTTTTAAATATGGATATTTTTCTCAAACAAACGCATTGATTCGCTTCAGAAGGCCTTTATTAACACAGCAGAGCCGCATGGAGCACGTTATTCGACGGACAGATGTATTTTTTTATGGACTTCAAAAACAGAGCAACTATTACTGCAATTATAAAGCTTGGAAGGGCCAGGACATTTTTAATATACACCTCGAATGACTTGAGGGTGAGTAAATCATGGGCTAATTTTCATTTTTGGGTGAACTATCCCTTTAAACCTATATCTATTGCTGAAAAGAAGTGTTTTTACCATATATGTTGAAATTAATGCTGAAAGGGATAGTTCACCCCAAAATGAAAATTATTATGATTTACTCACCCTCAGACGAATAAAATCTGAGTTATAATTAAAAAGTCCTGACTAATCCAAGCTTTATAATGACAGTGATTGTTGTTCTGTTTGTGAAGTCCATAAAACTGCATCTGTCCGTCAAATAACGTGCTCCACATGGCTCTGGATGGTTAATAAAGGCCTTCTGAAGTGAATCGATGCGTTTGTGTAAAAAAAATATCCATATTTAAAACGTTATAGAGTAAAGTTCCGGCCGTAACCCGTGGTGGTGGTTCAGTGTTTTTCAGTCACAAGATGGCGGCAGACAGTCAACGACAGCGGAGTGACACGTTAAGCATAGAAGTATTACCGGTCAAGATAACTCGAAGTGTTATGAGCGCTGTGTTATTCACTTTGGCGGTTGTTATCTGGGATCCAGGCAACCCGTAACCCGTGTTTTTCCAACCTTCTACCCGTGAAAGTGCACTGGAACGGCAGTCAAACCCGTGACTTCGCACCCGTGAACTCGTACTAGTTTGATGTACTCCCAGTTACGAGATCTGACGTCACATAGCTCGTGAAACAACAATGACAGCCCCGTACGGATGCGGTGTTTATGAAACAAATATACAATTAACGTTAAATAAAAGGTATAACAGCTTATCTTGCCGTATTCACAATTTTTTTCCACTCCGTTTCCCTCAAATAAGCACCTTTGGCGATAGAAATTATTGTAAATTTAGCCTCATACGGTCCGCCATGCTTTGTTTACATCTAACTACCACACGATTCAGGCGGGACTTTGCCTGGAACGCTACAAAGTCGTGAGTCGTGGTTTGAAGTTGTAACTTACGGGCTCAAAAACTATAACATACCGCGGAATGCACGATTGACCAATCAGAATCAAGTATTCCACAGAGCCGTGTAATAAAACGTGGGTGACCACCATTTTTCATATCTATTCATTTCTTAAAATGTACACATTTTTTTGTGATAAATTGGTTGATAATATTATGAGAGATAATATTATAGAGGTTGTTTTTTTAACCGCGCCCTCTACTGGGCAGGCGTGAATTTGCATTTCTTTCAACTTGAGAGGCTTATTCATGTCACTTTCGGTGTGAAAGGGCCTTTATATTTGCCAAAAATATAACTTTTTTTGATATTATTAAATAACAAACAAGCAAGCCCAGCCCAGGTGAGAAAACGTAAGGCAAAAGTAACATAACACATTACTTTTCTTAAAAAGTAACTGAGTAATGCAATTAGTTGTAATGCGATACAATATTGTAATGCAATACTTTTCAAAGTAACTTTCCCCAATACTGTTTATAATATAGTTTATACTTAGGGGAAAGAAACTTTGCGTTACTACAGCCTAAAAAAAAGTAACTAATTGCATTACTTAGTTACTTTTTATGGAAAGTAATGTGTTATACTTTTTAAGGAAATATCGCGGTATTGTAATGCACTACTTTTCAAAGTAACTTTACCCAACACTGTTGGTAATATTCTTAATATTACTATTAAGATTGAGTATATTACATATATGAATTATTACATACTCATATACATATTACATGCTCAGGGGAAAGTTACTTTTAAAAGTAATTTGCTACAATATTGCATTACTACCCCCTAAAAAAGTAACGAATTGCATTACTTAGTTACTTTTTATGGAAAGTAATGTGTTGTACTTTTTAAGGAAATAACGCAATATTGTAATGCATTACTTTTCAAAGTAACTTTACCTTAACACTGTTGGTAATATTCTTAATATTACTATTAAGAATGAGTATATTACATATATTAATTATTACATACTCATACACTACATATTACATGCTCAGGGGAAAGTTACTTTTAAAAGTAATTTGATACAATATTGCATTACTACCCCCTAAAAAAGTAACTAATTGCATTACTTAGTTACTTTTTATGGAAAGTAATGTTACGTTCTCACCTAGGCTGAGCGTGCTTGTTTTTTAATAACAGAAAAAATAAAAGTTCTATAATTCTAAAGGCCCTTTGACACCAAAAGTGAAATGAATCTGTACAAAGGTCAATAAGTGAGAAAAAAATTGGCTTTACCTATTTGAAAAAACATGTGTTACTTTACTTGTAGCTTTAAAAAGTAATCTGATTACATAACTTAAGTTGTAATGCATTAACCCCAACACTAAACATACCAGACACATTTTTACATGGACATCTGGGATATTCCCTTAAATGATGCTAAATTGTGCTATGTTTACTCCCTCTCCCTCATAAAGCTGGACGATGAGCTGGTCAGCTTGCAGAAAAAGCTCAAACAAACCGAAGATGAACTGGACAAGTACTCGGAGGCCCTGAAAGACGCCCAGGAGAAACTGGAACTGTCTGAGAAAAAAGCTGCTGACGTAAGTGATGCATAGGGTTCAATAAAACAGACTCAGACATGATTCCTCTACAGGCATTGTTATGATGCGTTCACTTCCTGTCACGGCGACTCTCAACCCAGCCGGTCCATTCCAGGGTCACGGCACCATTTCAAAGTGCTTCAAATGGGGCTTTATAGGGCAATAAAAAGCTTTCCCTCAATAAAACATGTCAGCACAAGAGTCTTTTCAAATATCTTTCCTCGCTTCTGTAATGCCTTGAAATGAACACATTGCTCATTAAGGAGATAATTTGAAGGTTTAAACGCACAAATTGGTTATTTTTATGTTTAAATAATGAACCAAAGGGCAGTGCGTTCCACCTGTGAGGAGGGTTTGGCCTCGGGACGAGTGAGAAAATTGCCGTAATCACACCTGCATAGTTCTGAAGTGGTCCATCCTGTCCGTCTCTCAGATAAGCTCAGGTTACTCCTCACAATGTGACCTCAAAGGAAATGAGTGCATAGTTTGAGAAGGAAGCCTAGGAGGGGCAAATCGGTTGTTTGTGAATCCTTAATGATTCCAGCATGGGGGGGGGGGGGGGGGGGATGTTCTTCATGTTTGACCACAAAATGCTTCTTCTTTATTCAATAAGTGCACAAATGAGTAAGATTCTTTCCTGTAGAATATTCTAGTTCTTTTAAGGTAGAAACTGGGGATACAAGCACATTTTTCGAGTTCTTTGGCGTCCCTGAAAATGTGCTCCAGACAAGACCACATGTCACGCATTAGAGGAAACTGTAAACGAATTATACATCTGCATTCACAACGCCAAAGTAGTAGGTAAGATAAGTTCGCCAATGAGTGAGGGATTTTTTGAGGCCTGTTAGTGATAAGTCGGGGGAACGGCAGGGGAGACCAGGACTTCGGTTGCCGTGTAGAAGCTCAGGAATCCCAGGAATGCAGAGAAAGCAAACACAGAGGGCCACACTCCTGTGACTAATGAAATCAATGCTCTGAGACCGCTGGCTCGTCTTTAGAACAAAGGCACGCTTCTGAGGAAAGTGTGTGACAGACGAAGTGGTGTGTAACGTCAAGATTTGAGGTTTTAATTGTGGGGGTTGTAATTGAAAACTTGTGTGTAATTGCTGTAAGTGAAATCAAAGTGGTGGCAAAGTCACAACCTACAGTGAGAGATATTCCATCACTTTGAATTTGAAATTTTAATGTTTTGAATTGAAATCAAGTTAAATAGAAAAGATAAAAACATTGATATGATTATTATCATGTTTGCAGTGTATATGTTTTTAAGAAGAGAAATGGACATATGCTTAAAAAAAATATATGTAATATGATTGAATCAACCTGAATATTATTAAGTTACTTTAAGGGAAGTGCTATTTCTACATCTGAATCTTAAAAATGATATTTCTTGAATAAGAGGTCTCAGAAATCTCCCAAGAGATGATGTAAAGTTATTTATAAGATGTTAGTTATGTGACAATAATGTAACTCAATTAAAATGATAGCTAAACAACTACAATAAATGTGTAAAACATGAAAACTACAATTTTCTTTTCTTTTATTTGACCCCTCCGCTACTGTAAATACAGTCTTGAAACATCTGAAATGAAGAAATTCGAGTTAATTTAAAACATATTAGTTACATTTCTGTTAAAATTGTTTTACAGTGTAACATGAAATCATATTTAAAATAAAAATTTAAAACTGTCAAGATTAAAAGAATAAATAAAAATGGGACTAATAAAGACAAGCGAGTATGTTTTTGTATACATTTTTGACAAGAGAAAGAGGTAATTAACATTAACATAAATGTAACTTAATGTATTCAGGTTGATTCAATCATATTAAGTTATTTTTTTTAACCATATGTCCATTTCAATTCTTTAAAAAAATGTATATTTATATATATTTCTTGAATAAGAAGTCTCAGAAATCTCCCAAGAGATGATGTAAAGTTATTTATAAGATGTTAGTTATATAACAATAATGTAACTCAATTAAAATGATAGCTAAACTAAACAAATGTGTAAGACATGAAAACTACAATTTTATTTCTTTTTTCTTTTATTTGACCCCTCAGCTACTGTAAATACAGTCTTGAAACATCTGAAATGAAGAAATTCGAGTTAATTTAAAAAATATTAGTTACATTTCTGTTAAAAATGTTTTTACAGTGTAACATGAAATCATATTTAAAATAAAAAATATTAACAAAAACGTAAAAAAAACTGTCAAGATTAAAGAATAAATAAAAATGAGACTAACAAAGACAAGCGAGTACGTTTTTGTATACATTTTTGACAAGAGAAAGAAGTAATTAACATTAACATAAATGTAACTTAATGTATTCAGGTTGATTCAATCATATATATATATATTTTTTAACCATATGTCCATTTTACTTCTATAAAAACATTTTATATGTATATATATTTATATATATATAATTATTATTATTATTTAAATTTTTTTTAATAAAAGGTCTCAGAAATCTCCCGAGATCATGTAAAGTTATTTATAAGATGTTAGTTATAACAATAATGTAACTCAATTAAAATGATAGCTAAACTACACAAAAATAAATGTGTAAGACATGAAAACTAAAAATGTATTTCTTTTTTCTTTTATTGGACCCCTCAGCTACTATAAATACAGTCTTGAAACATCTGAAATTAAGAAATTCGAGTTAATAAAAAAATATTTAAAAAAGTGTAACATGAAGTAGCTACTTTAAAATATTTTTTTTAAACAAAAACGTAAAAAAAACTGTCAAGATTAAAAGAATAACAAATAAAAATAAAGACAAGCTAGTACGTTTTTGTCTACATTTTTGACAAGAGAAAGGAGTAATTAACATTAACATAAAATTGAGCCTGAATTGTGACTCAGTGGTCGCCCCGCCCACAATTACGTCACCGGGACTTCACTTTTCCACAGTCACATTGAAACTTTTCTGCAGAAGTTCTGCCTCCTTTCATTCCCTCACATTCCGATGACTCCGTGAGACAGAAGTCACCTCCTGCGAAGACTTTTTTTTGCTTCATTGAACCGTTTTGTAGCTATTGATCCGGACTGGGAAGAATTTGGATTGCACATTTCGTGTCGTTTTCACTCCTTTTTTCCCCCTTCTTCTTTACACTGGCCATCCAACTACAGCGCCATTCCGTTATTTTTTAAAATCCCTACAATATTTTCTAGACTTTTCAATTCTGAAGTATTTATTTGTGTATAGCTTTTTGAGTTTTTTCCGTTGTATTTTGCACATCGTTTATTTTTTCCTGACCAACGTCGCGGCTCGTTTTGTTTTCTAGTTGTAAATATAATATAATAAAGTATCTAAAAATGACAGGTGTGACTTCTTTGGACGCAGTGAAGAGAAAGATCCAGACTTTGCAGCAGCAGGCGGATGACGCAGAAGACCGAGCTTTGGTTCTGCAGCGCGAGCTGGACAATGAGCGCGAGCTCCGGGAGAAAGTGAGACAAATCTTCATATTTCTTTGTTCTTACTTACCGTCTTTACACTCTCCGGATTCTTCTTCGCGTTCCCTCTGTAAACGGGTCTATAAAAAGCTCCCGGGCTCTTCTGAAGACTATAATTGTATGTTTAGGTGAACTGTGAGACCTGGATGCAGACGTGAGGTTGTGGAATGAAAGGCGTTGGTCCAAAGGGACAGCCCGACCCCAAAATCAGCCTTTGGGCAGTTGTTAGGCCTCACTGTTTTCTCATACTAGTTTATTACACTTCCACTTCGTTATTTTAGTCTTAAAATCATTTTAATTTACATAATTTTGACTAACAATTGATAGGCCTACATTTGTGAATATAGTTTACCACAGAATTGCATTATTTACCTACTTAGTATTTTCTAATTTCCCTTGGTAGTGCTTTTATAATTCTTAAAGATTTAATGATACACTTTTTCTTTTAAAAAAAGTAAACTTAGATAATTGATATGGTTCAGATAACATAATATTTTGAGTTTCTGTTGATTAAACCAATCTCCTTCATTGTATTAACTCAATTTTTTAATTTCAATGAACTCAAATTTTTAAGGCAACCGGACTGCTTACATTTTTAAAGTTAAACCATCTATCTATCTATCTATCTATCTATCTATCTATCTATCTATCTATCTATCTATCTATCTATCTATCTATCTATCTATCTATCTATCTATCTATCTATCTATCTATCTATCTATCTATCTATGAGATATTTCTAGATGTAATCTGACTCTTAAAACTGACTTTCTTTGGTATAATCGAATGTATTCATCCATAAAACCACCAATCCATCCATCCAACAGGACAGTAAAACAAAATAAAACTAGTTATTGCTGTAATGAGTTATTTCAACATAATTTGTTGGTGTAATGGGGTCATATATACAATAGTATTTTCTAATTTCCCTTGGTAGTGCTTTTATAATTCTTAAAGATTTAACGATACACTTTTTCTTTAAAAAAAAATCAACTTAGATAATTGATATGGTTCAGATAACATAATATTTTGAGTTTCTGTTGATTAAACCAATCTCCTTCATTGCATTCACTCAACTTTTTAATTTCAATGAACTCAAATTTTAAAGGCAACTGGACTGCTTACTTTTTCTAAGTTAAACCAACAGTCTATCTATCTATCTATCTATCTATCTATCTATCTATCTATCTATCTATCTATCTATCTATCTATCTATCTATCTATCTATCTATCTATCTATCTATCTATGAGATATTTCTAGATGTAATCTGACTCTTAAAACCGACTTTCTTTGGTATAATCGAATGTATTCATCCATAAAACCACCAATCCATCCATCCAACAGGAAAGTAAAACTAGTTATTGCAGTAATGAGTTATTTCGACATAATCTGTTGGTGTAATGGGGTCATATATAATAGTATTTTTGAATAAAACCAGTTAATTTAGATGAAGAACATGACAAAATGTTATATCTGAGGACATTTTTCCTTGATACCAAGAAGCCCACCCTCCCCCACAGTCCTTGGAGGATTTGGATGCTCCATTTTATACAATTTTCTCAATCATCTCTTGTGAAACACTTAATTGTCAAGCTGCTGTAAGGAAATACAGCCAGAACCCTACAGTCTGTTTCTTCTCATTTGTCATTGCGTAATCGATGAACAGATCTTTCGTAGAAGTTCAGAATGAGACTTTGTTGCATTCAAGAACGACCCAAAGGATGTCCCATCCTGAGCTCCCAAAGGAACTGAGTCAGGATGTTGTCTCTTGTTCCACATTGGAGTTTCCTGTGGTCCCTCTCCGTACTCAAATGACCATGCAGATATGCAGGAAGCTGGCACTACTTAAGAAAAGTCCTGTTCTTCTAGCGTTTGTAGGCCAATAGTGTGTCTTTGTCTAGGATCTGTTGCCTTTTACGTTTGACGGAGAAATGTTAGGGAGGTTCATGGTCCCATCATACTTCTACATCAACTCCCTTCTTTATCTTTCGGGGGTTTGCATTGAGTCAGATGCTTCTAAGACAAATTTCGCTGACTTTACTTTCACAAGTGGGAGTTTTCCCACCCTAAGTGTGACTGAATGCTGCTGGACTTGGGTCATGACGTGACCAATGACCTCTCCATGATGGTCATAATTTATGTAAGCCATAATTCACAGTGGGGTTAAAAGTCAAGAACATGACCACGAACATATGTGAAGCCTGTACAAAGGCCATTAGGACATTGTAAATGTGTCAGTTTCATACGAATAAGTATAGGAAGAGAATGAAATGCTCCTCAAATTTGCATCGACAGGTTCCCATGGTGTTAAAAATGATATCAAGATCTCTTTTGCATATCTTTTAGTTACCCAACTGTGCACTTACTTCACAACGCTCCAATGTTCTTCTGCTTTTCTTTGCATTAGTTTAGAAATAACTAATGATTTTGCATCTGCAGCTGTCTTTTTGACCGTTTTACCAGTAAGTCTCTTTAGAATATTAACTTGTATTGATTGAAAAGGAGCCTGTACTTCATTCCCACTGTTGGTTTTCATCTGATAGGCCTTATTTTCATAATATCAGCCCATATAAAGGCCATTGCATTGATAGTGTTCGTCTCAAGTGTTTGCTCAATGTCACGTACAACAGTACTGCGCCTCAGGAAGTCAACAGCTGAAGTCCCAGGTGATTCCCCTACATTTCAACCCTAAATGTATAATTGGTCATGGACGTCATAGGGTCTCTAACAAGATCTGAGTGTACTGTGGTGTAAATAGGCCTGGGAATCCATAGATCTGGGAATGTGGGCGTCTCATATCACACACATGCGCGTTTGGGTTTGTCTTGTACGCGATAAAATGTTCAAGGCTGCGTCTAGACGCTTCTCGATAACTATTCTTTGCAATTCTTCTGCCTTTAAATCTTTTTGGCACTTCACCACTAGCATTCTCCAGAGCTTGTTTTACCATATATGGCTTGCATCTAAAGCAGCCAGGGAGCAAAGTGACTAAGGAAAGGGCATGGCTCATGAGGGAGTATCCTGACCCTGAACTGAATGAGCATGTTGGGAGGGGAGAGGATGTGGAGTGTGTCCATTTCCTGTGCATTTTTCTCCTCCCCTCTCTGGCTCTCTTTTATTCGAAAGGGGGTTAACTTCCTACTCCTGTGATGTGTTGGTGAAATATGTGTGAATAAATGTTAATTTGACCCCTTCTTTAATGATGTCCATCTTGAATAGCATATTCATTGGCGTTTTGTGAGATGGAAAGTCGTATTTGCAAGATACAAACTCACACATTGCAAAATATATGACCGGTTTCACAGACAAGGCTTAAAGGGATAGTCACCCAAAAAATGTACTCACCCTCAAGCCAAAATATTCAGAGTTATATAAAAAAATATCTGGGCTCTTCCAATCTTTATAATGGGAGTGAATAGTAACATGGTTAATAGTAATATGGATATTTTTCTTACAAAAACGCATCGCTTCGCTTCAGAAGGCCTTTATTAAACCCCTGGAGCCGTATATAGAGTCGTTTATGATGGATGGATGCACTTTTTTGGGCTTTAAAATCTCAGTTACCATTATAAAGCTTGGAAGAGCCAGGATATTTTTTTAATTAACTCCGATTGTGGCTGAAAGAAGAAAGTCATATACACCTAGGATGGCTTGAGAGTGAGTCAATTATGGGAGAATTTTCATTTTTGGGTGAACTAACTGTAACCCCAAGCGGGACTCGAACCCGGGTCTGCCGGCATGAGAGTCGGACGTTCTAACAAGGAGGCTAAAGGCTGCAACCTCTAGCACCAGTCGCTAGAGCGTCTCTTGAGATCAGAGGAGTGAGGTTTACTCACACAGCAACTACTCACCCCCCTAAACCTCACTTCCCTCCGGGTCATGGCACCAATGTAACCCCTCCTGTTCGAACCGCCCGCTCTAAGCGGGACTCGAACCCGGATCCGCCGGCATAAGAGTCAGACGCTCTAACAAGGAGGCTAAAAAGGTTGCAACCTTTAGCGTCAGTCACTAGAGCGTCTCTTGAGATCAGAGGAATTAGGTTTTCTCACACAGCGACTACTAGCTGGCCTCCGTTACACTCACCCCCCTAAACCTCACTCCCATCCGGGTCACGGCACCAATGTAACCCCTCCTGTCCGAACCGCCCACTCTAAGCGGGACTCGAACCCGGATCCGCCGGTTTAAGAGTCAGACGCTCTAACAAGTAGGCTAAAGGTTGCAACCTCTAGCGGCAGTCACTAGACGTCTCTTGAAATCAGAGGAAGGAGGTTTTCTCACACAGCGACTACTAGCTGGCCTCCATTACACTCAACTCCCTAAACCTCACTCCCATCTGGGTCATGGCACCAATGTAACCCCTCCTGTCCGAACCGCCCGCTCTAAGCGGGACTCGAACCCAGATCCGCCGGCAAGAGAGTCGGACGCCCTAACAAGGAGGCTAAAGGCTGCAACCTCTAGTGTCAGTCACTAGAGCGTCTCTTAAGATCAGAGGAGTGAGATTTACTCACACAGCAACTACTAGCTGGCCTCCGTTACATAACCCTTTAAGCCTAGTCTCAGACTAAAATGCATGTCTGAGCTGTTTTAACTGAAAACAACTGGCACTGGCAGATCTTAAAATATGTCAGTACTATTGTTTTGTCTCAGGTATACATCAGTAATGTTTTTTCCTAAGCTACGATTAAAAAAGCTACGTAACTGTTCTATTTTAACTAAGGCCTAATCCTGGCTTAATCTAAACCATATCTGTAAAATCGGGCCATAAAGTAGTATTTTGAGATATAAAGTCACAGTTATGAGAAAAAAGTCACAATTACAAGAAACGTATAGCTTGAAACAAAACATTATATCTCAGGATTATGACTTTATTTCTTGTAATTGCCAGATATAAAGTCACATTCAGTTAGTTTGAACAAGTTATTAAAGGGATAGTTCACCCAAAAATGAAAATTCTGTCATCATTTACTCACCCTTAAGTTGTTCCAAACCTGAATGAGTTTCTTCATTCTTTGCTGAACACAAAATAAGTTAGTTTGAAGAATGTGGGTAACGAAACAGTTGATAGGCCCCTTTGACTTCCATAGTATGAAAACAGGGGCCTATCCACAGTCTGGTTATCAACATTCTTCAAAATATCTTCTTCTGTGTTCAGGAGAAGACAGAAACAACTTGAAAGTGAGTAAATGATGACAGAATTTTCATTTTTTGGGTGAACTATCCCTTTAAGTCACACTGTGAGATATAAAGTTGTACCTCTACTGTAGACATAAAGTCACATTGACAGTTGATTCGGACAAGTTATAAAGTCACCATTATGAGAAAAAAAAATCATAGGTCAGTTTAGAGTCAGAGGCCTATTATATATTACATTTAATAAATATATTTTTGTGCCATCCAGTAGCAAACCAGCTACAAAAAAAGCTTTAAAGTAGTGAGGTAAATAAGCCATGATTTGTTTACTACTATTCATGCTCCAAATGCTCCACCGGACCTTAAAAAAACAGTAGGAATTTGTAAATACCAGCAGCTCTGCTGCAAAACAAAGATGTGATTAGAAAATGGACGATTTGCTCTCTTTGACTTTTCCCCTATGCCTCTTTAAACCCAGATACGGTTTCCTGGCTGCGAGATTTTCCTAGCGTTCTGAGAGAACTGTGTGCTCGCTCAGTTGAGTGTCTGTAGTGTGATATTTGTCATAATTATGGTTGCAATTATCAGTGCAGTAAGTGGGCGGCTTGGCTGTGAGGTCTCTTTAAAACGGAGAAATGTCACAGAGGCTCTATTGTGCTCATTATGAGGCCAATCTTTGTTTGAATCACAACGGGTGGTGGCGGTGGTCGTAAAGGGTGCAAAAATGTTTTTTCTTTTGCAGTTGATTGTGCTTTATGCAAAAGCTGATGAAAATGGCATGGCATCGTTGGGAGAATCCCCATAGACCTGAAAAAAACATTATATTATATCATAAATGTATATTATTGCTGCATTAAAAGTCGGGATATAATTGTATACAAGTAACCTTTGACCTTTTCTTTAACAGGCTGAGGGTGATGTGGCGGGCCTGAACCGCAGAATTCAGCTGGTGGAGGAGGAACTGGATCGGGCTCAGGAGAGGCTGGGAACTGCACTGCAGAAACTGGAAGAGGCGGAGAAAGCAGCAGACGAGAGCGAGAGGTCAGTGGAAAACATTAATTTATGAATAATGGGGGAAGGAATGAATTGCTTTGGGTGCAAACGACATGGCTTCTGTGGACCAACACATCTTTTTCTCATTGGAAATGTGGTTGGAGAGGGTTTTACCCATGGAAACACCTTACCCCACCTTTTATTATTTGAATTCATATTTCACTGATTCTTGAGATAAGGGACAAAACATGTTTTAAAATGTAAAAATATAAAAACGAACACTACATTATTAAAATGTTGGTATTTTTGTAGACAAAAGTCTCAGATAATGAACCATGTAAGGGAACAGGTTTTTTTCTAAATATGTTTTCTAAAAAATTATATTTATTCAGTCCATAACTTAATTTGTGTCAACTCCGTCAGACACACTAAAAAGCATGCTAATTTAATTAAATCTATCCAAAAACAGTGTAAAGTCTTCAGTTATGTAATACTGGTGTTCAGTAAAGGATCGAAATCATAAAATGCATTCTTTGTTTATTTTTCGTTTGTAAAACCCAGTTTCTAAATCCCTTAACTCTCCTCCCTCCAAACATATTAAACATATACCCAATGTTCTTAGGTAATTAAGACATAATATCATGTAGTTCCATTGATGTTTTAACATTTTTACACAATAAATTGAAAAAGAATAATACATTTCTTTGAAAATTAACCTTCACCTGACGGTGTAAAATACTGATTTGACAAAGGTTGAGCTGAGGCCAAATATACAGTATATGTAAATATAATCATGAAACAGCATTAGAAGAATTCCCCATATGCATTATACAGACTTTTTGAGAGCATTTCTCAACTATCAGACATAAAATCTGATACAAAATTGAATGTTTTTCCACTTTAACCACGTGTTGTACAGTGGAGCTATTGAATTTTTTTCCTCAGTTGTAGCTGCATTAATAAACATATCAAAATGGCAAGATTTATCCCACAACTATTTACAAAAACTTGTACACTGCGATACAGAGTTGACGTGTTAAAGCTGTGACTGCAGAGACTTCAATATTGTTTCTTTAAAATATAAAAAAATCTATAACTTCCAGGACTATGTGTCCTATTGTGAGATCCACAATGAGCAGGAAATAGCAAATGCTCCTCAGAGTTAAAGCTGCCCATGACACTGCCTGATTTATTCAGAATCATAAAAAATCCTGACGGAGTTGACACAACCTTTATAGCTATTTTTTAATGGAAAATATAATTCAATATTTACTTGTTGTATTGTTTGATATCTTAAAGATCTCCGCTTTTTAATGTAACTGTGTATTTTTTAATTTGTTGCATTTTTAAACACTTTGTTTGACAGTTTTACATTGTGACCTTATGCTGAGGACAGGTTAAATTACATGCGTTTCCAAGTATACAAATTTCCCTTAGATGTAACTTTTTAAGTATTTTTATTGTGTTGACATTCTTACTTTTTAACATAAATAGGGCTTTTGTGTGTGGGACAGGTTTTATCCCTTGTCTCAAGAATCAGTGATTTATATATTACCTTTATTTATATAGCACTTTATACAATTCAGATTGTTTCAAAGCAGCTTTATAACAGGAATTTGATGCATTTCAGCTGTTGTTCAGCTTATATCAGTTCAGTGTTGATTCAGTTCTGTTGTAAAGATCATCATTTGGACTTCAGCTGAAAGAGGGGGGTTTCATGACCCTTCAAATGAGTTCATTTCATCTAGAGTTGTACGATTAATCTTTAAAATATCGCGATCTCGATTCAAACACATATAATCTCATTCCTAAATGACAGCGATTCACCTGTGTCTATTAAAGGGGTGGTTGATTAGGATTTCACTTTTTAAACTTTAGTTAAAGGGATAGTTCACCCTGAAATGAAAATGACACGTTCCCCCCCAATAATTAGAAAAGGCCAAATTGTCCCCCCCATATTTGAAATTATTGCACTGCTCTCCTACGCTCCATTCATGTTTTTACAGTGATAACAGTATGTTAGGATGACCAAAAGTTTTAAAAGTTACATATTTAGTCTGGTCTGCCTCGGGTCTAATGGCGCTCGTCAATGTCAAAATGATTGAGATGGCCAATCAAATCAAAGTAGGCGGGGTTTACGTTCTCTTTTGGCTTGTTCACAGTCTTCACACAGACGAGCGTCAATCTATCGCTTAATGTTATTATTGGGATATCTATTCTTTCCGGTGAAATCACAAAACAAAATGCACACAAACGTGTCCATGCTCTTAATATACAATCATTGAACATCTTTGATTTTAATGAAGAAAAAAAACTATATGAGGGCGGACTAGAACCTGTAACCTTTGACACGGTTTACAACAATTCTACCACCAGACCACAAAGGAATTTGAATGTTAACTGCGGATCTACTATGTATTTATGCACTAAGAATCTTGGGACTAATAATATATTTGACGCAAATTAATCCAAATATTATTTGCAAATAGTCCCAAAATGATTATTTCCCAACTAGAATTAGACCTAGAATTTCGTTCTTTATGCTTTATAAAAATAACAAAATTGCTCCCCCCGCAATGTTCAAGACATGGTTACGGCCTTGCCCTGCTGTTGTTCCAGTGCCCTTTGTCCTTCTATCTTTTTCAGACCTCAAAAGCAGAAATTTTAAATTGTCCTGCACGCACTCCTCCATATAATGGCAGTGAATAGCGACCAGGCTAAAACATTACAAAAATGATACAAAAGTAACACGTAATGATACAGTGAGACGCTCATCATAAATGGAAAGTGTTCAGGAGGCACACTATAAGGTTTTGCCAGAAAGAAACGATATTATTCATTCAAAATACTGAGCTCGGCCGTTCCTGTGAGCGCACACTCCGAGCCGCAATGTTGTCATGACAACCGGTCCACAACATTCACCTCAGGAGGTTTTTATTATTAGTATTATTTCTTATAATATACCTTATAGAAAAGACAAGAGTCGCGTTTGTTTCTATTGAGCCTGATTTCTCAAAATGGTGTGCTTATCCTGGGTAGCATGACAACAGTGCAAGTTATAGTAAGCATGAGCGCCACCGCCTGCTGACGGCTCGCACACACTCACAGGAACGCACAGAGTAACGGCCGAGCTCAGTATTTTGACTGAATCATATGGTTTCTTTCTGGCAAAACCTTATAGTATGCCTCCTGGACACTTTCCATATATGGCTCGCATCTCACTGTATCATTGCGACAACAAACGACTGGTAGGGACTACACAAGCTTCATCCCGGGTTAGTGACATCACTAACCCTGAAATTTACATAAACCCAGGAACACGCAACAAAGGGGGTGAGATTATCATGACCGAATATGCTAATCGATGACTTGAAGATAGTTAAAGGGTTAGTTCACCCAAAAATGAAAATTATGTCAATAATTACTCACCCTCATGTCGTTCGACACCCGTAAGACCTTGTGAAGATATTTTTGTTGAAAGCTGATGGCTGAGAAAGGCTTCAGATAGGCCTCCATTGGCATTCAGTACATTTACACTCCCAAGACCCATAAAAGGCACTTAAAACATCGTTACAAAGTCCATCTCACCACAGTGGCTCTACAATAATTTTACGATGCGACGACAATAGTTTTTGTGCGAAAAAAAAAAATTAAATTAACACCTTTATCCAACTTGTTCTTGTCTTCCGTGTGTGCCTCCACGACGCATGCGCGAGAATATGAAGCAGATTCGGTGTTCGGACACATGATCCAGAAGCGATTTGTTTACAAGCAGAGGAAGACGCGCGTATCTAAGCTGTTGGATTCTACATTGATCGTGCTTTAGGTCTCGGCGTAGTTCTCAAAATGGGGCTAAAGTGCGCATTTCATGGATTCCCGAACGCCGGATCTGCGTCATATTCTCGCGCATGCGTCGTGGAGGCACACACGGAAGACAAGAACAAGTTGGATAAAGGTGTTATTTAGATTTTTTTTTGCGCACAAAAACTATTGTCATCGCTTCGTAAAATTATTGTAGAGCCACTGTGGTGAGATGGACTTTGTAACGACGTTTTAAGTGCCTTTTATGGGTCTTGGGAGTGTAAATGTACTGAATGCCAATGGAGGCCTATCTGAGGCCTTTCTCAGCCATCAGCTTTCAACAAAAATATCTTCATTTGTGTTCCGAAGATGAACGGAGGTCTTACGGGTGTCAAACGACATGAGGGTGAGTAATTAATGACAGAATTTTCATTTTTGGGTGAACTAACCCTTTAACTCAACATCAACTACATAAATTCATCAACTAACCATTCATAAACATCCTGTTGCATTCTACATGTTGTCAACTCTTCTTGAGTCTCTCCATCATTGCCCAAATCCAGTTTGAACATAAAAGACTGAACCGTTTCATTGCCTGTCTGCATGAGGTTATCAGAGCTGCTAACTAAGCTGCTGTTCTCGAAACTCCGCCCCATGAGCAGCAGCTCATTTGCATTTAAATAGAAACACAAAAACGCCATGCTTTTGCTCACCCTTAAAAAGTGACAATTTTTTACATGTTTTTAAAAATGATCAGTGGGGTATTTTGAGATGATATATTGATATTTATGATTTGTTGTAGTGAATTACTTCACTCAAATGGTTCATTTCAGTGAACTTGTTCAAAAATATTGATATTGAACTGGTTCAAAAACTGGATTTGATTCGTTTGGCTAGTTCATTTTAGTGAATCACTTCATTCAGATGACACAAACTAGCTGAAAATAGTATGAATGTAATCTGGACGTACTACATTCGCCATGTTTTCATTATCATGTGACCTACCAGCGTCAGTTGTGTCGCTTCACTGCCAGTCACAATCCTCTCCTGTGACCTCATGGGATAGTAAAGTGTCCATCGAATGCACACTTCAGAATCTCGCCAGAAGTAGTAGGTCATCCGGGTACTTTAGTACTGTGAATTCGGACATACTACTCATGTCACATACTGTTTTCCGCCCACTACATAGTAGGGAAGTATGGGATTTGGGATGCAGTCCTAACCTCTTGTTTCACCTCCAGAGGCATGAAGGTAATTGAGAACCGCGCCATGAAGGACGAAGAGAAGATGGAGATCCAGGAGATGCAGCTGAAAGAGGCCAAACACATCGCAGAGGAGGCCGACCGCAAATACGAAGAGGTGAGGTACAAGCGCCTAGAGGAACACCACTTCCAGATGTTTGACATTTGAAGCTCTTCGTTTGAACGCCATCTTTGCTACAGGTGGCCCGTAAACTGGTGATCCTCGAGGGTGAGCTGGAGCGAGCCGAGGAGAGAGCCGAAGTTGCTGAATGGTATTGTCCACCTATTCTCACACTTTAAATGGACTAAAAATGTGAATGTTTGTTGCTTGATGAGTTAAAACATTGTTTTCTGCTCAAATACCTCCAGCAAAGCTAGTGATTTGGAGGAGGAATTGAAAAACGTTACCAACAACCTTAAATCCCTAGAGGCTCAGGCAGAGAAAGTAAGTCGACATCTATCTTTTATCTGTTTATATTCATAATCACAATTTCAGAGCTCTATAATAATCATCACTCAACTTCAGAGCCTGATAATCGCCTTGGAACTGAAACATGGTAATTTATGGGCTTAAGACACGGTTCTCACAACACAACAGCGCTGAGAGCGATACGAAGTTTATTCAGTGTTGGCAGAAAGTGGAATGGATTTGCTGTATCTGTCTTTGTTTGCATGTTTCAGTACTCAGAAAAAGAAGACAAGTATGAAGAGGAAATCAAAGTCCTTAGTGACAAGCTGAAGGAGGTAAAGAAGTCCATAAATGAGACAAGGTCAAAGATAAGCTGCCCTTTCTCAAACCCAATGGCTTTTTCAACTCCTTCAACTTCCTTATTGTGTTTATCAGGCTGAGACCCGTGCAGAGTTTGCCGAGAGATCTGTGACCAAACTGGAGAAATCTATCGATGACCTCGAAGGTATGAACACATTCATTAGAGAGTTCCTTTTAGTGAATCACTTCATTCAGATCACACAAACTAGCTTCAAAACTAGATTTGATCGGTCTGGGTGGATAATTTTAGAGAATTGCTTCATTCTGATGGAATGAACTGGTTCAAAAACTAGATTTGATTGGTTTTGAGAGTTCATTTTAGTGAATCACTTCATTCAGATGACACAAACTAGTTCAAAAACTAGATTTGATTCGTTTGGAGAGTTCCTTTTAGTGAATCACTTCATTCAGATGACACAAACTAGCTCCAAAACTAGATTTGATTCGTTTGGAGAGTTAATTTTAGTGAATCACTTCATTCAGATGACACAAACTAGCTCCAAAACTAGATTTGATTCGTTTGGAGAGTTAATTTTAGTGAATCACTTCATTCAGATCACACAAACTAGCTCCAAAACTAGATTTGATTGGTTTGGGTGGATAATTTTAGAGAATTGCTTTGTTCTGATGGAATGAACTGGTTCAAAAACTAGATTTGATTGGTTTTGAGAGTTTATTTTAGTGAATCACTTCTTTCAGATGACACAAACTAGCTCCAAAACTAGATTTGATTGGTCTGGGTGGATAATTTTAGAGAATTGCTTCGTTCTGATGGAATGAACTGGTTCAAAAACTAGATTTGATTGGTTTTGAGAGTTCATTTTAGTGAATCACTTCATTCAGATGACACAAACTAGCTCCAAAACTAGATTTGATTGGTTTTGAGAGTTTATTTTAGTGAATCACTTCTTTCAGATGACACAAACTAGCTCCAAAACTAGATTTGATTGGTCTGGGTGGATAATTTTAGAGAATTGCTTCGTTCTGATGGAATGAACTGGTTCAAAAACTAGATTTGATTGGTTTTGAGAGTTCATTTTAGTGAATCACTTCATTCAGATGACACAAACTAGCTCCAAAACTAGATTTGATTCGTTTGGAGAGTTAATTTTAGTGAATCACTTCATTCAGATGACACAAACTAGCTCCAAAACTAGATTTGATTGGTTTGGGTGGATCATTTTAGAGAATTGCTTCGTTCTGATGGAATGAACTGGTTCAAAAACTAGATTTGATTGGTTTTGAGAGTTCATTTTAGTGAATCACTTCATTCAGATGACACAAACTAGCTCCAAAACTAGATTTGATTCGTTTGGGGCTTTGTTCTGATGGAATTAACTGGTTCAAACTAGTTTGCTGAATCATGAATCATCATTCATTCAATACATGGATTTTTGTCTTCGACTTTGATGCTGTCATCCTAATAGAAAAGACATACTTTGATACTGAAAATCATTTAAAAGATCATTTCTTCTTAAATAGATCTAATATACTTAGCTATTTTTTCTTAGTAACCTATGGTGTAGTTTTTCAAAAAGGTAATTTATGCAACACTACAGACTAAACTATTTTTATGAAGGTAAGGAAGCGGCTAAATGAACTTTTCACCTTCAGAAATGAGCAGTGGTGAAGCGCCACACATCGAAAAGTCCTGAGTGGATGGGGTTTTACAGGTCACAGGCGGGTCATCCTCCCAGTCTATATAAAGCCATAAAATCTTTGAAACACACAACACCATATTGTTTTAGAGCCATTTCATCAGAGTTCCAGCAGGCTCATGTTTCAAATGCTTGAACCCTTTACTGGAAGATGATATATTCAACTCAGTATATTTTAAACAAGCCCGGTTTTGCTTCTGTCCCAAGAGAAATGAAGTATGTCTGTTTCCTACAGCGCCGGTCAGCTCTTTACGAGGCCGAACTCTGCATTTGCTTAATAAAGTAGCATATGTGACTAGTAAAAGTAACTAGGGAGCATATCTTCTTTTGGCTGGATGGAAATTTTACAGTCATTGTTGATTTGCTTATAAATGGTCACCTCTATGAGCGCATTGTTTAGCCTTCATACATCCATTAACTTCTTGTCTTCTCTTTTTCATTTGGTTTCTGTCCATTGCTGCTTCTCATCCTTCGCTTTCCTGCTTTTCCCGCCGATCTTCAGATGAACTCTATGCTCAGAAGCTGAAGTATAAAGCCATCTCTGAGGAGCTGGACCATGCTCTCAATGACATGACCTCCCTGTAGATCCATCTCTGTCCCGCTCTGTTGCTTCTCCTGCTATCTCAAATTTCTTGCCACTTTCTTCATGTTTAGTTCATTTTCTTCAGTGCGTCTTCACTATTCTCAATAAAGCACCCTTGTTTCATTTCAAACTCTCATTCTTCTGTTTTCATTGTTAATGATTCATTATGAAGATGGGTTCTTACGTTCATGAAAAACATGGAAATATCAGGGCATTTTATTATTCGTTTTTTTAGACTTAGCAACGTCTTGACTCAAATACGTTGACAAATCTAACAGTCCAATTTGATGAACAATTGCTCCACATTTTATGGATTTTGTAGAAGTTATAAATCATGCCTATTTTTGTTTGTCCTACGGAGTTTGGGAGAAACAGCTGAATGATTCATTAGTGAATCTGTTATGAAAAAATAGAATTTTTAAAAATGATTATCCATTAATAATAATAATACGTTTATTTTATAAAGCGCCTTTTTCCAAACTCTTCACAATATTATACAAATAGACAACAGATAAAAGAGAATGAATCATTAATCATGAATGACTGGAAAGGTCATTGAAATTAATTCAGTCAAAAAGTGTCAGAACTTCTGAGAAATTTAGGAATTTTACACAAAATATGCTCAATAAAATGCAGTTTAAATAAATAATACAAATAAAAACATTAATTTAACTTAGAAGAAAATATATATGTCATATAATATCTTCTGGGGAGCATACATTATATATTATACATTTATTAAATATATTAAATAAATAAAAATGCGTTAAATTAATTATATATCATATTTTTAAATCTTTTTTTCTACAATCTTCTCTCTTATATTCTGATATCCACAAAGGTGAGGTTACATTTAAATTTGTTTGATTTTACGCACGCTTTTACCTGTATTTGTATCTATATTTAAAAAAATATGTAATACATTTCTAATCTTCACGGTTGAAAGACGCTTCTTTAATCAGACACATAAATGCAATTGTAATCTAATATTTTTACTGACACACTGACCAAGTATTGGTATTTTTTTCTTATACACTGTGTGGTTGTAGATGTAAGTGCACTAAATAGGGCACTAAACTGTATTTTCATATAGTATACATACTTGGCTATTAAAAAGTCATAGCATCTGACTAATTATTTGTTCTTTTTACAGAAAAATTATCTACTGCAAAAGAAGAAAACCTCGGAATGCATCAAGTGCTGGATCAGACACTTCAGGAGCTGAACAGCTTATAAGAAAGACGATGAGAGAGAACGACGTCCATTTTTACAACATTCCACAAATACTCTACTTAATTCCAAACTCGCTAGCTATTGAGCCCTATTTTCTCACAGAAAAAAAAAATAATTTAATTTTTTTGTCTGAGGTATTTCTTTTGCTCTATTATCCAAGTTGGCTCGACATCTCTGCTTTCAAACGTTAGCCAAACAACCTGAGGTGCTAATTCTCCCACTGAAACAACGTTATAAGTAGCTTCATAAATGACATAGCACATGAAAAGTGAATATGCTAATGTGCTCAGCAGAAATTCACTTGGAAGTTTTGATATTAATGTATCCCGGTCAAATGAAGACGTTTATGAGGTTTTTTTTCTTTCTTCAATGCAGTGTTTCTCATAAGTACATCATGATCTCCATCCACTGGCCACATGATGTACTGCAGTACATTACTCCATTCATAATATGTTAGACATAAACCATATGACATGGTATATGTCAAAGTGCCTGGGTATTTTTGTGGAACCACAACGAAATGGGACCAAAGACCAAAGAAATATTAGCTCTTCCCTAGACATTTCTGTGAATGCGTTGCTTTTTCTGTCAAATGTCTATTTCAAAATGCCTCAAACGTTTCTTTTCCATTTTCTGTGTAATAAATTTTTATAAAAAGTCTGTTTGTGGGGTTGATGTTTGGTTATTTTCTAGAACAGACCGATTAGACGAACATTTTATGGATTTATTATTTTTTTATTATAAATTATGCCTATTTTGATTTCTCCTACGAAAAATAAAGTGGCACTTTCACTAAATGAGTATCATTATATCACCACCAGACACAAAACTAAGAACAATGACATTTATCGTCCAGACCTGTCCATATTAACGTGAATCTAAGGATCCCAGCTTTGCTCATACATATTAATTACGTTATGTAGAAAAAATGTCAAAAATTAAGCGAGCAGGACAGCTAGCGGGAAGTCTTGTCTAATGAATATTAATTAGTTTACGTGACGTTAGTCGAGCAGGTCTACCTGATTTGCTGAATGGTAAGTCGAGCTCATGAATATTAATTATATTGTCGCTCCAGGAAGGTAAACAGGGCGTAATTAATATTCATTATATCAAGTCGTACGCCACAGTAGTTTGTCCCACACAAAAATCAACTTTACTCGTCTGTAAACTGATTATATGTTTTCACCAGAGACTTAAAATAAAGAGAGATTTCATATAGTTAAAGGTCTGAAATTGTATCGACTACCCTTTTTTTTTTTTTTTTAACCACACCCCACAACAGTTTTAAACAGGTGAGGTCACGTCAACTGTCGTCACGTCGTCACTGTACCGTGTGCTTCGGCAGGTGAGTGCGTTATGAAAACATTGCATTTTAACTAAGTTATGTATTATTGATTGTAATAGTGACAAGACTTTTAAGTAACACATTTTATTTGAAATATATGTTACTGACAAGGCTGTACTATTGAAATATATGTAAATAAGTGCGCTGAGAGAAATGGAACTTACTTTTTTATTTGTAAAATTCACTTTAAACAATTTATTTAGGCTAATCGTCAGGAACCACGAGTTTGTGAGTCGTTACGACGAAAAATTGTAAATCGTTAAGCTAATCGATATTGTGTGACCTTGTACAATCCTATAGCCTACGTGATGTGTTCAGATTTAATTTAATTTACTTTTAACAGTTAATTCTTCATTTTATTATTAATATTATTTACATTTTCAGCCTATTTTCACACTTTTTTTATTCAAAAAATCTCTGAACAGTTTAATTTTAAAATATAATTTCAATTAATTGATTCAAAACATGTTCATCATAGAAGTGATTCATACAAGTCATTGTCTGAATGAATTGTACCTTAATGTATTTTTAAGCATTTAAATACTTCAGAACAGTGTAATTGACCTACATTGTACATTTTTCCATAACATGTTTTGTTCCGTTAGGACACACTGGATGTCATGGCTGTGCCTTTATCGCATGACAATGATTCAGCGTTCGACTGGTTCACAGAATTCCAGCGCAGCTGCATTTTGAAGAATGGAGTTGTTCCAGAGTGGTTCCACGGCGTAATATCCAGGAAGTAATGGACCGAACACTGTATTATGTCACAAAAATAAGCAGGCAGACTGTGTAATATGTGCTTGAATGCTCAGACTATGTCTTATCGTGAAAACGATGATGTAAAAGGGCAGAAAATCAGGTTCTTGATAACATAATTCTGCATTGTAGGGCCGCGGAGGATGTGTTGAAGTGCAAGCCTCCTGGTTACTTCCTCATTCGTGTTGGCGAGAGCAGAGTGGGTTATACATTATCTTATCGGTAAGTCTGCGTCAATGTGGCCTTTGTTTACAGTCCTTACTATAAGGAAGTATGAATGCACCATTGCTGTATACAAATGAGTCCACTAATCAAACATCTCTTCACAAAAGGTCATCTATAAATATCTTTCTCCTAGAGCTGAAGATCGCTGCAGACACTTCATGATTGACGTTTTGCCAGATAACCAGTTTACTATAGTGGGAGAAAATACACAATATCTTTCCCTCCATGACTTGGTGGCCTTCCACCGCAGAAATCCCATTTTACCCTACAACGAACTGCTGACTGTGGCTTGTGATCAGGTATAGAGTTACACCACAAACGGATGGAACGGTTATAGTCATCCGATAAGATTGAGCAGACAGAAGTCAATCAGTCTAGTTAGATCTGGTTGGCAAACATGGACCACTACCAAACCAGCTCTCATGTTACAGTAACCAGCTTGATCGCCCTTAAAGGATTAGTTCACTTTTAAATAAACCTTTGCTGATAATTGACTCACCCCCATGTCATCCAAGATGTCCATGTCTTTCTTTCTGAAGTCGAAAAGAAATTAAGGTTTTGGATGAAAACATTCCAGGGTTTTTCTCCATATAATGGACTTCAATGGGCCCCAAACGGTTCAAGGTCTAAATGACAGTTTCAGTGCAGCTTCAAAGGGCTTTAAACGATACCAGACGATGAATAAGGGTCTTATCTAGCGAAACGATCATAGTATTTATGCTATTATTTTACCTCAGACGAGCGGGATCATCTCTGAGCTCCGCCATAACTTCCGCTAAGTGAGGTCAAATTAGATCATAGATATATCGATAGTAGATGATCCGTGCAGTCGCTAATGAGGCATCTACGTATACATCTATGACCGGAATCTAATTTGACCTCACTTGCCGGAAGTTATGGCGGAGCTCAGAGATGATCACGCTCGTCTGAAAAGAGATAAAATAATAGCATAAATACTGTTCGGTTTCTCGCAGAAACTGATCGTTTCGCTAGATAAGACCCTTATTCATCGTCTGGTATCGTTTAAAGCCCTTTGAAGCTGCACTGAAACTGTCATTTAGACCTTGAACCGTTTGGAGCCCATTGAAGTCCATTATATGGAGAAAAATCCTGGAATGTTTTCATAATAGTTAATTTCTTTTCGACTGCAGAAAGAAAGACATGGACGTCTTGGATGACATGGGGGTGAGTAAATTATCAGCAAACGTTTATTTAAAAGTGATCTAATCCTTTAAAGGGATCGTTCCAAAAGTGAAAATTCTGTCATTAATTTCTCCCCCTCATGTCGTTCAAGACTTTTGTTCATCTTCAGAACACAAATGAAGATCTTTTTGATGAAATCTGAGAACTTTCTGTCCCTCCATTGACAACTACGCAACCAACACTTTGACTCTTCAAAAAGTTCATACAGAGATCGTAAAAGTAATCCATACGAATTGAGCGGTTTAGTCAAATATTTCTGAATTTAGGATTTTATTTGCATATAAACATTCATCAACTCACACATCAGTTGTGGTAAACGGAAGCTCAAGCATGTTTGCTTGACATGCAAGAACCAATGAGGTTCATTCTTGTGTTACGCAGCACGTTTGAGCTTCCACAAGAACCAATGAGGTTCATTCTTGTGTTGCGCAATACGTTTGAGCTTCCACAAGAACCAATGAGGTTCATTCTCGTGTTGTGCTGCACGTTTGAGCTTCCACAAGAACCAATGAGGTTCATTCTCATGTTACGCAGCACGTTTGAGCTTCCACAAGAACCAATGAGGTTCATTCTCATGTTACGCCGCACGTTTGAGCTTCCACAAGAACCAATGAGGTTCATTCTCGTGTTGTGCAACACGTTTGAGCTTCCACAAGAACCAATGAGGTTCATTCTCGTGTTGTGCAGCACGTTTGAGCTTCCACAAGAACCAATGAGGTTCATTCTCGTGTTGTGCTGCACGTTTGAGCTTCCACAAGAACCAATGAGGTTCATTCTCGTGTTGTGCAGCACGTTTGAGCTTCCACAAGAACCAATGAGGTTCATTCTCTTGTTGCGCAACACGTTTGAGCTTCCACAAGAACCAATGAGGTTCATTCTCGTGTTGTGCAGCACGTTTGAGCTTCCACAAGAACCAATGAGGTTCATTCTCGTGTTATGTAGCACGTTTGAGCTTCCACAAGAACCAATGAGGTTCATTCTCGTGTTTTTACGCAGCACGTTTGAGCTTCCACAAGAACCAATGAGGTTCATTCTCTTGTTGCGCAACACGTTTGAGCTTCCACAAGAACCAATGAGGTTCATTCTCGTGTTGTGCAGCACGTTTGAGCTTCCACAAGAACCAATGAGGTTCATTCTCGTGTTATGTAGCACGTTTGAGCTTCCACAAGAACCAATGAGGTTCATTCTCGTGTTTTTACGCAGCACGTTTGAGCTTCCACAAGAACCAATGAGGTTCATTCTCTTGTTGCGCAACACGTAAGAGCTTCCACAAGAACCAATGAGGTTCATTCTCGTGTTTTTACGCAGCACGTTTGAGCTTCCACAAGAACCAATGAGGTTCATTCTCGTGTTGCGCAGCGCGTTTGAGCTTCCACAAGAACCAATGAGGTTCATTCTCATGTTACGCAGCACGTTTGAGCTTCCACAAGAACCAATGAGGTTCATTCTCGTGTTGCGCAACACGTAAGAGCTTCCACAAGAACCAATGAGGTTCATTCTCGTGTTTTTACGCAGCACATTTGAGTTTCCGCAAGAACCAATGACGTTCATTCTTGTGTTACGCTAGAGGTTTGCTCTCAGATATCATCAAAAAGATCTTAATTTGTGTTCCGAAGATGAATGAAAGTCTTACAGGTTTTGAACGACATGAGGGGGAGTAAATGATGACAGAATTTTCATTTTTGGGTGAACTATCCTTTAAGTTGATGTGACTTTCCCAGCAGGAACATAAAAATAATATGAAAACATTTATTTTTAATATACATTTTGTCTATTAAAGGATAATGATTTTTACTCTTTGAATAGATTTTTTAAAAATAATTTAATGTTATTTATTAATATGTGTGTATACGTTTTGCACACTTTTTCATAGTTAAATAGTAAAAAATTGTTGTTTACCCCATCAACAACATGATAGATAAAGGAGACGGTGTTTATTTCCACCATCAACAAGAATCATGATCTTTGTTTATCTGTCCATAACCCTTGATTCATTTGTGTGCAGGGGGACCAAAATAACTACGCCGAGTTGTTTTTTCCTCAAAAGAAAGACGTAAACCCTGGACAGGTTGAATGGATCAATTCTTCAGCACAAGCACATGCGCCTCATTCAGATGTCCTGGAACACAACGCGACTTCCCCGCTCCAAAAAGAATCGCCTGTGCTACCTTCAAGTCCTTCTGCGAGACTGTATCCAAGCTTGGAGACGGAATTGAACACTTTGAATCTACCGAGCACGGTAATACAACATCAACAGACTATCAAGATAGGGTACATTATCAGGGTTTCCGCTGGGTCTTAAAAAGTCTAGAATTTCAAAAGCAACATTTTAGGCCTTAAAAAGTCTTAAATGCGTGGAATTATTATGTCCTAGGTCTCAAATAATTTTAAACAGGTCTTAATTTTCCTACGTCCATGTAACGCTACCTCTAATGCTCATTGAAATGCTCCCGCAGCGCTTTTAGAATGTTTTGTTTTTTAATTCCGTGGTGTTGTAGTTCTTTCTTTCGCTAGTCCAAATATAATTCACTGTATTACGACTACAAATGAGACCAATATGTAACTTATATTGCAGCTAATCAGCTTTCGTGTTATTGGCGCAAGTCTCTTTCGGATTGTACCACAGACACATAAAATGGATTTTATTCTTCAGCTAATTCCTCCAGTTTTTCGCATTTCCGCGATTACTAAATACAATGAAAACTCAACAATGCTTTTTTTGAGATCCTGCATAATTTGTCATTTCACTGTAAAATAATGGCAAGATACCGAAATTAACAAGATTTATGCATTTGATTTGTTTTATTGTCATGTGTGACTATTGTGCATCTAATATAATGCATAATATAGTAAATGTGGTATCCTAATTATGCAAATTTCTGGAAATTACCTCCACAAATTCAGTCATTTTGATCTCAAAAATCACAAAAAAATACTGCGAAATTCTGGTGGGATTAAGCTGGGAAGTACAAGTTTATCGATACAAGTTTATCGATTTGTTCAATTTGAATGAATGTATTTACTTTGAAAGTAATTTTGTGACTGGATTTCCTTTAAATAGGTCTTAAATTTTATTCGTAATGGTCTTAAAAAGGTCTTAAAAAGTCTTAAATTTGACTTGGTGAAACCTGCAGAAACCCTGATTATATAATTTATTTGAGGTTAAAATGACAGTATATTTTATTTATAATAAATGTGAATTATATAACAGGTCGTCCAGCTAGTGCATTTTCACGTCCATGTTCAGTTAACAGGCTAATAATACTTTTTTTTTAATTTCAGGAGCAGACAGCAAAGCCTGTTCCAAAGCCTAGAACGGTATTTACTTCCACAACTGATGACACTCCACCACAGTTACCGCCCAGAATGTGCTTGCCAAGTCGCCCGCAAGCAACCCCGGAGGCCGACAGATCGCAAGGGTTGACGCCTGTAAACCCTGACAGAGTCGCAGCCAACTCCCCTGTTAAAGGCCATACCCAACAGAAAACCCAACCACAGTTGAAACCTGTGATCTTGAGCCTGGCGCAAATTAAGAAAAAGCTTAAAAAGAAACAATCCGTGGACAACACGTATGAGGAGATCACTAACAATGCGTGTCAGGAGGATGCTTTGGAGAGCAGTACCATAAACCCTAAACAACTGGAGGAAAATGAATATCAGGAGTTAACTGAACGTCGGTCATCTGACGGTATTCCCAACTTTGCAGATAGAGAATTACCATTTGAGTACCTAAATCCACCTCCTTTTGCACCTGGTTACTAGATAAAAACTTAAAGATGGGTGGTTGTACTTGAAGTTTTATTGCCTTTGAATAGTGTGACAACATTTCTCTTTGTTGTGATGTTCTTTTTCACCGTGCATTTCATTGTCTGACACAACACGAGGTTTGTCATCTGGAAAAACCTGTTTGACACGGTCAAATATTTTTAATATAACAATGAACATGTGTTGTGCCCATAGGCATGCATTTCAATATAGCATACTTCCAGATTTTACTTCCTAAAATCTAGTTCTGTACATATTGGGATATAATAAACACTGTAAATATTTGCTTATTACTGTCAATAAATGTACAAACAATCTACATTTTTTTTTTTTAAATCTAAGTACCTTGAAATACCATGTTGTGCAGGATTATGATTATTTTTCTGGTTTAAGCTTGTTTATTATGGTTCACCTGGTGTTCCAGTCAAACCCTCAGGTGGTTTACATTGTGACAGATGCACAAAACCCCTCTAAAACCATCTAACTAGACCAAGTATCATAAGTGTCTTAATTTTCATTGTAATTATGTATCCGAATTGTAATTATGTATCCGAATGGTCTCAGAATATCGACTTAATTAAACGTTCATCTCGTTGGAAGTGCAGCCACTTGTAATGTAACCCATCGGCAAGTATCATGTGTCGCGCGCTCAAGAGCACGCGCTTGAGGAAGCATTGTGCTCGCGATGTTTTGGTGCTGACAGCCGTCAAATAAGTCAAGAAACCAGATATTAATTGGTTGGTAATTTATTAAACATTGTTATCATAGATATTAAGTGAGTGGGTTTGTTTGTGTTGTGTGAGAGGGAGCGAGAAAAAGCTAGCGCGTGAGCGTGCGCGCGCGCCGTCTCTCGAATGCCCCTGGGTCGTCGCGGTTGCCTAGTTGCGCGGTGTTTAACTACTATAACAGCTCACTTCAACCACAAAAACAAACCGATGAGGAACACGTGTTTATTTGAAGAGGGTCGTCGGCCTTTGTCATGTATATTATGTTGTGAATAGACCATCTGGAGTACCAGCTATCTCATCTCATCTTAATTGCAGTTAATTTAAGGAGGACTTCATTTCCGCGTAATGTGTGGCTTTCGACTTTGACAGGTGCAAATTTACGACAGGCAGTTTTTTCGCGTCGTCATGGTAACCATAAAAGTGTACTCAGAAGAAGTCGCGCGCTGTGTAAATAAGCGTTTATAAAGTCATGAAATTAGCTGAATAAGAAGAGTAATTCAGTCATGTGGGGAAGGGATTCTTGCAAAAGAAATGGACATGGAATCCAGGAATGGTCCGATGAGTGTAAATATGAGGGGGAGTTCGTAAACAACCTGAAGCATGGCACTGGCGTCTTCACATGGGCAAACGGAGAGGTATGTTTCACTTCATATGTAACAGACACCATACTAAGGTCTATTGGTTCTAAGATAAAGTTCAAGGGGCGAAATGAACACTGTAGCATTATAAAACGTAACATATCATGAATAACCTGTCATGAAAAATGTTAGTATTCCACTTTAAAATGCGTATTTTGGTCAACCGTGTCATCATTTCGACAGTCTACTGAATATTCAGTTCATTTAAATATATATTTTTATTTATTTACTAATTTCAAATACTAAGTTTGATCATTATTTGTCTGTTTAATTTTGTCTTTAATTTTTCCATTCATTTATTTTCAATTACCTAGCAATACAAATATTTTTTTATTAGGCTTACTAGAAAATTGCTAGATAAATAAATGGGAATGGGAAGAAAAAAAACAGCTCAGATAATGTGTATTTGAAGGTGAAAAGGATTTTATTTATTTATTTTCAGGCCTTTTTCATACTCTATTCTTAATTGTCATCCATTTATTTTCAGTTTTCTACCAATGAACATGAAATAATAATGTATATGCTAGAAAATCAAGAAAAAAATATGTATTTATTTCCAGACCCTTTTTGTAACATATTCGTGGAAAGTGTCAGAAATGTTCCCTTTGTTTTTATTTTTTTATTTTTTTTATTTTGAATAATGAAGTTGGCTTGAAAAAGTATAGCCAGAAAGTTTGAAATAGTTTGAAAAGTTTGAAATAGTTTAAAGTTTGAAACAGTTTGAAAAGTTTAAAGTTTGAAATAGTTTGAGTTTTAGTTAGTAGTTTAGACCTGCTATGCGCATGGTTGCTAGGGTACTCAGGTGGTTGCTAGAGTGGTTGCTAGGGCACTTGGGGTGGTTGCTAGGGTGTTGCTATGCGTTTGCTAGGGTACTCAGGTGGTTGCTAGGGTACTCAGGTGGTTGCTAGGGTGGTTGCTAGGGCACTTGGGGTGGTTGCTAGGGTGTTGCTATGCGTTTGCTAAGGTACTTGGTGTGGTTGCTAGGGTACTCAGGTGGTGCCTAGAGTGGTTGCTATGCGGTTGCTAGGGTACTCGGGGTGGTTGCTAAGGTCTTGCTATGTGGTTGCTAGGGTACTCAGGTGGTTGCTAGGGTGGTTGCTATGCGGTTGCTAAGATACTTGGGGTGGTTGCTAGGGTACTTAGGTGGTTGCTAGGGTACTCAGGGTAGTTGCTAAGGTCTTGCTATGTGGTTGCTAGGGTACTCAGGTGGTTGCTATGCGGTTGCTAAGGTACTTGGGGTGGTTGCTAGGGTGGTTGCTATGCAGTTGCTAGGGTACTCTGTGTGGTTGCTAGGGTCTTGCTATGTGGTTGCTAGGGTATTAGGGGTGGTAAATAAGGTAGTGCTACGTGGTTACTAGGGTACTCAGGTGGTTGCTCAGGTGGTTGCAATGTGGTTGCTAGGACACTTGGGTGGTTGCTAAACTTTCTATGGTGTTCTGGGTGGTTGCTATGCAGTTGCTAGGATGTTCTGCGGTTGCTAGGGTATTCTGGGCGGTTGCCACGGTGTATTAATTTGTATTGCTCCACTGTAAACATCATAGAGCACTTGCCACTTTGACGCCAAATTATTTTCATGTTTTATTCAGTTCTATAAAGGTTCATTTTTTAAGGATTATCGGCATGGGAAAGGCATGTATTCCTGGCCGGATGGATCCAAATACACAGGAAACTTTTATCTGAACCGAAAAGAGGGATACGGAGTGCAAGTTTTTCCAGACGGATCAACTTTTGAGGTTTCATAATTCCCATAGTTCATTAACAATAAGTTAACTTTTATTATATAATAGATAACAAACAAAATCTCCTCTCCCCATCTACAGGGTCTGTATCATGCTGACGAACGCTTTGGCCCTGGGGTCATGACCTACCATGATGGGCGGCAGGATGTGGGCCTTTGGCACAGAGGGGCGTTACTGCGAATATGCACCACACTGGAGGGCGGCTTCAGTCTGGAGGACTTCCCAGAACACATGACCAGACTGCCTCAGAAACACCTGAAACAGCCTCAGCTTCCTCTCCATGTGGGGTGGAGGACAGATGGCGGTCCCCTGGAGTCCGATCAGGGTTTATCAGAGGACGAGGAGCATTTCATCCTTCCTCCAGACACTGAGAGCTACTCCACAGACTCAGACCATCTGCCCGTTCCCAGGGGTCTACGCCGGGAACTGGACCTGCACTTTTTTGGTAGGAGAGACCTCAGCACACAGCAGCGATCCCCATCGCCAGCCATGACGCTTCAGCAGCGAATGAGTGATCACATTCAGAGACACAGGTAAGAAGATTGTTGCTTAGCATTAACCTGGGCAGGTTACTATTTGTAAAAGTTTTTAATTTTCATCATTATTTTTTATTCATTTTATTGTATTAGTGCATTAAAATTAATATAATGAGCTGCAAAAGGGTAATATATACATACACACTGATCAGGCATAACATTATGACCACTGACAGGTGAAGTGAATAACACTGATGATCTCTTCATCACCTGTTAGTGGGTGGGATATATTAGGCAGCAAGTGAACATTTTGTCCTCAGAGTTGATGTGTTAGAAGCAGGAAAAATGGGCAAGCGTAAGGATTTGAGCGAGTTTGACCAGGGCCAAGTTGTGATGCTAGACGACTGGGTCAGAGCATCTCCAAAACTGCAGCTCTTGTGGGGTGTTCCCGGTCTGCAGTGGTCAGTCTCTATCAAAAGTGCTCCAAGGAAGGAACAGTGGAGAACCGGCGACAGGGTCATGGGCGGCCGAGGCTCATTGATGCACGTGGGGAGCGAAGGCTGGCCCGAGTGGTCCAATCAAACAGACGAGCTACTGTAGCTCAGATTGCTCAAGAAGTTGATGCTGGTTCTGATAGAAAGGTGTCAGAATACACAGAGCATCACAGTTTGTTGTGTGGGGCGGCATAGCCGCAGACCAGTCAGGGTGCCCATGCTGACCACTGTCCACTGCCAAAGTCCCAACAGTGGGCACGTGAGCATCAGAACTAGACCACAGAGCAATGGAAGAAGGTGGCCTGGTCTGATGAATCATGTTTTCTTTTACATCACGTGGATGGCCAGGTGTGTGTGCGTCGCTTACCTGGGGAACACATGGCTCCAGGATGCACTATGGGAAGAAGGCAAGCCGGTGGAGGCAGTGATGCTTTGGGCAATGTTCTGCTGGGAAACCTTGGGTCCTGCCATCCATGTGGATGTTACTTTGACACGTACCACCTACCTAAGCATTGTTGCAGACCATGTTCACCCTTTCATGGAAACGGTATTCCCTGGTGGCTGTGGCTCTTTCAGCAGATAATGCGCCGCCACAAAGCAAAAATGGTTCAGGAATGGTTTGAAGAGCACAACAACGAGTTCGAACTTCGAGGTTTTGACTTGGCATCCAAATTCCCCAGATCTCAATCCAATTGAACAATGATCCATGGAGGCTCCACCTCAGAACTTACAGGACTTAAAGGATCTGCTGCTAACATCTTGGTGCCAGATACCACAGCACACCTTCAGGGGTCTAGTGGAGTCCATGCCTCATCAGGTCAGGGCTGTTTTGGCAGCAAAAGCGGGACCAACACAATATTAGGTCATAATGTTAAATATATTTATTTATTTATTTATATATATATATATATATATATATATATATATATATATATATATATATATATATATATATACACACATTTAGTTTTTTTTATATTAAACATATTTAATAAAATATATTCATATATTTGAAATATATTTGATTCTAACATTGCATTACGTCCATTTGTGGCAGAACATATAAATGTGACAGCCTTTCTGTCATAAATAGTAAGCAATAATTATCAGAATTATTTATTTAATTTAATAAAAATGTTTTTATATATATATATAATATATATATATTATATATATATTATATATATATTATATATATATATATAATTACAGTGTTTTTTCCTATTTTTTATTTATTATCTACATAAATCTCATTATCACAACAATATCTATATATTATTTATGAATATATTTAGTTTGACCTTAATTTTACCCATATCATTTACAGATTTGAGACAGAAACATTAGACTGGGATGTCACTGCAGTTCTGAATATGAACAGGACTCAGTTTGGACCCAAAGGTCCCCTGGAGCTGAACTCAGAGAAACTGATCGAGGAAGCTTCACATGGTGAATGCAGGAATGTTTATCGAATCCTCAGGGACGGAAAAGTCCATCCCGATGTGAGTGACGCACGGGGACATACGGCTCTCACAGCCGCCACGGTAAGCTTTTTTTTGAAAAAGATCCGATGATCCAGGAGAAAATAGTCGCTAGTTATATGTTTATATATATATATATATATATATAAAATACAATATATATTATACAATATTTATTATATTTATTTATATTAAGTATATATAATATATAATATGGGGAAATATGTATATTATATTTTAATATAAGTATTTTAAAAGGTTTATAAAATGAATACACACACACACACACACACACACACACACACACACACACACACACACACACACACACACACACACACACGATAATATATATTTATATATATATGCTTTTCATTGCATAATGTCTATTTTGTAGCAAAACACTCTTTTTTTTAACATTTCTGGTGTGTAAATAGTGAACAATATTTGCCAGAAGATGGCAGTATTGTTTTTTATTTTTCACAGCGAACAAGCATTGGATAATTGGAAAACTACAGGTTTCAGATCTTGAATAACAACACACTGTATAACTTGCATGTTTGCTGATGTTTTGTTGTGTGTCTCTGTAGGTGAATTGTCATGATGATGTCCTCCACGTGCTGTTGGACAGTGGGGCCGATGTTAATAAGTTAAATGATGAAGGCATGTCTGCTCTTGCTGTCTGTAATGTCCTCTACTACCCACTTCAGTCTTTACATGAGACGCTGGCTGAGAAAGTATCCCAGAATATCAGTCCAGAGCCGCAGGTAAGAAGAATACTGAAATGTGCTCTGTATTTCGGCATGCTTATAGTTAGTCAGATCATTTTTCAGCTTCATTTCTTGTTCCTCCCTTTTTTCTATCTGTTAAAGATCAAGCCTTTGGAAGACGTCTCCCATGAATCCTCTCCAGATCCAATGACAGGGACACCCAAAGATGAAAGCGGCCAAGAGACATTTGAGACGCCAAGACAGACCAACCAGGATGACCAAAGTCTTGATCCAGAGAACCTCAATAACTTGGAGAAACTGGAAACTCAAGAGCAAATCAGCGAGAACATGAACGAAGATCAGCCTGACCAACCACAAGGCCTCGACAACTCTGAGGAACCTCAAGTTCATGATCAAATCAATGAAAACAAGAAGATAGTTCTTCAGCCTGAACACGATCAAGACAGACCATCAGTAGAACCACATGAGATCATTTCAAGATCTATTCAAGTCTTCGATGGCACATTTGCAGTGGGTTCTGTGTTGTGGCGCGAGAGGAAAGCAAAGAGTGTCGTTGACTCTGATGAAGAGCTGACAAATCTGGAGTTTGAAGAAAAACTAGAGCGGAGCATCAGATCAGAGGATCTTTCCTTTGATTCTGCATGTTCTCTGGCTAGTTTTCGCATTGACGTCACAGAGGAGATCCTGCAGAAGAGTGCGGAGATCCTGTGCCAGACAGGAATGCTGGATCCGGCAGACTCCCAAGAGACGGTCCGGAAAATTGCACTTCTTAAGACAGAGTAAATTTCTATAAAAATAATTTCTATTTAGGTGAATCTCACAAAAAAATATGCCTAGGTCATATTATTTTTGTATTTTTTTAATTATGCACTTTCATAACAGCTAAGCATATTTTACCCAAAAATTCTTATTAGTGTGATGTGAATAAATATTTTTTAGTAATGATAATAGTAATAATAATTCAATTATTACATACAAAATTATTTAATTAATGTACTTAATTATTATTAAATAAAATAAAAATTATTATTAATATAATTATTTAAATAACAATAATAATTGAAAACAAAAATAAAACAATGATTTTATAATATATAATAAATTCGATAATATTATACAATATTATTTTCATTTATATTGATGCATTTGTCAGATGCGTTTATCCAAAGCGACTTACATTGCATTCAAGGTTTGCATTTAGTTATGAGTGATTGTAATGAAAAATTGTTGTTTTGTGACTGGTGATTGTCTGGTCTGATAGACATCGGAATCGATGGATTACAATGAATCTTCTGTTGGAGAGAGGAGCAGACCCGAACGCCTCTACTGTCCCCATGCCCGTCATCTTCCTGGCCATCAAAGCTGCCCATGTCGAGGGCGTCCGTCGTCTGCTGGAGTGCGGGGCTCGTCCAGACATACCTCTACTTACAGAGGTACCTCCAGAGAATGCATTTCTTTCTTCATTTCTTTTCTTTTCTTTTATTTATTTTCTTTTATGTTTTTATTTATTTTCTTTTTTTCCTTTTTTAATTTTGTTTTATTTTATTTATTTTGTTTATTTTATTTTATTTATTTATTTTTATTTTTTTATTTATTTTTTTATTTTATTTATTCTTTCATTTTATTTAAATTTTTTATTTATTTTATTTAATTTTATTTATTTAATTTTAATTTTGTTTTATTTATTTATTTATTTATTTTTTATGTTTTTATTTTGTTTTATTTCATTTATTTATTTTGTTTTATTTTATTTATTTTATGTATTTGTTTATTTTATTTCATTTAGTTTTATTTTTTATTGTATTTTGTTTTATTATTATTATTATTTTTAATTAATTAATTAATTAATTAATTGTATTTTATTCTTTCTTGTGCTTTAATTCATATTATACATATTTTAAAGTGCATAAAAAGTTACAATTAATTCATATTAAACCATATAATCATTTGAAGTAAATCATTTTCAAAATAATACGTTATTATTTTAAAAGGTGATGCATGTTGACAATTACAGTTTTTTACAATCGCTAGGACCCATTTCTCAATACTTCTCAATTCTCTTCACACAGTGAGCACAACCACAGTCTAAATGGGCTAAACTGTGGGGCATTTAACTTTGGGTGCGTCTCAATCAGCTCCCTAGTTCAGTAGCCAGGGCACTGATCAGGGAGTCGGCCATTTTAAGGGCTGTCTCAATCGCAGAATCCTTCCAGTGCACTGAAGCGTTCGCTCCCTAAAAAGTCCCACAATGCACCGTAAAACCCAGGGTGCATCGATGCTCACTGTGCTCCCTTAACGGAAGTTCTGAACTCAAATCACGTGAGCCAACTCACTACACATAATGTGACACGCGATATGTGTTTTTAAAAATAGAAACCAGTCTTTTATTATATTTCAGCATAAACATACATCGTTAGACAGGTAATGAACACAATCTAGCTAACATTTATAATTTATTTACCGCTGAAATGTTGCATGTATATGTAACAAGCAAAGTATTTATCATAATGTACTTTAAATGACATTACAAGTAATGTCAGAAAGATATAAGCTCTGCTGTTGTTCATAAATACCAGTAATGATGTCGTACAATGAGGACGTTGTCCCGACGCCGGAAATAGAGTCATCAATGTCCCAATGTGTAGTGAGTCAACGTCTTTTACTGTCCTTACCAGTACACGATATACTGATTCATCACGAGCTTGGGAACTGAATGAGACACACCCTTTGTTTTGTCACATGCTAGCAATGTTAAATCTTGCTAGTTTAACCCCTCCTGTTCGAACCGCCCCGCTCCAAGCGGGACTCGAACCCGAGTCTGCCGGCATGAGAGTCGGGCGCTCTAACAATGAGGCTAAAGGCTGCAACCTCTAGCATCAGCCGCTAGAGCGTCTCTTGAGATCAGAGGAGTGAGGTTTACTCACACAGCAACTACTAGCTGGCCTCTGTTACACTAGCAAAATGTTAAAACATGGGAGCAATGTGTTCATTTTATGCTAGAAATGTGCTAGCAATGTGTTAAATAATGCTAGTAACTTATTAAACATGCTAGTAACGTTAGGAGCATGTTAAATCTTGCTAGCAATGTGCTAATTCATGATAGAAACATGCCTGCAATGTGCTAAAGCAATGCAAAACATGTTAGCAATGTGTTAATAACATTTTATTGGCTTCAAGCTAGTTATTTTGAAACTTTCAGACAAAGATTTGTCAAGCCAACATCAAAGTTTGTGTTCAACCTTTAGCCTACTAATCTAGTTTAATCTACTAAGCAGATTTCTGAATAATCAAGTTAGTTTACAATATTTTAAAAGGTGATTTGCTGCTTACTAACAAATGTTACAATTTCATTTGAATATCGACAGCAAGACTAGTTTGCTAGTCCTTCTTTTTCTGTCCGTGACAGCAAAAGGGTCTGTACCCTCTTCACATAGCAGCGGGTTTGCCTGGAGCGGAGGGCCCTGAAATCACAGAGCTCCTCTTGCACGCTCTAGCAGACCCTGACGTCAAAGCTCAGGATGCCCATGAAGTCTACGCGTTTGATGAGGTCTGAGCACATTTTTAATACATTTATTGCAGCACAACCTTTTTTTAATGTCTTTAATCAAAGAAATATAACACTTTTGAGCACCAGGGCTTTGAGAGTCAGCATTTCATGGCCTCTAGACCCCCGTCTAAGTCCAACGAAGCCCCGGTCGAGTTTCCTCAGGAAGGTGGGAGGACACCACTACATGTGGCCTGCCAAAGAGACAGCGATTATACAGTAAGAACTCACTGAAACATCATGATGCTCTTCCAAAAAACAAAGCATATTAGAATGATTTCTGAAGAATGTTAAATTATAAAAACGCGCATTTCTTCCAGACTGCTAGAGATGTGGTTACGCTTCTCCTTTCTCGCAAAGCCAGCCCCAATGTTGTGTGGAGTGGCCATTCACCCCTGTCTCTGGCCATCGCAAGTGGCAACGACCTTGTATGTAATAATTTCTGACAGCACATCTTCTGACTAAATCATTTGTAGTGCAACGAATCATCTATAGGGTATAATTAAATACTGTCTGCTCCAAGACAGAGAATGATTGTGGAATAATAAGTCACTGAAGGATGAGGGTGAGAAGTCTATGGCATTGCATTGACATGCAGTGTGTATTGATGTTTGTTTTCCCAGGCTGTGGATGAACTGCTGGCCGGAGGGGCTGATCCTAATCTTCCGCTCACTCGTCATGTGGGCAGCGCCCTCTGTGCCCTTGCCAACATCAGCTACGACCGTGGGCCACATTTACGCAACCTAGTCAAGCTGGTGATCCCCTTCAACTAATTATCCTGCCTGATCTCATGGGAAAATATGTGGCTGGGCACTGTGTGCAGATGCGAAATATGTTTCTGCGACACAATGCATTACAAAATAGCATGCAAATTTACTGAATGAAAATATCATTTAAAATTAGAATCTAAAATTAATTATATATTTAGAATAATATGTGTAGTTAATATAGTAATACAAAAAAAAATAGATATAATAAATAGAATAAATTGATTTTATAGGTAGATTTTTTTTTCATAAATATGTTTATCTATATAATAATTAAAATATTTTTTTCTAAATTATATTTAAGTACTATTCATTCTAAATTAATGAACATATATATATATATATATATATATATATATATATATATTATACAATACATAATAGAATAATATATAATAATAAATATTATATTTTATTGTAAAAAATAGATTTAATAGAACATATTTAGAGAAATGTCAGGCTTTTTAAGCTTATTAATGTAATTGGCCAATTAAAACTCACTTTGTGTCATTCAGTGGAAGTTTAACCTGAAAACTGTGTCAGAAATTGAACAGCTTGTGGCTAAAATGTCACTAAAAATGAGAGACTAAATGTGCCCTGTAGAATTACTGTAATATCTATAATATCTGATTATTCGGATCAATCAATTGAACAATGAGGAGTATTTATTTCAATTAATTGATTACATTTAAATATTTGACCTAGAAGGATCACACACTGAAAACACACACACTATATTGCCAAAAGTTTTGGGATACCTGCCTTTACATGCACATGACATTTAACGACATCATATTGTTAATCCATAGGATTTAATATGGAGTTGGCCCACCCTTTGCTTCTATAACATCTGGGAAGGCTTTCCACAAGGTTTAGGAGTGTGTTTATGGGAACTTTTGACCATTCTTCTAGAAGCGCATTTGTGAGGTCAGGCACTGATGTTGGACGAGAAGACCTGGCTCACAGTCTCCGCTCTAATTCATCCCAAAGGTGTTCTATCGGGTTGAGGTCAGGACTCTGTGCAGGCCAGTCAAGTTCCTCCACACCAAACTCGCTCATCCATGTCTTTATGGACCGACACTTTGTGCACTGGTGCGCAGTCATGTTGGAACAGGAAGGGGCCGTCCCCAAACTGTTCCCACAAAGTTGGGAGCGTGAAATTGTCCAAAATTGTTCCTTTCACTGGAACTAAGGGGCCAAGCCCAACCCCTGAAAACACACATAATCCCCCCTCCACCAAACTTTACACTTGGCACAATGCAGTCAGACAAGTATCATTCTCCTTGCAACCGCCAAACCCAGACTCGTCCATCGGATTGCCAGACAGAGAAGCGTGATTGGTCACTCCAGAGAACACGTCTCCACTGCTCTAGAGTCCAGTGGCGGCGTGCTTTACACCACTGCATCCTACGCTTTGCATTGCACTTGGTGATGTAAGGCTTGGATGAGCTGCTCAGCCATGGAAACCCATTCCATGAAGCTCTACTCACTGTTCTTGAGCTAATCTGAAGGCGTCTCGAAGTTTGGAGGTCTGTAGCTATTGACTCTGAAGAAAGTTGGCGACTTCTGCGCACTGTGCACCTCAGCATGCGCTGACCCCGCTCTGTGATTTTACGTTGCTGTTGTTAACAGTCGACCGTGGAATATTTAGTAGTGAGGAAATTTCACTAATGGACTTATTGCACAGGTGGCAACCTATCACAGTACCACACTTGAATTCACTGAACTCCTGAGAGCGACCCATTCGCTCAAAAATGTTTGTAGAAGCGTCTGCAGGCCTAGTGCTTGATTTTATACACTTGTGGCCATGGAAGTGATTGGAACACCTGAATTCAATGATTTGGAGGGGTGTCCCAATACTTTTGGCAATATATATATATATATATATATATATATATATATATATATATATATATATATATATATATATATATATATATATATACATATGTAATATACTCACACATATACATATATGAAAATGATTTTATTTTATTTTCAACTTTAAAGATAAAACTCCAGGGGGCATATATAAAGTTCATTTCTGACACTTGTACATAGGGCATGTCTGGAAGCAAACATATGCCCAGTCATGTTTTTCCTCACAAGCTCAGGTTGAATTATCAGCCAACTCACGTTCAGAAACAATTTAGTACTTCAGAGACTTGTCAATGAAGTAATAGGGAAAAATAAATATAGTTATTTCTAATCACTCGGCTCTCTTTGTTTCTGTTTCGCTTGGTTAAGCTGGAAAAGTTGATCAAAGCCGGCGCTGACATCCTCATGCCTGTGGTGGTGGACGAGGGACGCAGGTGCGCTGTGGGAACAGTCGTGGATTATGCGCACTGCACATTCCAACAGGTGCAGCTTTTCATCGCCAGTTCATCCCGTGTTCCAGATCATCTGAAATCTCATTTATCTATCCGCTCACCAAACTGGTTCTGCTTTCCCACCAGAACCAGCGCATGGCCCACACCCCGTATCATGCCCTCAACCAGCAGGAGAGACAAGCCTATAACACCCGCCGGCAGTTTCTAGGCCTCATGGGAGATCTGCTGAGACAGGCAGCGATCAGAATGGAAACACGCCGCATTGAGAAGGAAAGGAGCCAAGGCATACTCAGTGAGACTGGCTGATCGTTACTAGAAATACACAACGCTTTATGGATTTTGTCTCCCTGGTTTCAGGGTTTGTGCATCCGTTCAAAGTGTGATTAAATGTGTGTGTTTGTCCGTTGTTTAAGGTGTCAGTCCCTCAGAGAAGTTTGTGTATGCAGGAGCCACACAGAGTCTCCTGAGCTCCCCTGAAGAGAACAGCAGGGCTTCTTTTAACAAATGCACGGGTCAGAGTGTGCAGAGGTACTTCATTATTGCAAACAAAGTGTTTTTATTGTTGTGGACATGAGTGACACCTCAAATCCGTGTCTATTTGTTTTATTTCAGAAAGCCTCGCTTCAAGTATTGCTACCAGTGCGGCCGTTCGGTGGGTGTGCAGCTTGTGGCCTGTAGCCGCTGTCGTGAGATCTTCTACTGTAGCAAGTACTGCAAAACAAAAGCGTGGGATGAACGCCACAGGGACGAGTGTGTCCGTTTGCCAGGTTGGTACCAGGTCTCGATCGATTTGTAAAACGCCAACATTCAACTTTACCTAGTGAACTGACAACAAACTTTCTATTCATCAAAGAATCCTAAAAAAAAATATTTTAAACAACTGGTTTCAACATTGATAATAATCATAGAATCAACTTTACATCACAGGAATACATTACATTTTAAAATATATTCAAATAGAAAACAGTTATTTTACATTTTAATAAAATAAATGCAGCCGTGGTGAGCATAAGTGACTTCTTCTAAAAACATAAAAAATAATAGAAAATAATAAATGAAAATGTGATCCATCAGACCAGGCCACCTTCTTCCATTGCTCCATGGTCCAGTTCTGATGCTACCCACTGTTGGTGCTTTCGGCGGTGGACAAGGGTCAGCATGGGAACTCGCATGCATTGAACAAAGTTTACAAAGAGAGAATTGTTTGAAAAATTTTAAGAAAACAATTATGTATTTGAAGGACTTTTACACAGCACCCCTGCTCTCGTCAGACGGCACCCCGGTAGGGAAACACTGGGCTAGACGACTGGGTCAGAGCATCTCCAAAACTGCAGCTCTTGTGGGGTGTTCCCGGTCTGCAGTGGTCAGTGTCTATCAAAAGTGCGTGAACCGGCGACAGGGTCAAAAATGAAAATTCTGTCATTACTTACCCTCATGTAGTTGGACACCCGTAAGACCTCCATTCTTCTGAACACAAATTAAGATATTTTAGTTGAAATACGATGGCTCTGAAAGGCCTCCATTGGCACAATGCACGGTACACTCTCAAGACCCTTAAAAGGTACTAAAGGCGTCGTTACAAAGTCCATCTCACTACAGTGGTTCTACAATAACTTTATAAATCGACGAGAATAGTTTTTCTGCGCAAAAAAACCCTAAATAACGACTTATTTAGTGATGACGATTTCAAAACAAGGCATCATGAAGCTTCAAAGTGTTATGAATCAGCGAGTCGATTCAGCAGTTTGGATCGCCAAAGTCACGTGATTTCAGCAGTTCGGCGGTTTGACACGCGATTCAAACCGCTGAATCGACTCGCTGATTCATAACGCTTCGAAGCTTCATGATGCCGTGTTTTGAAGTCGTCATCACTATATAAGTCGTTATTTAGGGTTTTTTTTGCGCAGAAAAACTATTCTCGTCGATTTATAAAGTTATTGTAGAACCACTGTAGTGAGATGGACTTTGTAACGACGTCTTTAGTAACTTTTAAGGGTCTTGAGAGTGAGCCGTGCATTGTGCCAATGGAGGCCTTTCAGAGCCATCAGATTTCAACTAAAATATCTTCATTTGTGTTCTGAAGATTAACGGAGGTCTGACGGGTGTCGGACGACATGAGGGTAAGTAATTAATGACAGAATTTTCATTTTTGGGTGAACTAACCCTTTAAGTTACATGCAACACAATATACACATGGATTTGTAAGCTCACCGTTACACAAATACATGTATATCCTGTGACACCTTTGTTCTCTGCATCGAAAATATATATGAACACGCTGTTGCATACCTTTGATAACTTATGGAGTTTTTATAAGTCGTTTGGTCGGTTAAATGGCCGTAAAGAGCAGTTACACTCACAGTGTGGATGAATTGCGTTTGTGTGAAGACTCAGGATCTATTGAAGAGAACGTTGGCAACGCTGAAACTCATACAAAGTGGAAAAAACACTTGTTTTTGATCTATTAATGGATCTCTCACTGTGTGCGATCTCACTGTTTGAAGCGCCAATCAGAGGAAAATGCCTATCAACGCGTGCTGTCATGAATCATTAAGCGTGTGCTGTCATGAATTAAGCAACGCGTCTTCTCATAGGACAAAGACACGCAGTCTCATGAATAATTATGAGACACTGATGAGTCATCGGCATACTATAATACGAGGAAACGTCACAGCCTATGACGTTGACATGAAGACGAATTTAAACCAGGAAGTTGAAAATGGAGCAAAAAGGTTTAAAATTAACTAGTTTTCTCCCACATTCAAAACTAACAGATGGTAACATTGTCTTCCATGATGTTCAACACACATACTTCTGTTAAAATCTCAGAACATTTGGTTTAGGGTTTCATGACCCTTTAAAGCTGCACTATGTAACTTTTCCATCCGCTAGAGGTCGCCTGTTCAAAACAAAGGCGTAGTTTGATGACGCCACATTTGAGCGCAGAATCTTGGGACATGTGGTCTTCACCTCACAGCCGGTGGGAAAGAATCGGGATAGGACTCGGGCAGAAATCATGTTCATGGATGAGATTATTAACGTTACTGTAGAAGCAGAGCAGGACCGAGTGTTGTGGAGCTGAGCAAGGCTGCTGGAGCGACTGTTAATAAGAAGAGTGGCGGGACTTCCGGTTTTCCGGTCATGAGTATGAGGTAATGCAGCTCTGTTTATCATATTAGACACATCTGAGTGTGCTGAAAATGATGTTATGACATTCTTTCTGCGGCTGCTATGACACTTGTTCACACTGCAGTGAGAGTAAAGCGTTTCTGCAAAATAAAACCGGAAACCGAGGGGAACGCTGATATGACGCAATCGACAGGCGACTCCCTCACACGTCCCGGTTCCTTGGGTAAAATAGCAATTTCTCACGATTTACAAATAGTTGGAAACATTTGGGATATCGTAAGTACTCAACTGAACAAAATATATAACACTGGCCTAGTGGTTTTTGGATATTTTACTGCAAAAATGTTACATAGTGCACCTTTAAAGTAAAACAGGAAAATCATCCTGTTTGACCACAAAGAAATAAAATCAGTAAAAAAACTCCACCATTTTTGGTGGCAGAACATACTAAATTATGACAATTATAAAACATTTCTGGAAAAAAAAATTTTTTACCTTGTAAGATACAATTTAAAATATATATTTTATGAAATTTTTACTTTTTATTTCTCCTTTTTAAGCTTAAATCTAACAACATTTTAGGCATTTAAGAATGATGTATTTTTACTGGAGAAAAAGTCAAGTACAGAGTAAGAAAAAATGTTTCCAGTGCCAAGTGAATTGGGAAGAGAAAAAAAAGAAGATATTTACCAGCCATAAACCGTTCTTATCAGCCATGAAATATGCATTAATTACTTCACCGTTGCTGCATTTTATTATCTTTAAACCACTCAGAAGGTTTGTATACTCCATATAAAGTGTACAGCAAACCAGACGTGTTGTGTGTGAGCAGAGGATTTGTTTTTAAAACCGACTGAAGATCTTATGGGATTTAAAATATGAAATGAGAAATGACCCTCTCCTGCAGCGGCCCATTCCTGTGAGAATATCCAGAGTCGAGAAGCAGTCTCTAGGAACAACAGTGTTATTTAAGAAGTGTTTGTGAGATAAAGGCCACACTTCTAGAACAAACGAGGGCGCATCTGATCGCCGGAGAATCACGCAGAGGGTTCCCCAGGACATCGAGGAACCTGGCAAAACCTGATTGCTGTATATTTAGGGTGATCACAGTGTGCTTTTCTCTGGAGGATTTGTCTGGCTAGTATTTCTACATAAGATGTAGGTCCAACCAAACAATGCTGTATTTTTTTATAGGTGCCAGGGGCCTCATTTATAAAACGTGCTTATGCACAGATTTAATCTTAGGCTGTGTCTGAAATTGCCCCCTATACCCTCATTCACTTTTCCCTACATTAGTCCAGTAAGATAGTCCACTTGAGGGAGTGAATGAACACGAGTGAGTGAATTCAGACACTGAGTGCGCCGGAAAGGAAATTAAGGTAATGAAAAGATTCTTGGAAACTATGTATAAAACTTAATTAAACAATTAAAAAGGAATTTATACCTGTTTGATATTACACTGAACCCATATTGGACCAGCGGTCTGAAAAATGGATGATTGATTCAGCTGCAGGCGCCATCTTATGGCGAGATGCGGGAATTCATTCAGCACGTGACTCTCACAGTGCATTATGGGTATTCTCTAGCTGTTGAGCGTACATCAGTTGTACACTCGTTGTTGTGGTGCATTGTGGGATTGAATGAGTGCACTCGATAACTTCCACTATGGTTTCGGACACCCTACAAATGACTGTCCCCTCAAATAGTGCCCTATTTAAGGATATGGGGGCAATTTCGGACACAGCCTTAAGAGTTCTGCCGGTATTTGGAAAAAAAGGTTTTGAACGTTGACTGGTGCGCTTTTACAGTGGGGCACAAAGTATTTAGTCAGCCACCAATTGTGCAAGTTCTCCCACTTAAAAAGATGAGAGAGGCCTGTAATTTTCATCGTAGGTACACTTCAACTATGAGAGACAGAATGAGATTTTTTTTTAGAATTTATTTGCAATTATGGTGGAAAATAATGATTTGGCCAATAACAAAAGTTCATCTCAATACTTTGTTATGTACCCTTTGCTGGCAATGACAGAGGTCAAACGTTTTCTGTAAGTCTCCACAAGGTTTTTACACACTGTTGCTGGTAGTTTGGCCCATTCCTCCATGCAGATCTCCTCTAGAGCAGTGATGTTTTGGGGCTGTCGTTGGGCAACACGGATTTTCAACTCCCTCCAAATATTTTCTATGGGGTTGAGATCTGGAGACTGGCTAGGCCACTGCAGGACCTTGAAATGCTTCTTACGAAGCTACTCCTTCGTTGCCCGGGCGGTGTGTTTGGGATCATTGTCATGCTGAAAGACCCAGCCACGTTTCATCTTCAATGCCCTTGCTGATGGACGGAGGTTATTACTCAAAATCTCACGATACATGGCCCCATTCATTCTTTCCTTTACACGGATCAGTCGTCCTGGTCCCTTTGCAGAAAAACAGCCCCAAAGCATGATGTTTCCACCCCCATGCTTCACAGTAGGTTTGGTGTTCTTTGGATGCAACTCAGCATTCTTTCTCTCCAAACACGACAAGTTGAGTTTTTACCAAAAAGTTATATTTTGGTTTCATCTGACCATATGACATTCTCCCAATCCTCTTCTGGATCATCCAAATGCTCTCTAGCAAACTTCAGACGGGCCCGGACATGTACTGGCTTAAGCAGGGGGACACGTCTGGCTGGCGTAGTGTGTTACTGATGGTAGTCTTTGTTACTTTGGTCCCAGTTCTCTGCAGGTCATTCACTAGGTCCCCCCGTGTGGTTCTGGGATTTTTACTCACCGTTCTTGTGATAATTTTGACCCCACGGGGTGAGATCTTGCGTGGAGCCCCAGATCGAGGGAGATTATCAGTGGTCTTGTTTGTCTTCCATTTTCTAATAATTGCTCCCACAGTTGATTTCTTCACACCAAGCTGCTTACCTATTGCAGATTCAGTCTTCCCAGCTTGGTGCAGGTCTACAATTTTGTTTCTGGTGTCCTTTGACAGCTCTTTGGTCTTGGCCATAGTGGAGTTTGGAGTCTGACTGTTTGAGGTTGTGGACAGGTGTCTTTTATACTGATAACGAGTTCAAACAGGTGCCATTAATACAGCTAACGTGTGGAGGACAGAGGAGCCTCTTAAAGAAGAAGTTACAGGTCTGTGAGAGCCAGAAATCTTGCTTTTTTTGTAGGTGACCGAATACTTATTTTCCATCATAATTTGCAAATTCTTTAAAAAAAAAATTCTCATTCTGTCTCTCGTAGTTGAAGTGTACCTATGATGAAAATTACAGGCCTCTCTCATCTTTTTAAGTGGGAGAACTTGCACAATTGGTGGCTGACTAAATACTTTTTTGCCCCACTGTATATGCTAATGACATTAATAAGGGGAGTTTACAAGGTGGAGATCTGAAACCATTCAGCCGCGCACAATATCAATATGATCAATATGATGATATGATCATAAGATCAAATGTAGGACAGTCTCTATGTAACATTTTATAAATGACACCCCAGGGTTATTATAGTTAACTAAAACCATAATAACCAATAAAATAAACTAAAACGGAAATAAAATCATAAACTTCATATTTGAATGGGTTTGCATTGAGGTGAGTGAAGCAAATGTTTTGTGCATTCTTGTCTTTTGGAAGTTTGGTGTTTACATTTACAAGAGCATTTCATATTCGGGTTATATTTCACACCAAAAAACACATACTGTACTGTTTTTGTAATATGAATGATAAACTCATGCATAACATTTTGGTTGTTTTCACAGTGGTCAGTGGAAAAAGCAACAGAGATAAATGCGCATCCATCGGACCACGTTCAGCTGTTTCGACCAAAGAAGCTAAAGGCAAGACCATCCACCTGAACATGACCCCAGAAACACACGAATATGACTTGAATGAAAATTACAGTTTTATTTAGAATGCGTTTCAAAGGCCAAATAAACATGAACTATGCAAACGTTTTCGGCTTCACATTTACATTTTCTGAAAAGAGAGAGAGACTGAAAGAGCAAGAATATGATTTTCTTTCATTATAAGTCGAGGTCTATTAATAGAAATTCTTCGAAAAGACAGACAACATCCATTTTGTTTGAACAACTGTGCATGTTTATTACGTAAAACAGACAAAATTTACAAATTCAAACCTCAAATAAAACGCTAGTCCTGAAATATATCAAATGTTCCATTACACACATCTCGGTCTCTCTCGAATGAGCGTTTGCTCAGTCTGTCACCGTCACATGAAACACATTACGCTTGTGTTTGAGCCCTTCTCAATGTCCATTCATTGAGTCATGCGATAGACTAAGAGTATACAATGTGCTTTTCATTTATACCGGACAACCGAGTACAAAAACAAACCTTCTTGTGACAGAGATCGTACACTACACCATGTACATTCTCAACTGCGTTTACATTCCACAACTTTGTACATTTCGCATCTGGCTTAAAACAGGTCCTTGTGGATTGAGCTCTAGTTGTGCATCAAAAAATGAAGAGTCATAAGAAACGAAAGGAGATAGTTTGACACCTTTAAATGCAACATTTAGGGACTAGATGCTGATATTGTCCAAGACATGTTGTAGGAATGTTTTTTTTTTTTTTACACGTTTGTCTGATCAAAAGTTCATAAAAACCGTTACCCTTGCAAATCTCTCGCTTCTGAATGTTTTAAAACATCACTGCCACAAGTCGAAATCCTATTGCCCTGGAATCGAAGTCGTCAAATGAATTTTATTCAAAGTGACAGTTGGTGTTTTAAAACAGTACATTCTGTAAACGACTGCTTCCCATTGGCTTTGGCTATAATGCAATTCCATTCAAGGCAAATCAATTAATTCAAGGCTGACACATGCTTCTATTTAACTTGCCATCGGTGCTGAAAATACTCATTATGAATATAAATTTGTGCTGCTCTGAGCAATAATGCAGCCATAAGTTTCTAAATGCAAGTTAAGGGTTTGCATTGAGGTGAGTGAAGCAAATATTCTGTGCATTCTTTTGGAAGTTTGTTGTTTTACATTTACAATTTCAGACAAGAGCATTTCATATTCGGGTCATATTTCACACCAAAAAAAAAATATTTTGCATGAAAAATAAAGCCTATTTTTTTAGGTTAAGATTTTTTTTGTATTGTGACATTAATTTAATGTAAATTAAGTACAAGCTCACACTAATATTTCATGAATGTAAAGTAAATAATTAGTAAAAAATCATCCTGTTCGTTCATAATATTTTAAATAATCTGTGTGCGTGTATAATATATATATATATAATTAATAATAATAAAAAACTCAATTCTTGCATGATTTTTTTGGTGGCTAAATTATGAAAATGTATGAAAAGTTCTGAAAATAAAACTTTTCCTTAAAATCAAAATGAATTCCGATAATTAATCCATAAAACAAATGTAATAAATTCAAATTGCATACATTTCATTTTCAGAGAATATATTTGATGTTTTATTTATAACGTATGGATAAAATCATAAATCTAACAAATTAGAAATTCAGCTTGTTTTAAGAAGGGTTAGAATTTTTTTTAATGGAAAATGAGACAAAAATACAGATAAGGAAACATATTGAGAAAAGTTTAAGTAAAAATTATTATGAAAATATGATTAAATCTTAATGGTCCAAGAAAAATAGGCTATATTTTCTTTTATGCAACACAATTTATTTCAATGTTGGTGTGAGAAAGAAAAAAAAAGTAGTTTTTTTTAATGAAATTGACTCATTATTGCAGCTTGTTATCATACAAAATCATTGCGGACTAAACCAAATGAATCACAGTTTTAAAAAACACCATGAATTAGTTCCTTAGATACTTAGCAGTTCTGTATTTCGATTCATGTCCATGCCAAAGTTCATTCATTTTGTAATCTAAAAGGGATTTGACTAATGTAGTGTTTTGTAATTATGTCCGTCTGTGGATAATTTAAGACAAAATGGACAGTTGTGCAAAGACGAAGTTGCATAACTCAAGCATGGTGAAATGAAACACAAGGTGACTTGGTGACTGTGTGACTTTAAGAGCAAAGAACTGTGGGTAAGTCGCTTAGATGGCCGAGAACCTCGTATTGTAAATCTAAACCGGCATTCTCCCTGTCCAGTTCTTCTTTTTACATTCAAAGATAAAAAAAAAACAAGATGTCGATTGATGTAACAAGTCAGCATTTAAATCTGACATATATTACAAAACATAAAAAACACAAAAGCAAAATTCCTTTTCCTGCTATTCTCATAGTCATGTCGTATTCCAGAGGAATTCAAATGTCCATTCTCTCAAAAGTTTTATTTTTTTTCTTTTGGCAATTTTATTTAGCTCACCTTTTCCCCTTTTCGCTATTCTTTTTTTTTTATTTTATTTTTTTAACATTCCTTGTCCTATCCCAAATTTCCTGACCCAGATCCCAAAGTTCGATTTAGCGTCTCCATTATCGTCTGAGCAGTAGACTCGCGAGTAACAGAACCAGTAAGATGACGGAAGGCTGAATCTGGGTTCCGGATCCTTTGACTCTTTTGTTTTCAGGACCGTAGGCATAGAGTTTGGGCCTGTCCGTTTTCGGCCCAAAAACTGGAGGTCTACCACGGATGCACAGGTGGTCCGCACAGATGCCGCTTCCTGAGCCACTGAAATCATCACCTAGAAACACATTATGGGAAAAACATGATAATTACTTCGGTGCAAAACAGATCACAGAAGTAATGTTTACTAGGCAATATCTAATTAACATGAAATTGCGGAATACATAAATTCAGTGCCAAATTTAGTATCATTGGGCCTCATTCGTGTAACATTAATAGAACAAACTGAACTAGTAAATTGAATAAATATAATTTATGCAGAATAATTTACACAAATTTGTTCTCATGCATATGTTTCATGAAGGCCATTCATGATGTTGTGTATTTGTGTAACCAGTCCTATTTGACCCACTCCGAGCGGGATTCGGACCAGCATCTGCGGTATGGGAGGTGGGCGCACTAACAAGGACCTTGGTCTCTAGCATCAGTCGCTAGTGCACCTCACAAGGCTAGGGGAATGACGTTTTAATTACCCTCAAACTCTCTCTCCCATCCGGGTCATGGCACTTCTGGCTTTACTCGCCCCGCTCCGAGTGGGATTGGAACCAGCATCTACGGCATGGGAGGTGGGTGCACTAACAAGGACCTCAGTCTCTAGCATCAGTCGATAGTGCACCTCACAGGGCCAGGGGAATGACGTTTTAATTACCCTCAAACTCTCTCTCCCATCCGGGTCATGGCACCTCTGGCTCTACTCGCCCCGCTCCGAGTGGGGGTTCGAACTAGCATTTCCTGCATGGGAGGCGGGAGTGCTAACAAGGACTCTAAAGTTTTTAGTGTCAGTCGCTAGTTTGCTTCCGTTACACTCTCCCCCCTAAACCTCACTCCCTTCCGGGTCATGGCACCAAATGTAACCCCTACGGTTCTACTCGCCCCACTCCAAGTGGGGGGTCGAACTAGCATTTCCGGCATGGGAGGCGGGAGTGCTAACAAGGACTCTAAAGTTTTTACTGTCAGTTGCTAGTGCGCCTCATGAGGCCAGGGGAGTGAGATTTACACGCACAGCTCATACTAGTTTGTCTCCGTTACACTCGCCCCCCTTAACCTCACTCCCTTCCGGGTCACGGCACCAAATGTAACCCCTACGGTTCAACTCGCCGTTTCCGGAATGGGAGGTGGGTGTGCTAACAAAGACATTAATGACCGTGGTCTCTAGCATTCGTCACGAGTGCACCTCATGAGGCCAGGGTAGTGAGGTTTTAATCGCATATCTCTTACTAGCTTGCCTCTGTTACTCTAACCCCCCCTAAACCTCCGGGTCATGGCACCAAATGTAACCCCTACGGTTCTACTCGCCCCGCTCCGAGTGGAGGTTCAAACTAGCATTTCCGGCATGGGAGGCGGGAGTGCTAACAAGTACTCTAAAGATTGTCAGTCGCTGGTGCGCCTCATGAGGCCAGGGGAGTGAGATTTACACGCACAGCTCATACTAGTTTGCCTCCGTTACACTCGCCCCCCTTAACCTCACTCCCTTCCGGGTCACGACACCAAATGTAACCCCCACGGTTCAACTCGCCCCGCTCAGAGCGGAATTCGAACTGGCGTTTCCGGCATGGGAGGTGGGCGTGCTAACAAGGACATTAATGACCGTGGTCTCTAGCATCCATCACGAGTGCACCTCATGAGGCCAGGGTAGTGAGGTTTTATCTCTTACTAGCTTGCCTCTTACACTCACCCCCCTAAACCTCCAGGTAATGGCACCAAATGTAACCCCAATTGTTCAACTTGCCCCGCTCTGAGTGGGATTTGAACCAGCATTTCCGTAGTGGGAAGCGGGCGTGCTAACAAGGACGCTAAAGACCTCAGTCTCTAACGCAGTTGCTAGTGCGCCTCATGAGGCCAGGGGAGTGAGGTTTACAAGCACAGCTCTTACATTAGTACTTTAGTATTTTTAGCTACATACTTGTGTCTTGGAAATCCACGTCGTTGCCGTTGAGGGCATTTTTCAGGCGGTTAGACATGATCTTCAGCAGCATGATCTGTTGACGTATAGTCCTGTCAGGCTTGGTGATGTCGATCTCCACCTCTGGGTTATTAATCTGATTGGCCAGCCCATCGCCCATGACCTCTGGGAGGTAACTGCAGAAAAATCCATTTTCCAGAACCATTTCAATCACACACATTTTGTTAATGGCTCTTTCTTGTATTACATTTTTGACTATTTATGGTCTTAAACTGAAATAAAAACTGACTTGCACATCAAGTAATACAAACTAGATTATAACGTGTCATGCTAGTGCGGCTCTTGAGTGTGGTTTTTAGTATGTTGCTATGGTTTTCTGAGTAATTTGCTATGTGGTTGCCACAGTGTTTTATAGCTATTTTGCCAAGTCTCTATGATATTCTAGCTTTAGATTTGCCTCAAGTGTAGATTTTGACTCCTTAAATGCAAATAGTAATTGGGATGCTTGCTTTAGCAAACGCCACTAATCAAATACCAGTATGCATTAATTACCCTCATGAGATGGTTATACAGAGCTAATAGGTATTAGTGATGACTAAAAATAAAGCTTGTTTGGCCGTACTTACTTAAATCTTCTCAAATGAACACACATCTAAACCACATCCAGTGATTAATCACTGCTGATGACTTTGGGCAATGGGAGTTCAATTCTGTGGCAGTGATAGCTAAACAATCAATTTAACGACTTTGGCCGCAAAAAGAGGGAGGGATGCAGTTTTCAGAAGTCCGCCAGCACTGACCATGAGTAACGATCTATAAATTCATAATGTGCATTCATCCCAAAAGTCATCCATCAACATCGTGCCCATCTATTTTGGCTTGAGAAGCATGTAAATTGATTGAATATGCACTGGAAATTACACGTACTGACCAGCTGAATGGACAAGATTTTAGATTTGCCCCTAAAGGTGTAATACCTGGCTTTGGTGATGCCGTTCCAGCATTTATCACCGCCGGTTGTAGATGCCGTTTTACCGCTGCACAGAGCCGAAGGGAGTTGGATCCAGTAAAATTGCATTTCCTTGAGTTTACTGGACACGTCTGTGACCTGGGAATTACACACACACACTTAAATAACCTCGTATAAATCTCATAAAAGTTGGCCAGAAATTGATGCTACCATACACACACACCTGCACCTCCAGTCTCGCTGCAGATTTGGGACTGGGTTTGTATTCCAAGGCAGTAACTGTACTTCCTTTCTTCTTCGGCTCCTCAGATATTGAGCTTGGTGTGCCTTCCTCACCACGATCCCCACAGGTTTTGAAAACCTGAAACGCAACACAGACTAACGTGTATATTTGTACAAATGGTCCTTATGTGGTCAATAAATCTTTAAACTCATACCTCAAGTGCATTCGATCTAACCCACTTACACAAATTTAAAATAGATGCTTAAATCCGAATGTCCTAACCTTGCTGGTATAGATCTCCATGTTCTCCTGCATGGCGAGAACTGCCTCTGAGATTCTCACAGGAATTGAATAGATCACCGTGTCCATACTGGGCTCTGCACCAAAACTGGAGGCCACCTGTAGCATGGTTTCTGATTGATTGAAGAAATTTAACAGTGTCAAGCAAGTTTTCTGTCAAGACTGAAAGTGAAAAAAATGCCTGGAGCTACCCAGTGTGATGCAACAAAAATAAAAATCAAGCAATCAACAAAGAGGCATAATCTCTGCTTTACCTATAAGGCTCTGCCACTCAGTGTCTAGGTCAGCCTGATTAGCCAGGCATCCCTTCATGACGTTCTTGCAGTAGTTGACGCAAGGTTTGACCGATCCCAGACCTCGGCAATGAGGACAGTACACCAGTTTCATAATGGCACGATTGCACTCTAGGCTCAGAGGGACCTATGGGAAAGGTTGCTATTAGTTGCCATACACTTTGTTTTTGTCAAGAACAACATTCGGTTGAAGCCTGGGCGTTTATCAATGAACTAACAACACTGTAAACAAGGCAATTAACTGAGTATTGCTTCGGGGGAACTGCTCCCATAATAAAAGCACTGTAAATCTTTTAGCATCCGCTAAACAAGTTTGTTATTAGAAAATTGCACATTAAAGCTGGTAAATATTAGCCGTGGGCTCGCTTGATTTCTTGAACTTTTCAGTACCTGCTTATTACCTGCATGTGGGTTCAAGTCATCTACTGTATTTTGCAAGAAGAACTTTTAAGTAACTTTGAAGTCTTTTGGGAAAGCCAAGTGTGGAAGGCAGAGTAATCATGCTGTATAGCCCAAGGCATCTTCAGTTTAATCATTTTACGACAAACGTGTGTGGACCTGCTTCGCATGCTACTAATGCAAATGTGAAAACAAATTTGACTAAACATATTAATGTTTAATGCCAATCCCTACAAATGTGTCATGCAGTGGATCCAGCTTATACATGTGACAACATAAAATCACTTAAAGCCGTTTCCAGAAGACACGCAATATTCCGAACTGATATATTCCCAACATCAGCAAGAATTTAGGTCTGGTAAGCAGGAGTCTCCTGAGAGTTTGCCACCGGGAGACTAAATCCAATTCTGTAAGAAATCCCTTAAAGAACAGAGTGGTACCATTGCGCCCTACATTCATTTGTCAAAGCAGCAGGGAGTTCTAGGGAAGGGAAGGGTAGGGTAGCCACTAAGGACTTGGACTAAATTTCCTTGTGTGGGTTTGAGGCAAACATCTTCTGGAATGCTGCAGTGTAGCCATTTGTCTTGATGTCATGGATCCAATATTGATGAATTTGGGAGTGTTTGTTGATTGGCATTCTAGGCAACAAGGGCACCTTTTTTAGTGAAACTAAACCACCTACTGAAGGTATGGTATTCAAAGGAATGCATGATTTTACAGCACATTCAATCAAAGAACAACATGTATGAGTTAAAGCCACTAATAAAAAGTCTTCAGTGTCCTTGGACTAGCTCAATAGTTACACCATGGAACAATGACTCACTGAAGATTTTTTCCCATTGCTGTAGAACTCTAATGTCAAATACACCTGTCTCTAGGAGAATACACACTTCATTTCCAAGGTAACACCCTACCGCAGAACCCAAGGATCATTATAATCAGATCTGAGGCAAAGTTCCTATAAAATATCAGTCATGACATATTAAATATACCTTGAAGCACTGTAAGGTTTGTCATTATGAATGTGAGAAAATATAAAACTGTGCATCTGCAAAGAATTGAACTTCCTCCAGAAATGGGTGTCTGGACAAGAAGAGTTTGGCAACGCTAAAGAGTTACATTTCCATACAAAATAAATGCGAGAAAAGATCATGAGGCAACAATAGCACTTCGAGAGCTGAAACGCTTCATAAATCTGACTCGTAAGAAAGGTGGTAGAAGGAAGTCTTTGTTATCACTTCTTTACTGGTATTTGCCCAAAAGGCATGTCAAAGACTCAATAACTTGGAGGAGAATCCCTAGTCTGACGAGACCTTAACTGAACTTTAAGACTTTGATGTGAAGCGCTATATTCGGAGCAAACTTAACCCAAGAATTCACACTGGAATACTCATTTGGAAATATCAAATGACAGTAGGGTTTCTGGGACAAAATATGATATGATTTGCAAGAGCATTGAGGATGATTGGTAGATGGCTCATCTTTGTACAGAACAAAAATTCTTAAGTCTTAAAATCAAGAAAATTAGATTTCAATTCAGCCGAGCACCATTGAACGTTTTTTGCCCCCAATCCTGTTTGATGGGACTTGATCAATTTTGCAAAGAAGCGAATCTTCCAGCTTCAAAGATACTGCTAAAGGTGGTCTTGCCAGGTGTAAACTCAGGGGTTTTTATTTTTAACTTTTTTTGTAGAACGCTTGTTTTTAACTTTCATGCATGAATGCCGCCAGTCACCCTGGAGCACCCTGGGATTAATTGCCTTGCTCAAGGGCAGTATGGTCTTGGCACACGGCATGCTTTTTGAGGGTATCAAACCTGCAACCTTCCGGTTACAAGCCCTGAGGCTTAATCACTACATCACACCATCATCTGTACTGTACCTGAGACACCTTCCGTACAATATCTCCAGCCACATTAAGGCCCTGAACAAATGCCCGAGCAGCGATGAATGCCCGCACCAGCTTGGCCTTCAGTTCACGTGGAGCATCTCCAAAAGGACGAAGGGTCTCTGTCTGCTTGGAGGCACAATCCAGGAAGTCGTCAGAGAGCAGCGTGGCCGTCTCAGGGTCCGATGCCTTCAAAAGGCGCTCCAGGAGCTTCATCCAGAACTCGTCCAAGACCTCCTCGAGGTTCAGGGCGGCACCACTGTAATATCGATGCAGGTCGGCGTAGAGGTCTCGAAACACTCCTGCATTAGGTCGGTACAAATCCCCCAGGGCGGCCACAAACGCCTCCTCCAACCACCGTTCAGAGCCATTTAGAAGCTCCAGAAAGTATGCTGAAATGACAAAAAGGAAGTCATTTCTCATAGAGTGAAATATTTTACACGGCTTTTACAAACAATATTCATTGCAAAGGAATATTGTGTTTTACATTTAATAATATTATTTTATGTATTTCATATTTTCATCATGTATGGTATAAAATGTCAATATAATTGTTTTAATATATAAATAAATGCTTTTTTGTGTGGTTTTATTTTTGTAGAAGATTTATAGAAATTAAAAATATTTAGTTTAAAAAAAAAAAGCTTCTGGGGGTGGGACTTTTTAACCTAAATTGCTCATCTTGCGCTGCCAAGGATTGTGCAATCACGTCAAAAACGTCACACTAGACGTAGGCGGAAGTACCGCCTCAAGCGAGCGTGCGAGGACTAATACAAACGGCCTTCATTTTCAAAAAAACACTTCATTTTCGTCAAATCGTCCGACATCGTTGTTTTCCCTTTTTTTTTTTGCTAAAGGACATTTGTATAAAGGCCAGAGTCCAAAATTCGCATGCAAAATTTTTGCGCGTCAAAAAATACATTCGACCTCATGTTATGTCAATCACGCTTGCTCACTGCCTCCGAAACTTTAATTTTCGATTTTCTGCGGTTTTCGCATCCGTTTTCCCATCAACAGTGCTGATGCCCAACCTAAAACTGCTGGCAATGGTGGTGAATGAATCGCCAGTGCTCAGATACCTTCAATTATATATACAAATATTATTATATCAAAAATACTACAAATATTATTATATCACAGCTATAATTATAGCACACCAAGTCCCTGTAAACCGTGTGTGTGTGTGCGTGCGGATCCATACCTTAGAAATATTGCCAGTCTCTGTTCAGGATCAATTGATTCACGGAAATTGGTGCTCTTCTTTTTAATATGTGGCTCCAGTATCACTAGCAAAGCGTCAAACAGAGCCACTGGCATTCTAAAGTAAACTTTGAATCGGTCTGGATAATCCCGCAGCTCCTTGATAAGGAGGTGGAACTCTCCTTCCTCTCTCGCAGGAGTGGATGGACCCAATATTTCCTCTTTCTTTTTCTCTTTTTAAGAAGAGAGAGGACAAAACAATCATCCTCACTACTTGAAGACGCCATTTTGTATTGTTTTGCGGGTTTTTTTCGTAACGCATTCATTAATGCGCATCGGACTCAGTGTGCAAGGTCTCTGTGCGTGACAAATTTTTCGGATCACGAATGCGAAAAAATGCACGCGAAAATTTTGGACAGTGTGCAAAGGCCTTTAGTCTTGGGATGTGTGCTTTGTAAACACAGGGGCGGTACTTCTGCCTACGTCTAGTGTGACGTTTTCGACGTGATCAGCGCAAGATGAGCAATTTAGGTGAAAAAGTATAATCATTTTTATTTTATTTTTTAAATGACCAATCGTTTCGCTAGATAAGACCCTATTCCTTGTCTGGGATCAGGCAGAGCCTCTGAAGCCCTTCCTTTGAAACTGCATTGATTTCGACCTTCAACATTTTGGTTGCCACGGAAGTCTATGGTGTGGAGAAAAATCCTGGAATGTTTTCCTCAAAATACTTCATTTCTTTTCGAATGAAGAAAGAAAGACATGAACATCTTGGATGAGATGGGGGTGAGTAAAATATCAGGAAATTTTCATTTTGAAGTGAACTAATCCCTTAAATTAAAAGTTATTTTTTTCAAGCCTAATAAATGTTGAAATTGATAGCTTTCAATTATACTGTAATGAATGTCTATCATTAATGTTTAAACATCAGTAGCAGTATTAGTATCAGTAATATTTTGTAATTGATTGACAGCACTAATATATATTAATATATATATACACACTCACACACACACATATAATGTGTGTATGATTGCTGCATTCTCATTCTATGGGTTGCAGGAAGTATCTAATTAGGGTCATGAAACTGAACAGAATAAAAATCTCTTATCATTATTGGCGTCACTACAGTTTATCATGCTTAAATGGTGCACTGCAGTAAAAGGCTATAAAAACCAACTGTAATTGCCCTGCGAGGACCACTCGGTGTGAAAGCATATGAACCTCAGAGTTTTCCTTTCATCTGGGCTTACAATGACACAAACCAGAAGAGAATTTGGGCTTCAAAGTACTGCAACTCTTTAACCCTTCACATTCGTTAACCCCCTCAGATGGGTAAGCGAAACATGTTAACCAAAAGCAGATGAAGTTTCATAAACTACTGCTCTGGAAAAGAAAGCTGTCCGTGACAGTACAAATACACTGTAAAACCTCGAAATCTCATTTCCTTTGCGAGTTGCTGCAGTCGCTACTCTGTTCTTCCTCAACTTTACACTCTGGGTGGAGAAATGACACCTTAAATATTTGGATTATTAGAAAATCGTTTCGCTAACATTGCCGCCCATACAGTGGATGTTAGCGGCTGCAAACACAATACATCAATACGTTTGAGAGTGGACTCACTGTCAAAGGTCCTGTATTGGGCATTTAGCGAAGCTTGAATGGAACGTCCCGCTTCCCTCACCAGGCCTTCGAACTCTCGGCGGCTCAGGTTCGACAGCGTCTCCTCCATGGCACTGGTGCAGCAGGTGTAACCTTGCGGGCAGATGCGGAGATGCTCGCCTGCAGATGGAATCGAAAGATAATACCATTTAAGCAGAGGTTTGAACCTAGTTATGGCACGAGAGATGCTCCAGTTCATAGTTTTCGTGACGTCACGTGCTTATAGGAACGGACCTGGAGGGCAAAACAAGGCTCTCCTCTACTGCCCGCTAGTCATTTTTACCAGGTTTGTAGTCAGTATTAATGCAGACAGTGATATTAAAATACCAAATTTAATATACACCTTATCGATGTTGCATACTTTGCACAGGAAAGCAGATGAGCACAGAATATTAACAGATTAGCACAGAATATTAATGCACGTTTTCTCGTTAAGCGTAATCTTCCCATTGAAACCCATTATAAAGAAAACACGTTGCATTCATATTCTTGGCTAATCTACTCGCCTATAGTATGCATCATCAAAAAGGAGTAGGGCTGCCACTAACGACTATTTTCATATTGATTAGTCTATCGACTAATTTATTGATTAATCGATTAATCTATCGACTAATTTATCACAATAATTTCCAACAATTTTACTTAAAAACATTTAATTTAACTTGCAATGTTGGCATTCAGTAGTGTACTATAAAATAAGTATAATTTGATATTTTAATATCACTGTTTTAGCACATTAGGGCACTTTAAGGGAGGGTTGCACAAATAAGGATTCTTTAGCCTGTCAGTTCACCCTCCGTCTGCTGCTTGATCAGATCTATAAAACGGTTTTCCTGCATAAATAATCTGTGTTTAAAAAGTGGTGCAACAACTCGATTTAAAGGGGTCATGAATTGAGAAATCAACTTTTCATTCAGCCTTTGATATATACAAGTTAATCGGGATATAAGAATATCCTGTAAGTTTCAGAGCTGAAAACTTCCTTGTTAGTCAAAGAAAAGCTTTTATAGACACCAGGGCCAGAAAACGCTCGATCTCAGAATATGCCGACCCTTGACGTCCTCGTGTGGTGAAAGCTGCCTCAAGCACGCCCACCGACTCGTGGAGCTAAATGGATCGCGCTACTGAGCAATAAACATGCCGAAGAGAGTTATATATTGCGCTGTGACTGGTTGTGGAAGAACACAGCCTCTGCATAAGCTTCCTTTGGATTCTAATATTAGGAATGAGTGGTTGAACTTTATTTTTAATGAAAATCCAGCTCACGTGTGTAAGACATTGCGCGTTTGTTCGCCTCATTTCACCGCGGATTCGTTTGTAAACAAGAAACGGTTTCCGAGACTGGATTTGCAGACATATTGAGATTAAAACACAATGCTGTGCCTTCTATTCGGTTGTTAAGTCTGTCGTCACGCGGCAACGCTTCCGGGTCATCATACCACAAGAAAAACAACAAACGGTGCTAATATACACACACAATGTGGTGTAATACTACAAAAAAAATTATAATCATAACCTTTATCTTCATACTAAAATTCCAGATGGCCAGACAGTGATTCATCTTTTATAAATCGTTAAAATATTAATGTCTGTGACGCTGTGAGCACAGAGACTGTTGTGTAGACTGTGAGTATTTAAAATATTTCACTTTTTCAAATGTTTAATATGAATATATGGCGCTCATAAACGTCCGTCGATGGCATTCTCAAGTGAAACGAGTTGAGGCTTGGACCCAGAAACGGCAATCCTTACGTCACGACTTAACAAGCGGATATTGGATCCGACAGGAATACTTAAACACACTTACGTGAGTAAAACATGATTTGTATGTGATAGTATAGCATTGTTACAGATCGTTTGATATCGACTGATTATGTTGCGGAAGTTTTGAACATGCTGATTTGTCTGCAGTGAAGTTTTGCTGATGCACGTGCTTGGCTTGTGTGTGTGTGTGTGTGTGTGTTAGGGATGCGCGGTCTGCGGTTATATCCACCGATCAGGTGGGCCAAGTAATAAAAAATAACATTCATATTAATTGCGGGTGGATGAGAGATAAATCATTGAGTTTGTTTGATAAAGACATTTTGCGAGCCCTGTGTGCAGGTGGCCGTTTCTCCACATTGGAAGTTTTCAAAACAATTCCCCACATGTACTGACGGGGGAGCCGATACTTATTATTATGCAAAACTGTTATCCAATCATAGCAGTGGGCGTTTACTTCCAACTCTTCAGTGTGGCACGCCCATAAAACCTGAGCCTCAAAACCAGGGCAGAAAATAGCCTATTACTTATTCATTATGATGTTTTTAAATGTAAAAACTACGCGAACATCATAAGTTGACCTCAGACAACAGTAGAAATTTTTTTTAAATGACACCTTTAATTTAATCCTTATTGGTACAACTCACCCTATAATGTTTTTCACGTTAAGCGTTTTAAAAACGTCCCGCTGTTTTTAGTGATTGAAATACTGCAGCAGGTGCTGTACATGGATCACAAGTGCCCAAAACGTGCATCTTGTTCACATATTTGTGTTTTAAGATGGAAATTTCTATTCAGTTCTATGGAGTCTATGGCGGTTTTGCCCTCCAAGGCTCCGCGACAGTCACGTGACTGAAAACTATGAATAATATAATATCAAGCTCCATAAGATTTGAAATTAAGACTGATGAATGAAAAGGTTAAACATGATGTCAAACTTCCACAAAACAAATGAAGACAGATATATATTCAATGTTACATATTAGCTGTTTGTATTAGTATCTTGTAGTTTAGCTATCTACTGAACTACTTAAGTAGCTACTATGAGTAGCTTTAGCTTAGCAGGCTAAAGTTTCAAAATAGCTTCCCCTGAACGCAGAGCACTGGGTCAATGAGATCCTCTAGAGAGCAAGAGCTTCTTGGGCCCGGCTGACATTTAGCAAACAACTTTCTCGGGTAAGCTTGTCTTGGGTCACGGCTTAGGGAACTAGAGCGAGAGATGCTATCGCTACCATGCATTTTTTATGCCGCCTGACTGCAGCAAGAGTAAAAAAAAATCACAGAGAAGCACAATTTTACTCATTCACCGTGGTAAGACTGTAGCGGAGGGGCTAAAATATTTGCTTTGGACATATTATGGTCAACCTAAAAGAGTCATCCAGTCAGATCTCTGGTGTATCTGCAGTTTAGAATCTAGAAATGTTGTTTGCGCTTATTCAGTTTAGCCTAGTGCAGCAATATTTTATTTATAGAAATAAAAAATATGACGTACAGGACCAGATCATTTTAAACAAGTCTTTGACGAAGTAAGCATTGTTACTTTTAATCACCGACAATAAATTAATGCTTTTATAATGTGTCTGTTAATGTTGTTATTGTTAAAGGTGCACTATGTAACTTTTCTGTCCACTAGAGGTCGCCTAAAGGCGTAGTTTGATGACGCCACGTTTGAGCGCAGAATCTTATGTGGTCTTCACCTCACAGCCGGAGGAAAAGAATCGGGATAGGACTCGGGCAGAAATCATGTTCATGGATGCGATTATTAACGTTACTGTAGTAGAAGCAGAAGCAGGACCGAGTGTTGTGGAGCTGAGGAACCGCTGGAGCGATTGTTAATAAGATGAACGCAACACACGCCAGCGGGACTTTTATTATGCCACAGTCGCCGGCGCCATTTCCGCTTTTCAGGTCATGAGTATGAGGTAATGCAGCTCTGTTTATCATATTAGATACATAACGCAGATATGACACCATCGACAGGCGACACCCTCACATGTCCCGGTTCCTTGGTTAAAATAGAAATTTATCACGATTTACAAATAGTTGGAAACATTTGAGATACTGTAAGTACTCAACTGAACAAAATATATAACACTGGCCTAGTGGTTTTTGGATATTTTACTGAAAATCTTTTACATAGTGCACCTTTAACTAAAGACAAAACATAAATGGTTTTCGTTTATTGAAATAACACTGAAAAAAAAAATATATTAGCGCTGTAACATCAATTGATCATGAATAATCGCGATTAATCACATCTAAAATAAAAAATATGTGTGTGTACTGTGTATAACTATTATGTACATTTGAATACTCATACATATTATATGCATATATTTAAGAAATATTTGCATGTATAATGATATAATTTATATTATATATAAATATAACATTTTCTTAAATATATACATGCATGTGTGTGTATTTATACATACATAATAATTATACACAGTACACACACATATATTATTAAAAACAAACCACGATTAAGACGATTAATCGAGATTAATCGATTTGACTGCACTAATATATATATATATATATATATATATATATATATATATATATATATATATATATATATATATATATATATATATATATATATATATATATACAGGTATATGTGTGTGTGTGTGTGTGTGTGTGTACACATACACGCACACATACACCGAGAAATGTATATAATATATATAAATATAATAATATATATACACACACCACACAGACTTTTATGTTAGATGCGATTAATCGCGATCAATTGGTTTTAAAGCCCTAATATTAATCTAGAACTTGGAAAAATGTAGAAAAACTAAGAAGTACTGACATTTTTTATAAAAATTTAAACTAAACATAATCACATAACTAAAACTTATATTAAAATTAAAACAAAATATAAAAAAAAGCTAAGGCAAAATATTAATTAATACTACAATAATATATAAATAATACTGAAATAACACACATGCAAGTAGTTAAAATGCAGACATGTAGATAGATAAAAATGACAAAATAGTAGAAATAAAGTCTCTGATTGTCAGAGTCAGGCTCTTCGAGGGCAGGTTTCAAACGCGCTCAGCTGCATTAAATCACATGCACTCATGTAATGAGCCCGTTTTGAAATGTGTACGCTTGTACATCAACATGCGGCGAGATCCCAAGATCATATTCCGCATGTCGCTCTGCATTTTATGGTGTTAAAGAGCCTTCAGTGTCATTATGCATCACATCCCGGGCCCTTCATTGCAGTCCGTGAGCAGCATGGGAGTGTGGCCTGCATATCAATGTGTACTGACGAGGGACCGCCAGACACAAGACAGATGAAGATTTTCTTCCCGCTCTGGCACACAAAGGAAGAATCTGTGCCGACAATGTGACCGCACATCCATACATATATGCGCACTTACATTATAGCTGGGATCTCGCTTTGCACATTAACTAGACACATGTGAAAAGAAAAAAAGTGAGAAAGTAAAAACAACCTAAGCACACTGGATAGATTACTGTAACTGCATATTTTTAGCTCAATATCTGCTACAATTTTTCACATCTCTGATCATTGAGAACAAATTTTACATGACTGCGCATACGCAAAAGCAACAGTGAAATCCTGTTCATTTACGTTCTTTCATTTCTGTGGCATTAGCAAGCTCCAGTACTCAAGGGGGCGATAGTACCGCTAAGGAACAGCTTAAACCAGCTTATTACAGCACTTGACCAGCTTAAACCATCTCATGACCAGTTTAAACCAGCTCATGACCAGCTAAGGATAATCTTTAACCAGCTCATGACCAGCTAAGGACCAGCTTAAACCAGCTCATGACCAGCTAAGGATCATCTTAAACCAGCTCATTACCAGCTAAGGATCATCTTAAACCATCCTATGACCAGCTAAGGACCAACTTAAACCATCTTATGACCAGCTAAGGACCATCTTAAACCAGAACAGGACCAGCTAAGGATCATCTTAAACCATCTCATGACCAGCTAAGGATCATCTTAAACCATCTCATGACCAGCTAAGGATCATCTTAAACCATCTCATGACCAGCTAAGGATCAGCTTAAACTAGCTCATGACCAGCTTAAACCAGCTTATTACCAGCACTTGACCAGCTTAAACCAGCTCATGACCAACATAAACCAGCTCATGACCAGCTAAGGACCAGCTTAAACCAGCTCATGACCAGCTAAGGACCAACTTAAACCAGCTCATGACCAGCTATGGACCAACTTAAACCAGCTCATGACCAGCTAAGGACCAGCTTAAACCAGCTCATGACCAGCTAAGGACCAACTTAAACCAGCTCATGACCAGCTATGGACCAACTTAAACCAGCTCATGACCAGCTAAGGACCAACTTAAACCAGCTCATGACCAGCTAAGGACCAACATAAACCAGCTCATGACCAGCTAAGGATCAGCTTAAACCAGCACTTGACTATCTTAAACCAGCTCATGACCAGCTTAAACCAGCTCATGACCAGCTAAGAACCAGCTTAAACCAGCTCATGACCAGCTAAGAACCAGCTTAAACCAGCTCATGACCAGCTAAGAACCAGCTTAAACCAGCTCATGACCAGCTAAGGACCAACATAAACCAGCTCATGACCAGCTAAGGACCAGCTTAAACCAGCTCATGACCAGCTAAGGACCAACATAAACCAGCTCATGACCAGCTAAGGACCAGCTTAAACCAGCTCATGACCAGCTAAGGACCAACTTAAACCAGCTCATGACCAGCTATGGACCAACTTAAACCAGCTCATGACCAGCTAAGGACCAACTTAAACCAGCTCATGACCAGCTAAGGACCAACATAAACCAGCTCATGACCAGCTAAGGATCAGCTTAAACCAGCACTTGACTATCTTAAACCAGCTCATGACCAGCTAAGGACCAGCTTAAACCAGCTCATGACCAGCTAAGGACCAACATAAACCAGCTCATGACCAGCTAAGGACCAGCTTAAACCAGCTCATGACCAGCTAAGGACCAGCTTAAACCAGCTCATGACCAGCTAAGAACCAGCTTAAACCAGCTCATGACCAGCTAAGAACCAGCTTAAACCAGCTCATGACCAGCTAAGGACCAACATAAACCAGCTCATGACCAGCTAAGGACCAGCTTAAACCAGCTCATGACCAGCTAAGGACCAACATAAACCAGCTCATGACCAGCTAAGGACCAGCTTAAACCAGCTCATGACCAGCTAAGGACCAACTTAAACCAGCTCATGACCAGCTATGGACCAACTTAAACCAGCTCATGACCAGCTAAGGACCAACTTAAACCAGCTCATGACCAGCTAAGGACCAACATAAACCAGCTCATGACCAGCTAAGGATCAGCTTAAACCAGCACTTGACTATCTTAAACCAGCTCATGACCAGCTAAGGACCAGCTTAAACCAGCTCATGACCAGCTAAGGACCAACATAAACCAGCTCATGACCAGCTAAGGACCAGCTTAAACCAGCTCATGACCAGCTAAGGACCAGCTTAAACCAGCTCATGACCAGCTAAGGATCAACTTAAACCAGCTCATGACCAGCTAAGGACCAACATAAACCAGCTCATGACCAGCTTAAACCAGCTCATGACCAGCTTAAACCAGCTCATGACCAGCTTAAACCAGCTCATGACCAGCTTAAACCATGCTTATTATTACCAGCACTTGACCATCTTAAACCAGCTCAAAAACCAACTGCCATGCTTCACAACATATCTAACCATCATATGCTGTGTTTTCAACAGGGTATACTGCTTTATAGAATGCAATATACTATTGCTTTCTGAACGTAGCCAGAAAGAGAGACTAACAGAGGCGGATCTTGTGTGTGCTTGTGCAAACTGAATCTCTCATTATTCCAGGCAGATATGATGCATATCTTTATGAATGCAGGACGCTCGCCAAGGCTATACGCTAAAAATAAATCCAGAGGAATTATCTCTTCTCTGTTCCGAATAAACATTGTTCGAGCCTCCTTGTGCCGCGTCCGTGTGTCGGATGAAAATCGACAGGCTGCCAACGGAACAAGACCCTGAATCAAAGCCTGACAGAGAATCACCTGTCAGCCGCCTCCATCAACCCTGAAAAATCAAGGGTTTCCTCAGACAGCCTAATTGTTAGAGACGGACAGCTAGACAAATCGTCAAACAGGATGACAAACAGGTCGAGAAACCCTGTGTAGTGTCAGATGAAGCAAATCCCTTCAAGTTAAACTGTTAGGAGCTTTCAACTCCAACTGGCGCAATCCCTTCAGGGCCGGTGACTATTTAATCAATTGAATGCTCCATGCGGTGTAGTGCTGACTGCTCTTTTTCCATTCTTTTCCGTTGCGCCTCTTTGATATTCGCTTACAGGCTGCAAAATACCTCAGGGTATCAACTTTTGAACAGATCATTACAAATAATGAAGGGCTTTTGAACAAAGCACTGGGAAAATGTACAAGCACTTCTGTCTATATTAAACCCTATCTGCTTTCATTCAAGTCATTTGCTATGGACATTTTGCTTTAGCTCGACTTGCTCAGCAAGATTATCTTCAAACCATTGCGCTGAGATAACAGTAGATGACCTGAAAGAAAAATGTAAGTAAAAGAAAACAATCACGCAAAGAAATACTGAGGTAGTAGCATATCAAAATTTCCCCTGGAGGACAAAAACCGTAGAAACTAAATGGCAATAGGTTGAATGAATTTTTACAAGCCTGCGCTCATTCACAAAGAAGCACTGATGTTGACACATCGGACCAAAACACCCTCTGGATTGGCTTCTGAAATGTGACTTGGACTGACTTCAGAAGAAAGAAAAAAAACGTGAGGCCTCGTTTTAAAAGTGAACAACCAAACAGTAAGAGGAAGTTCTTTTGAGGGATGTTCTTCAAGTTCATTTTCAAAGCCCCTGACATACCAATGTGAATAGTTCTTTTATTTTCCCATCTCCGTACTTTCCTTCTTTTCCTGGGAGAGGATTTGAGTGGACTCCTTTGAGATGAGAGCAAAGGCTGCCTCAGGCACCGGTTTACCAGAAGCAGGTGCGCGGGGATCTGCAGGTGAGGCTGGTTGAGGTTTTAAATCCCTGCGCTGGCCAAAAAACATGCGCATGTCCTCCGTGCCTGATTAACAGGCTGTCTCTGAGGAATGACAAAGTGTTTGGTAAGCTTGCTTCCCAACCAAGCCCTTCTGGAAGACGTATAAACGCCACACCCGCGTTACCACACAAGTACCGCATACTGTAGCACAACGCTCAGGAAGCTCAGCAAGCAGTAAAAGAATTAATAGAAACACACTCAGTTTATTTAAAGTTCTACAAAAGCGGAGCTCAAGTGCTGCTGACACACTGACTTATCTACAAATGACTCTTGTTTGCTAAGAAGAAGTGTGCTATTATGAAATACTTTGAAGGATCGACCGAGTCATATCTAGGGAACAGAATATCACTTAAACAAGAATGTGCTTTTTTGAGTTGAGCCAGTAACAACCACTCAGAACACCTTAAAGGGTTAGTTCATCCAAAAATGAAAATTCTGTCATTAATTACTCACCCTCATGTCGTCCGACACCCGTTAGACCTCCGTTCATCTTCGGAACACAAATGAAGATATTTTTGTTGAAAGCTGATGGCTGAGAAAGGCTTCAGATAGGCCTCCATTGGCATTCAGTACATTTACACTCACAAGACCCATAAAAGGCACTTAAAACGTCGTTACAAAGTCCACCACAATCTCACCACAGTGGCTCTACAATAATTTTACGAAGCGACGACAATAATTTTTGTGCGCAAAAAAAAATCAAAATAACGACTTTATTCAACCTCTTCTTGTCTTCCGTGTGTGCCTCCACGACGCATGCGCGAGAATATGACGTAGCGCCGGCGTTCGGGAATCCATGAAATGCGCACTTTAGTCCCATTTTGAGAACTACGCCGAGACCTAAAGCACGATCAATGTAGAATCCAACAGATTAGATACGCGCGTCTTCCTCTGCTCGTAAACAAATCGCTTCTGGGTCATGTGTCCGAACGCCGGATCTGCGTAATATTCTCGCGCATGCGTCGTGGAGGCACACACGGAAGACAAGAACAAGTTGGATAAAGGTGTTATTTTGATTTTATTTTGCGCACAAAATCTATTGTCGTCGCATCGTAAAATTATGGTAGAGCCACTGTGGTGAGATGGACTTTGTAATGACGTTTTAAGTGCCTTTTATGGGTCTTGTGAGTGTAAATGTACTGAATGCCAATGGAGGCCTATCTGAAGCCTTTCTCAGCCATCAGCTTTCAACTAAAATATCTTCATTTGTGTTCCGAAGATGAACGGAGGTCATTAATGACATCATTTTCATTTTTGGGTGAACTAACCCTTTAAAGAGCCTATGAAATTAAGTTTTTAGGATCAATATGTTAGCATAACTGACTAGCTTATTTCCAAAACAATGATAAAATTTGCATTTAGAAGATATTAGCGTCCAAAATGTACCGTTGCTCACTTCCGCCGATATGGATCAATGATTTTGATGACATCACTCTGCACTTCAGCTTCTCATCCGATTTTCTGTCCGATCAAATGCTCTCTAGAATCTGAAGCGTCCCGCCCCCTACACTATATATACACGCTGAAGCTGCGGCTGAAATAGGTCACTTCTTCACACAATCACTATTTTCTACATGGCGAATGGCACATAGTGCACTACATAGGAGATAGGGAACGATTTAGACAGTGTAAATATGCTTTCCATTGGGGCGAATGGAGTCTGGTTTCACGTTAGTGACACACGAACCACCGCAGCGCTCACACACAGCTCCGCGGAACGTATCAGTATTTAAAATATATTTTAAAGCGATATGAAAGAGATTAGGAGGATGAATGGTTAGAGATTAGGGCTGCACGATTTGGGGAAAATATCTTATTGCGATTATTCTGGTTAAAATTGCAATTGCGATTTAAAATGTGATTATTATTATTTCTTAATTTTTACAAATGAATAGTGTGTATATAACATTTTGTGTTTATATATTAATGTGACTTATAATAATAATTAATAAGAATAATAAGAATTATTAGGGCTGTCAAAAGATTAATCGCGATTAATCGCATCCAAAATAAAAGTTTGTGTTTTCATAATATATGTGTGTGTACTCTGTTAATTATTATTTATATATAAATACACACACATTCATGTATATATTTAAGAAATATTTGCATGTATATACTGTATATACATTTATATAATCTATAATATATTTAAATATAAATGTTTTATATATAAAAATAACATTTTTTTCTTAAATATGTACATGCTTGTGTGTGTATTAATATATAAATGTTAATTAACAGAGTACACACACATATATTATGTAAACACAAACTTTTATTTTGGATAGTAATATATTACTATTACAATAACATTCACTATTAAAACAAATAGAGCATTTAAGAATAAATATAACAGTATAATAATAACAATATTTATATTTTACAGAAAACTAAAAATTATGGGTTACCTGTTAGTATGCAGACAGCCTATGACTAAAAATCATTTGAAAGGTCTAAGGATTTATTGTAAAAAACAATTATTATTATACAAATCTGTGCTTTTTATCTGTGATATCAATTTCTTAAAGTCTATGTCTTTAATATGAGCCTCTTATGCATCCACTGTGGGGATTAAAACTCCTGTACATTGAAGAAAAACATGGATTGTCACATATTTATATATTTATTTAGAGAGAAGTATAATTTTCTTATTTTCTACTCAAAAGTTTCATTCATACTGGAGGCCAGAGGGCGCCCTCGAGCAGAAACAGCACATTTGCGGCAGAGAAGTAATCGTTTGTTTTCAGGAAATCCCTAATGTGAAGCTCGCCCTGTTGGCTGAATAAAACGAAGATAGAAACGCTTTGACTGATTAAACATTAAGATATACTTCTGCGACAAGATATGGTGTATTTGAGTTCTTCAAGCCTTCTCGGGTATTTTCATAATAATAAAGTATTCAGTGCTGATTGACATTCTGTGATAAGAAGCCACATCAGCTCGACTGACGATATGAAGTGTCGATTAAAACCTGTTATTAAACGTTGTATTTGGTTGGACAACAGGTTTATGAACGCTTCACATTACTAGTTTGTGAAGATGTTTTACACTTGTTGCTCAAACTCGCAGTCTTTCAGATGGAGCAGCGTTTACTGATCACAGAGCCGCTCTTCACTGACACGCTGGGCATTTATTTATTTCATTAAAAACGCCGCCTTTGCGCTTTCACAATCGCACATAAGCCAAATCGCAATTGCGGTTCGATTTCGATTAATCGTGCAGCCCTATTAGAGATTAAGAGCAAACTGCGTCTTTATCAAGCTCAACAGCTCTGGCTGAGCTGTGATATAAACTAAACGCTATTGACTATGGGAGGAGCTGTTCGATATGCCCCACCCGGTCTTCCTGTTTCAGTGGAAATTACATCAGCACATTAGCCTGGATGCCAGCCGAACTTAGCCCTGCCCACAACATTTGAGGTCGGGCAGTTCGGTCTTGACTTGGGGCCCGTCCACACGGAGACGCGTGTCACTGTATACGTATACATTTTTGATCGTATTGGCGTTTCGTCCACACGGATCCGGCGTTGTGGGAGACTGAAACCGCTATTTTTTGAAACCTAAAGTGGATAAATCTGAAAACGACACTCTTGCGGTTTCGTGTATACAGCCAATCCGTATATTTGGTGAAACGGTGATGTCATCACACCACGTCCTGCGCGGGGAAGACTTGAAGGAATACAACTACGGGCACTGGGCATGCGCACATCAATACTGCGTTGTTTAATTACTGTATTTGCATTATTGTAAGGGTACGTTTAGGGTTAGGGTAGGTGTATGCGTTAATAAAACACATCTGGTAAGTAGCAAATTTATTTATTGTAATTTTATTGTGAGATTTTACCTCACCTCCGACTGTTGCCGTACCCCTTCTAGCCACAACTCTTCTTCTCCGTTTTTAGTGTATTTCTGTGGCAGAATTACAGTGCCACATACTGGCCTGGCATGTATACTACATCGTTTTGAGCCGTTTTCATGCTCTCGTGTGTACGCAGATATTTCTTGAAACGAGGAAAAAAAAAGATCGGATAGGGAAAGTTCAGGCTTCGTGTGGACATGGCCTTGATCCGTTGTGGAGCAAATATGCCCGGACAGGAGCTGTTTGGACGAATGAAATTGTCAGGGCGTTCTCCAGAAAAAATGCCGTTTGGGGGGGTAAAATATGTGTTTTTTTGGCATGGTTGCCTGCTCAAATTTGCATTCCTAGGAATATGCCATAATTGGGGTCGCTTCAACCCGCAGTCATGGAAAAACACAGTGTGTTGTTGACATTTGACAACTAACGTTATGCGTCGCTCCGTTTCTCTGATTGGTTGTAGGTCTATCCAATTGAGGTCTTTCCTGGTTCGGTTGAAACACACCCCATAATCACAGCCCAACGGAGCAGTATCAGACTCATATTCTGACTAGAATTCACACTTCAAGGCACTTCAGTGGGGCTTTAAAAACTACATAGCAACACCCTGGTAACCATCCTAGCATTGTTTTGTGCTCAAATTAAAATCTAAATCTCATGAATAAGCGATGTCGCATGATGGTTATCTAACATTAAATCTAATCTCGAGTTGTTTTTTTGTTGTTTAGGTACATGCATGTACTAAAAAAACTGATTAGGTTGACAGTGTGGCCATATCGTCTGGTTTACTCACGTATCAGAACATGATGACAACTGTGAAGCAGAAAACTCTAAGCTGTTAGTTCGCAACTAATCTTTGAATCTGACCTTCTTTTTAAATATGGGGTCACGGCTGACATGGCACTTTGCCCAAACATTGGTCTCAATTAAGAGGATAAGCCGCATGTAATGAACACAATGCAATATCTCTGTAATCCCCAGAAGACCAATGTCCTCAGAGGACACTGGGAAAACACGCCGAGTAAAAATGAGGTTAGGAAGACAAAGAGGGAGAAGGGGGAGGAAGTGTGTAACCTAGAGCAAGTTTATCTGTCAAAAAGAAGTGTGCCAAACACCTCCGCATTTGTGTCAGCATCATGGATTTGAATTCAAGCATGGATGGATTAACACACGGCCTTGCCAACTGTTTTCCCAGGGCTCCAGACCAGCAGGGGGCTCTGATGAGCAGCAGAAATGGTGCATATTTTCTAGAACGGTACAGTTGTTTTATACAGTGCTTGTAAATATAGGTCAAATGAGACCGCAAGCTTAAAGCAACTTGGTTTTTTCAAAAGAAACATGCTTTGGGGTGCAAAACCACTATAAAAGCCTTTTTCAATTTCAATTTCAAGTCTTCTGATGAGTCAAAAATGTCAAGTTCAAAGATCTACACTTGAAGGCCATTAGTAAAAGGAGATATCTAGTTTCGTAATGCCTCAATGTGCTGCTCCCTTCCCACGCCCAGGTCATCCCGACGTCATAATCTGTCCCCGGCGTATACATGGAGGTACCCTGTTGGGGAATAAAAATTGATGAGGGATTAAGTCCTTATACTACAGACAGTATAAAAATAATCTGGGGCGTTGTCACCTCGGACCGACTCTTTTAATCTCCGCTCCTGTCCGTTTCTCATCTGGTCTTCCGCCACATTTCCAGGTGACCTTTCTTTCAACTTCTTCCTGTGCCTATTAGCACTCATTACCCCCCTCCTGCTGGGTTTCTCGCACTCTCTTAACCATCTGCCTCTGGTCTCTCTTATCCGCTACCCTGCTGAGTCGCGGGGCTGCTCAAAGAGTCCCGGGCGCCGTGCCGTCTTACGTTAAGAGCTTGTGACCCCTGAACCAGGCCTTGCAAGAAGCCGCAATAAAGGCGATTGACTGGCGCTCGCTTTATGTGCTAAAAGAGACGACTTCAGAGCAAGCCTCGGTATGCCTTATAAAACACTGGAAAGCACCTTTTAATTGATTTCCTAGGTAGTTCTAAGATGCCAGCCCTTCCTTTCTTTGGTAAATGGGTAGGATCGTCAAGCTGAGGTACGTCTGGGGTCTGGCCATAATCGGCGGTGAAAATAGCCCAGGCCTGACTGTGATTTAGTTTGCACATGGTCTGCTCTCGTATGCGTGTTTACAGTTTTATGACCCAGGGGAACTGAGGAAGCAGAAGGGAGTGTGAAATATAAAGGCCATAACAGGTTGGTCTAATGAGCTGCTATGATCCTATAACACACAATATATGAGCGGGTTCAAACGGAAAATACAACCCTGATGACTTTATACTTAGAGCATGATATACAGGCGCGTTTTGGGAAACGAATTAAACAAAAAGTACAGCTTAGTGTTACATAGATAGCATAGCTTAGATATTCAAATTTTATGATAAGAGCAACACCAACATTTAAAACACTATCAAATGCATGTGGGGTAAAACATGTACAAGGTTTTTTTTTATTTCCCCAAAAAAATTAAAATTACCGCATGATTTACTCGCCCTCAAGCCATCCTAGGTGTGTATGACATTCTTCTTTCAGACGAATACAATCGGAGTTATATTAAAAACGTCCTGACTCTTCCAAGCTTTATAATGGCCGTGAATGGCAGCCCAATATTTGAAGCCCAAAAAAGTGCATCCATCCATCATAAATGTAATCCATACAGCTCCAGAACGTGTAACGCCTCTCGCAGTTCAAAACACTTACACTACGTCCGACGTCATACGTTGTGTCAGTTACGCTTTTTCCATAATTACGACTACGTAAGGCAGTCTGGAGGAAGCTAGATATTTTACTTTGTATTTTTCTTACACAAACCTTACACAAAGGCCTTTATCAGCTCCCCCGGAGTACATTTATGATGGATGGATGCACTTTCACTGCAATTATAAAGCTGGGAAGAGCCAGGACATAATATAATTATAGGACATAATTTTAATATAACTCTGATTGTATTTGTCTGAAAGAAGAATGTCATATACACCTAGGATGGCTCGAGGGTGAGTAAATCATGGGCTAATTAAAATTTTTGGGGGAACTATCCCTTTAAAGGAGCATGCCGGCTTTTTTGGGACTTTAGCCTATTCACCGTATCCCCCAGAGTTAGATAAGTCCATACATACCATTCTCATCTCCGTACGTGCCATAACTCTGTCTGACGCACCCACCGCTAGCCTAGCTTAGCACAAAGACTGGAGGTAAATGGCTCCAGCTAGCCTGCTGCTCAGTAAGTGACAAAATAATGCCAACATTTTCCTATTTCCTGTTTACATGTTGTGATGTGTAGTTACATCGTGTACTAAGACCGACGGAAAATGAAAAGTTGCGATTTTCTAGGCCGATATGACTAGGAACTATACTCTCATTCCTGCGTAATAATCAAGGAGCTTTGCTGCTGTACCATGAGTGCAGCGGCGCAATGATATTACTCAGCGCCTGAAAATAGTCCCAGCACGCTCCCTGTGCAAACAGGTTGTCATGTTGGTTATGTTGATGGAAGTTAGCCTATTTTCAGGCGCTGTGTAATACCGTTGCGCCGCTGAACCCATGGTACGGCAGCAAAGTTCCTTGATTATTACGCAGGAATGAGAGTATAGTTACTAGCCATATCGGTATAGAAAATGGCAACTTTTCATTTTCCGTCGGTCTTAGTACACAATGTAGCCTAACTATACACATCACAACAAGTAAATAGGAAAATATTGGCGTTATTTTGTCACTTAATTGAGCAGTAGGCTAGCTGGAGCCATTGACCTCCAGTCTTTGTGCTAAGCTAGGCTAGCGGTGGGTGCGTCAGACAGAGTTATGGCACAGAGATGAGAATGGTATGTATGGACTTATCTAACTCTGGGGGATACGGTGAATAAGCTAAAGTCCCAAAAAGTTGTTGTGTTCCTTTAAAATACTTATCATCCCATCTTAAAGTGAAAAGACAACTATTCAATGGTTGTTCTCCACAAAAACTGTAAACACTGCGGTGCTATCAAAACATAAACTCTTTTTATTTGAACATTCCGACCAGCTCAGCATAGCAACAGTGACTCAACCAATGGCGTGAGTTTGGGGCGGGGCTATCTGTATTAGACATAGGAGAGTGTTCTCGAAACCTGTGGTTTTTGCAAAGGTTTGAATAGTTTTGTGTTTGTTGCTGCTAATGCGCTAATTTACATAACCTGCTAATTGGTGGAAGAAGTAGAAGAAGAAGATGAGAGTAAACGATCTTTGCTGGTGTTGTAAACAATTTTTTAAGGATACACAGAGTACTTACCAACACGATCATAATTTCTGAGAGAAATAGTAAAGGTGAACGCATATATGAACAAGTTCTCCGTTTAGGATTAGAACGAATTCAACCCAAGCGCTCTTTGGTGACGTGCATGATTACGTTATTGTTGATCATCTTTCCATCATCGTATAAAGCCCGCCATGACAATTTGATTGGTCCGAACAGCTCTGGTTCGAGCATAGTTGCTCCACAATGGATCAAGTCCAAACCGAACTTCCCGACCTCAAATGTTGTGGGCGGGGCTAAGTTCGGCTGGCATCCAGGCTAAGTTCTAACCATAACTTGCTCTAAAACATATTTTTGGCTAATGTCACCTATATGCCACCTCAAAAACTTCCAAACTTCCTCATATCCCATCCTGTCATACACTTTTCTTGTTCAGTAAAGTTCCACTCGGAAAGTATATCTACAATGAAAAATGTATACTTAATTCTGTGTAAACCTTTTTTTGCTTCAGGCAGAAAACTGAGGCAGGAAAGATACGTTTCTTTTACGAGCGACTTCATCTTCTTGAGCATTTGTTGAGACCACGACACGTAGCATGCATTATGGATATGCTCTAAAACGTCTGCCTTGCTTCGCTAATGGTGAAAGATGGCTAAGAGTACAACCCAGCTCTTTAAATTGGACATTTCTAGGTTTCCATAAATCTAAAAATACACCGCAGCTCAGACTCTGCCCTGCTGCCTAGACACACACGTGTGTGAGTGAGCACGTGTGTGTGTGCAAACAGCGCTCGTAATCGTGCGCATTACAATGTTTGCCAAACCTTGTTAAAACAGATGTCCTGATCTCGAATCGAGGAGAGGACACGTGTGAGAGTGCGGACGAGGAAAACAGGCTAACGGGTTAAGACGAAGAGAGAGGGTGAAACTTAAGAGAAAGACCACAAAAGCTCCTGTCTGGTTACTTCAGTGCTTCTTAAGAAGTATTTTTAGCCTGGATTTCGGTGCTGAAATATTTAGCTCTGGTACGTATGTAAAATGGCAGCTGGTGTGTTTGAACACTGGGGAAGCACAGTTATCAATGGCAATATTTGTATAATATACAGAATATATGTGCATTTAGCCATTTTTCCTCAATTAAAAAGTTAACAATATTTTGACTCCAGTCCTATCAGTAGCCTAATAAATGCGGTTTTATTTTACATGGTCGCCATGAAATCACATGACCTTTGTTTGTGTTAAAAACAAATATTTTTTAACATAGACTGTATATAACAATGGACGTAGTGTCCGTGACGTCACCCGTAGATTTCTGAAGAGCATTTTTGAAGCCCAAAGTGAGCGGAGCCGGCCGTCGCCATCTTGGCAGCGCGTCACCGCGTGTCACTCCCGGATAACCGAAAATAGGCAAAGAGGCGGGACGTGGGTGGAGGTCGGTTGACTAATTGACTGCAGACAAATGGCTAGTAGTGACAGCAGCGGCAATCCACCTGTCACTCAAGTGGCCACACCCTTAATTATGCAGAACTTTAATGCTGCGTTCACACCAAACGCGAATAGAGCGTCAGGAGCGAGTGATTTCAATGTTAAGTCAATGGAAAGGCGTGTTGGAGGTCCCGTGGCGCGATGGTCGCGATTATGCCTCATTTGCGCGAATTGGACGCAAATTGAGCTTCTTGTGCGATACACGCGTTATGCGCGAATGTTGCTTTTTATTGCATTCACGCGTTTGAAGCGAATTCGCGTCTGACGCCCGAGTTGAAAAATCTGAACTTTGGCATCAATTTGCGCCGCGTTAACCAATCAGGGGCCTGCTCGCTGCGGTCAAGTGGTAAAGTGACGTGATGAGAAACCCTGCATAATTAAAAAATACTACTATTGTGTCACAAAATGTAGTTTTAAGACTTTTTCAGGTGAGAATGTAGTTGTTTAAAGCTCAAATCTGTGGTTTATTTATAAAGAGAGCGCCTATTTAAAAAAATGATCTTGTGTTTTTGGAGTTGTGAGATCCAGGCGATCACCGGGCGCTCAGCGCTCATTAACCCCGGCGAGAGCAGCCTTTCCTCGGCTAGTCCTTCTGACGTTTGCCGCTGACTCTGATGTCCTGTAGTGGTTCGTCTTGTGTGGATCTAACGGGCGATCTTTGGTGTCAAGAATCTATAATTTGTTGTCTGCCAAATCGTTTTGACTGAGGGCAAAGAGAAGTTTCATAACATTACTTTTTAAGGATATTTAAATATACATGCAGTGAAGATAATGAAGGAGTTGCCTGGACTGTGGCTATTAATGTTTAATATATATTTTTATGAAAATGAAAAGAGGCAGAGTGGTGTTTTATGACATATTTCTCCTGGAGCGCCTTGAACGTGTGTCTATTTCGCTTCAAACGCTCAATTTATACGCGCGTCCAATTCACTGTGGACGCGCGAATGGATTAAAAATGTTCACGCGTCAAACTAGATGCGGTAGACGCGATTTTGACGCTCTATTCGCGTTTGGTGTGAACGCAGCATGAGGCTTTATATAATGTAAACGGATGAGTTACAAAAAAAAATCACCCCCTCCCAGCTGTCATGAAGGGCAAAATTAGATATATAGACCAAAACCACTTTTTGTACTTGGCTATTAACATATTTTTTTTTGTTGTAAAGTTGGCCATTTTAACATGGGGGTCTATGGGATTTACTCCCTTTTGGAGTCTGTCTCTAGCGGCCAGTCGATGAATTGCAGTTTACGTCACTTCCGTGTTGGATTCAAGAGTGAGACTGGAAGGTTGCCGCTTGATTTCTACAAGGACATTTTTTTATTTGCTCAATGCTTCATCTCCACCACTAGGTGTAAGTATAATGTGAATTAATATAAAGGTATAAGATTGCGTACTTAACACGTTTTAGTGATAGAAAGAACTAAATTCCCATGAAGCATTGCGAACAGCATAATCAAATTGCAAAATATGCATATATATTCCAATATTTAAGTATTTTGAGAGCGTTGGGGACTTGATTGTGTAATTTGCGGTGCTTCAGTGGGCGGAGCTAACAAGATCTTTTTGTGCGTTTTGCTAGTTTCGACTGTCTGATTGGTGGAATTTTCTGTACAGGTCACATTGCAACATTAAAGATATGTTTCAGGCAAAACATGGGTAATGTAGTTTTTCACCACAAACTTCTGGCACTCTATAGCCTTAAAGTAATCACCACTGGTGTGTTGATGTACAATAACAGGAAGAGAAACCTTGTAGGAAATCACAAGGATTTCCACAAATCACCACGCTGGGAGAGAGACAGAGAGAGAGAGAGAGAGAGAGAGAGAGAGAGAGAGAGAGAGAGAGAGAATGTGCTTACTTAGTAGACTATAAAAACAGCAAATGATAATGTCCCATCATTCTCAGTATGATGCATTAATTTTATAATCCCTCAGTGAGTTTTATCGACCGCAGTGGCTGTCATTCGGTGCGTGAGGTTCTTCCAGGGAGCAAGGAAAACGTGCCGTGACTGAAACGGCAAGCCATTATGCAAAATAATAAGTTCTTCATAATTGCTTCCACTCAAACAATAAAAAATGTCACAATAAATAAATCTCATCAGCCTAATGGTGTGTCGCATTGGCTGACAGGGTCAGGACAAATGAACAAAACACACCAAGAACAGATATATTGGATTAGTGTGTATTGGGCTGCCGTTATTTTATCTTTTAACTGCATTTTTATTTTATAAAAAGTACATTTATATAAATATATAAATTATTTTTATATTTATTTTTAATGAATATTACATCCTTTTTTTAAACTGAAAATCCGGAAATGTTATTAGGGAACATTTACAACCTGGCCAGTCAAAGTGACAGCTCAAGTGCTCTCCAAACGTGATCCAATCACTGAAGACGTAAGCTAATGCTAGGTAAAGGGGTCACTTGAGTGCTTTTCTTTAACTTCAAATCCTTGCTTTCTAACAAGGTCATTGAGACATGCTCAAATTGCCATGCTTGCCGCTGCTAAAATCGGGATTACGAGCCCCTGGATTACGAACAGAGTATTTGAGTCTTAAAGAAATCCTAATCTCTGAGCTGTCACGCATGGAGTCAGAAGTGTGTCTTTAACAGAAAGCGTACATGTTTTGTTTTTGAAATGGCTAGACATTTACTTTGGCTTTTAGCATTTAGCATTAGCGGTTCCACTCTGTAAAAACCCTCGGCAACATTTTACAACCTCAAATTTGGTCATCTTTTCTGTCATTTCAAATATCAGACACCCCTACTTAGTGATCTTTGACATGTCAGGGTTGTTGAT
>NC_137120.1:36018629-36068629 GCF_949357685.1 Gobio gobio
TTTTAATTGAATAAAACTTGATATGAAGCATATTTTTCATTTTTAGTTTACACGAATGATACATTCTGTAAATATATTAAACCGTAATATATAAAATATAATAATTTAATAATTAGTATTTAAATTATATAATAATATATATAATAATAATTATAATAATAAAAATAAAATATATATATATATGGCTATAGTTCAGATTAAATTAAGTATGAACTGATTGAATTATTATTACATTTAATAGGATATTATACATTCTAATATTACTTATTTTAAAATTGAATATTGATAATTATTATTATTATTATTATTATATTTCATATTTTTATATATTAAGGTTTAATATATTTGGTTGAATATATATAAAATGTTCTGTCATGTAAACTAAAATTTTTTTAAATATGCTTCATATGATTCTGAATGAGCAAGTTTTATTCAATTCAAAGATAATATTTACTGTAATATCAACTCATGATCAATCAACTATATATTAGTTTATATTAAGTATGAACTATATATATATATATATATAACATGAATAATATCATATTTTAATTATTATAATAATTATTCATAACATTCAATTTTAAAATAAATAATATTATAATGTATAATATACTATTAAATTGAATAATAATGATATCAGTTCATACTTAATAATATAATCTTAACTAATATATAGTTGATCATGAGTTGATATTACAGTAAATATTATTTTTGAATTGAATAAAACTTGCTCATTCAGAATCATATGAAGCATATTTTTTATGTTATTTTGTTTTTAGACAGAACATTTTATATATAAAATATATTAAACTTTAATATATAAAAATATGAAATATAATAATAACAATTAAAAATATTACATTTTAAAATAAGTAATATTAGAATGTATAATATACTATTAAATGTAATAATAATTCAATCAGTTCATACTTAATAATTTAATCTGAACTATAGCCAAACTGCTAATGAGTTGATATTACAGTAAATATCATTTTTTAATGGAATAAAACATATTAAAATATATTATATATTTATATTAATATTTATGAGTGATACTAAAAGATGTATTATGTATAATTTTATATAACTATGATAATAATATATCAAATTTTAATTGATCTGGTAATTCACGCCTAAAAAAATGAGGAATTACAGCTGGATTGAAATCCGTGATAGTCGTGCAACAGAAATTAGAAGCGTAAAACTAATTAACAACGTCAGATGAGCGAATTTGATTGTCACTCTCCACTGAAGGACTGTATTATTGAATTTGCATGTGCGAACGGGTTTAATATATGCGAAAAGCTTAACCCAATCACCCCTGCCTGATCTACACATGGGGGTTGGATGTGAACTGAGAACATGGGTGAGAACATGTGGCTGAGAACATGGGTGTGTGCCTTTCATTTCACACAGGGCTCATGGGTGTGTGCCTCGCTCTATAGAAGAGCAGCAAACATGAGCCAAAGCTGAGGTCTGAAAGCAGGCTACAGGTTACAAGGGTCCAAAAACATCACAAATTCGTCAACACCGCGGATACTTGGATCTCGCTTTCAAAACCTGGAAATGAAACTCTTAAAATAACAAAGTTACGATAATACGATCACAAGCAAGCGGCAGATCGCACACATACCCGCCCGACTCCCATCTTCATGGCCTACTTGAGGGAAATGTGAGATTGTCATTGTTTAGAGTGACCGCAGGGCTCAGAGTGTCACGTATTCCCTCCGCTGAACAATACGCTGCCTCTGTGTTTGTAAAAATGGCAGGCACACTAGTTGCGTCGGTAATCCTAGACGGCAGCTTTCAGCTCTGGTTCCTCTCTGACCTTTAGGTAATGCTTTATGATCAGCTCTTTCTAGATCATGCTAAAACAAAACGCGGCGGAAACCTCAAACCCTCCAACTCAGAATTCGCAGAACGGGTCTCAATGTCACACTAGATAAAGAGGCGTCAAAATAACGTCTTATTGTAACAGTCCGATACTTCCCTACTATATATTATGCGAAAAAGCACGGCAACATAGTATGTCCGAATACAAGTTCGAAAAACAGAAGGTGGAAAGTCCCCGGATGACCTACTGAGATTCTGAAGTGCACATAAGATGGACGCTTTACTATCCCGTGAGGCCACGGGAGAGGATTTGTGAATGGCTGTGAAAAGACGCAACTGGTGCGGTAGGTCACATGATAATGAAAACATGGCGGATGTAGTACTGGAACACATTCATTAGCCTGGATGCCAGCCGAACTTAGCCCCGCCCACAACATTTGAGCTTGGGAAGTTCGGTCTGGACTTGATCCTTTGTGGAGCAACTATGCTCGAACCAGAGCTGTTCGGACCAATCAAATTGTCAGGGCGGGCTTTATACGATGATGGAAAGATGATCAACAGAGACATAATCATCCACGTCACCAAAGAGCGCTTGGGTTGAATTCGTTCTAATCCCAAACGGAGAACTTGTTCGTATATGCGTTCACCTTTACTATTTCTCTCAGAAATTATGATTGTGTTGGTAAGTGCTCCGGGTATCCTGAAATTCTCATACAACACCGGCAAAGATTGTTTACACTCATCTTCTTCTTCAACTTCTTCCAGCGCACGTGCAGTTGAGTTCTGTTGACAACTATGCGTCGCTCCTTTGCTCTGATTGGTTGAAGGTCTATCCAATTAAGTCCAGAGGCATTTTCGCCTCATAATCACAGCCCAAATGGAGCTGTATCAGACTCATATTCCGACTAGAATCTGAGTATGACGACGTCAAGCTATACATTCATACTATATAGAACAAACTTTTTTAATGGTCGCGAAGTAAGTTTCAAACCGAATGTAGTGCCTACTATACGGTATCCAAATTCAGACGCAGCATATAACTAACCAGAATGTCAGTTCTATATAGGCGAATATTCTGTGAAAATCATTGTCTGTTGTGAAAATATTGGCAAAATAATATAATCATGCAATTTATATGGAAAATCTAATTTAGTTTAACATCATAGGGCCCTATTTTAACGATCTGAGCGCACGGTGCAGGTGCACTTACGGAATCCGAATCCACTTTTGCTGGTTTAACGTCGGAAAAAATGGTCGGCGCGGCAGGCGCATGGTCCAAAAGGGTTGTACCTAGTCTCTTAATGAGTCATGGGTGTGTTTTGGGCGTAACCATAGACTGTAAAAAAATATGGACGTGGTGTCCGTGATGTCACCCATAGGATTCTGAAGAGCAATTTTGAAGTGTAAAGTAGGGTCGAGCTGGCCGTTGCCATCTTGTCAGTGCGTCATCGCGCGTCACTCCCGGATAACAGAAAATGGGCAAAGAGGCGGGATGTGGGCGGAGCTGAAGTGACGCGATGACTAACAGACAACAGATAAATGGCTATCCACCTGTCACTCAAAGTGGCCACGCCGTTAATTATGCAGAACTTTAAAGCTTTATATAATGTAAGTGAATGAGTCATAAAAAAATTCACCCCCCTCACAGTTGTCATGAAGGGCAAAATAAGCCGTATAGACCAAAACCACAATTTGTACCAGACTGTAAACATGTGTTTTTCTGCTGTAAAGTTGGGCATTTTAACATGGAGCTCAATGAGATTCTGCTCCCTTCTGGAGCCCTAGTGGCCAGTCCATGAATTGCAGTTTTAGTCACTTCCGTATTGGCTTCAAGAGAAACTGCGGGAGGTTGCCGCTTGGCCGTAATGTGTAATAAACCAATCAGAGTCTCATCTCCCATTCCCTTTAAAAGCCAGTTGCGCTCGCGCCACGGCGGATTCGCTGTTTACATGACGGAATTTGCAAGCGGAAAAACTGTACGCTTCTCCAGAGAGGAATCCTTTTATTTTTCATATTTAACAATGTTTGTGTGCTGCTGCGCATCCCTGTGTGTACTAAGCAGAGTGTACGCGCGTTGTGCACCCGCCTATATGCGCACATTACAAACGCGCTCTTTAAATAACACAAAAAATATTGCGCTATTGACTTTAGAGCAGGTTTTTGTTGGTCAATGGCGCAGTCATTTACCTCAGTTACCTCAAAATAGCAACACACCAACAGTGCGCCGGAACACACCTATGTGCGCACAGATGGGCGCGAGTGCATTTGCTATTTAAACAACATGGCGCTGGACGTAAGGAAGATAACTGTGTCAGGCTGAGACTAATAAAAAACACTTGCGTCGCGCCTGGCGTAGTGTTGTCAAAAGTACAGACCGCGATACCAAGTGGGTACTGAAATTAAAAAAATGTGACGCTTTGAGCACTCTTGAGCTGGAATCGTAAACATCTCCGACTGGCCATTGTGCTCACGCGCTCATCGGATGTGTCTGTGATTGGCTACAATGATCAACGCACGGGAGCGTTTGCAAGTGTTTTGGAAGCAGGAGCAGGAGCGTCTGAAAGCAAAAGCAGGCGTCGACCAGCGGACCGGTAGGCTGATAGGCGCCTGCATTCAAACACTCCAGTGTGTATCTGTGTAAGCGCTCTGAAAAGCGTCATTGATGTATATTTACAACATGTTTTTGAAGCGCTGGTCATTGTAGCCAATCACAGACATATTTGATGAGCGCGTGAGCGTAAACGATTCCATTTAACAGCGCTCTAAAGGCCTGTACACAGCGGGACGAATATCGCGCGCACTTATCTCCAGCGTTTTGCGGCGCGTCTTGAGTGTTCATACCCAAGCGATTTCCACTGGCGATGCGCAGAGTGAACGTGCACATTCAGTAGATGCGCTCCCGGTACACAAGGTGGTGCTGTGGCATTTTATGCTTCTGACACTCGCTTGTCACACAGAAGAAGAGACAGTGTTTACGTGCTTGCCAAAACCATTCACGCACTTTTTGCTAACTGGCAAGCAGCATTAGCAGATCATCTTCTTCTTTGTCTACCTACTTCTTCTTCGTTGTATCAATACGTGCTCGGCAAGACTTTTTTTTGGTTTTGTGCTTGAGCGCCACCAAGTCGTGTTTTACTGTCACTTCAGCATCTCCAGGCACGTGAACAAAAGAGCCGATCTCATTAGTCGGCCAATTTTTAACACGCCGCGTCAAAATAAAAAAAACGAACCTGAGGCATTTTCTTTTTAAATTACACTTTTACGCCTGCCGTTTTGCGCAACGGTGTGCACACTCACATTGGCGCCCTTTTAGTCACGAGGCGTTAAACGTCGGGGCTAAACGCGCACGAAAATCGTCCCCATGTGAACAGGCCTTAAAGGATTAATTCACTTTTAAATAAACTTTTGCTGATAATTTACTCACCCCCATGTCATTCAAGATGTCCATGTCTTTCTTTCTGCAGTCAAAAAGAAATTAAGGTTTTTGAGGAAAACTTTCCAGGATTTTTCTCCATATAATGGACTTCAATGGGCTCCAAACGGTCCAAGGTCCAAATGACAAGGTCCAAAGGGCTTTAAACGATACCAGACGATGAATAAGGGTCTTATCTAGCGAAACGATCAGTTTCTGCGAGAAACCAAGCAGTATTTATGCTATTATTTTAAAATACGAGCGTGGTCATAGATATATCGATCATAGATGCTACTCATTCTACTGATCCATCTATGACCACGCACGTATTTTGACATCACTTAGCGGAAGTTATGGCGGAGCTCAGAGATGATCACGTTCGTCTGATAAGAGGTAAAATAATAGCATAAATACTGCTCGGTTTCTCGCAGAAACTGATCCTTTCGCTAGATCAGACCCTTATTCATCGTCTGGTATCGTTTAAAGCCCTTTGAAGCTGCACTGAAACTGTCATTTGAACCTTGAACCGTTTGGAGCCCATTGAAGTCCATTATATGGAGAACAATCCTGGAATGTTTTCATCCAAAACCTTCATTTCTTTTCGACTGAAGAAAGAAAGACATGGACATCTTGGATGACATGGGGGTGAGTAAATTATCAGCAAAAGTTTATTTAAAAGTGAACTAATCCTTTAAGTGTCACATTTTAAAAATTGGTACTCGGTTCGAGATGAGCTCCGACTTGGTATCGCGGTCACTAGCCTGGCCCTGCATTGCGCCGGGTGTATGATAGGGCCCTAAAAGTAGTCCCAATAATACTACCGCATTGATCAAAATTTAAGACAATGTTTTTTTATTAGAATTAGATCTGTCTTATATTCAGGGTCTAGACTTTTATATGTCAATAATACACCCGCAACAATAGGTGGCGCCAAATACGCATAAAACGAGTGTGCTAAGAAATACGGCGTGTCAGAGTGTAATTTTAGAAGATCACGAGCGCAAAAAGACAGTCTTAAAAACGCTAACAGTCAAATAAAAGCTTACCGTCTAAGAGCCGCGTGACTGTCGTGTTTGCGTGCCTCGCTGACGGGACCAAACTTCCAACGTACGTGATTTTAAAACGTAAGACGGTACCCAGAACTACTTGTAAGATTTCACTTCTACTGTTAATGAAATTTTGGGAGGCTACATGGTTTTCACTATGAGATGGATAGCCTAATGGTTATATAATTCAGATATACTACAGGTTGTTTTTATGGTATGCCAAAAAGTGTTTCTTTTTAAATGAGATCGTTGGTACATTTTACCAGTATTTACCATACTTCCAATACAAAATGTTAAAATATGAAAAATACGCAGTATGAAAATTATTTTCAAATAAAAGAAAACCTTTTTTTCCCAAAAGGTACATCTTGAAAAGAGAGGGGGGTTGTCTTATAATCAGGGTCGTCTTATATTCAAAACAATACGGTAAATTGACTTTTACGCAAATGAACATAATCTGACTATTAAAACTCGACATGAAACATTGTTTATATGTCCATAATGTGACATATTTCATAGTTCAGTCAAATAATGAAAATGTCGTCATCATTTACTCATCCTAATGCCATTCAAAACCACTTTCTCCTGTGGAACGCAAAAGGAGACGTTTTGAAAAATGTTCATGCTGCACTAATACAATGAAAGTGGATGAGGACTGGGGCTGTCAAGCTCCGAAAAGCATAAAAAAGCATCATAAAAGTAATCCAAACGACTTCTGGAGCTGTGCACGAGGAACAGACTGAAATGTAAGTGGTTGTTCCCAGAAAATCCTGCTTGAGAGCCGTAGTCCCCATTCACTTTATGGAAATAAAGCACAACTTAATTTGTATCTCAAACCATTTATATTTAGCCGCTAACGTATAATGCATCTCATTTAAATAAACACGAGCACAATCTGGCTGCCAACCACTTTAAAGCTTTTAAACGAACAACTTGTTTCGACGGTTTGGACAATGAATAAAAGATGTCGAGACGGTCTCAAAGCGAGACGGCACATGCTACATTTTCCCAGTCTCCCCCTTCTGTCATTGAGACCGCAGGCGATGACCTTGAGAATTTCCTCACGGCCAATAGGAACTCTTTGTTTCTCCCAGCCTCTCAAATCTGCTGAGGATGCCGATGTGTAACGCCTCAAACGCACTTATTACTCAAGGCGATGTTGCACTGATGTTTGTGTGTACACTAGTAAGTGCTTTTCTGTGTGTAGCGGAGGCAGAATTTATATTGTACGGATGTATTTTCATTATACTATAGAAAAAGTGCACCGGCAATGTTGCTCAAACTGCGCTTCCTTCCTGGCTCAGGCTTTATTTACAAGTGTGTGAGTGTGGCACATGTGCGATCATTTATCTCCTTTAGCTTCTCGGGCACACTGCACAATTAGACATATGCATCCCAGAGGAATTCCGGGAGAAAAAAACTGGGAGCACATCATGCACTGATATAATTGCATGTTTACGCAAACTGATTTGTGACATATTACTGGTTATAATGTGCGACCTATTATCAAAAAGACGGCTGTGCCATAAAGATTGATGGCAGATTTCAGACTACCCAGCATGCATGGGACAGATTCACAACCTGCCAACATTTTTTGGCCTCTAATGGAAACATTAAAAATCCCTGGCTGCAGCTAGTAGTCACTTGCTGACTGCACGGATTTCAGCCGCTGCCCCTAACTAGCAAATGACAAAGAAAATCACGAGACTTGCTCATCAAATGCCACGCTTTACTGACTACACACTGCCCTACGTGTATCTAATAACACCACCAACACCGAATAATACCACGAATTGCATAAAACCACAGATATTGGTGTGGTTTTTACTCCTTGAGTGCAACCCTGGGGAAAACAGGGACCACATACTGTTGGAGATGAGCTCCAGCACACGCTCTTTCAAACCACATGGGGATCCAGACATCAGGTGGGTGTCTTTATAAAACTGATGAATGAACCGAAAGGTCATTTTTAATGGGGAAGTCGCTTGTAGACCCGGTACAGTTTTGTCTATTGTTCTGTTCGGTGTAGAGCTTTTGTCTGGGACCCTCCATCTGTTCATTGAACTTGACAATAAGAACATGCACCTCACGAAACATTGGAGCGTTTCAGGTGGATAGATAGATAGATAGATAGATAGATAGATAGATAGATAGATAGATAGATAGATAGATAGATAGATAGATAGATAGATAGATAGATAGATAGATAGATAGATAGATAGATAGATAGATAGATAGATAGAAATGACAGTTGAACATGAATGAGACAATAGTACCTGTAACAATGACCTCTCACCGGGGATTCATACCTGATATCTCGGACTGCGGGATGCCGTTTAACGTGAAGCCTTTGCCGCTGTAGAAGTGGCGCACTTCCGCGCAGCTCCGCGCTTTACCGCCCGCGTTATCCGCAGACAGAGACACGGAGATGAGGGACACGAGCAGCGCGACCGCTGTCAGATCCATTGTGCCCGGATCCAGAGACTGAGGAAGAGGAGGAAGTCCACTGATGCTCTAACACTTCACGCAGCGAACCCGACGCATCCGATTCTTTCTACAACTGTAAAATCCACTTGTTTGGGGATGTAAACGCACGTCCAGGTTTAAAGCCGCCGGTCCTGAGGATGAAAGAGGATGCGTGTTATTGATCAGTCCGGTGGGGATCTGTTTCTGGTGCTCATGTCTTTACGCGCTAGCCTATTAATAATGCATAACTTATAATATTCCTACAAGTAGCTGCTATAGTATAAACAGTAAATACTGTTGTAGGAATGGCTGGTTAGAGCGCTCAGTGCTGCTGCTGTGCGCTCCTGGGCTGTCTGTCGCTTTGCTGTCCCGTTCTCACCGAACAATGGTCATGTCCGATTCGCGAACGAGTCGTTCTTTGGAATCGGCTCATTTGAATGATTCGGACGAATCAATTCGCTTATTCATAGAAACAATGCTTTTTTATTGAAAAACATCTATCTATCTATCTATCTATCTATCTATCTATCTATCTATCTATCTATCTATCTATCTATCTATCTATCTATCTATCTATCTATCTATCTATCTATCTATCTATCTATCTCAATCAGGCATAACATTATGACCACTGACAGGTGAAGTGAGTAACACTGATTTTCTCTTCATCACGGCACCTGTTTGTGGGTGGGATATATTAGGCAGCAAGTGAACATTTTGTCCTCAGAGTTGATGTGTTAGAAGCAGGAAAAATGGGCAAGCGTAAGGATTTGAGCGAGTTTGACAAGGGCCAGATTGTGATGGCTAGACGACTGGGTCAGAGCATCTCCAAAACTGCAGCTCTTGTGGGGTGTTCCCGGCCTGCAGTGGTCAGTCTCTATCAAAAGTGCTCCAAGGAAGGAACAGTGGAGAACCGGCGACAGGGTCATGGGCGGCCAAGAGAGAGCATTTTCTTGAGGTGCCCCCCTGAGCACTTGGTGCCCTACGAACCAAAAATTTTTCAGGAGTGGTTTGAGGAGCACAACAGCGAGTTTGAGGTGTAGACTTGGCCTCCAAATTCCCCAGATCTCAATCCAATCGAGCATCTGTGGGATGTACGGAACAAACAAGTCCGATCCATGGAGACCCCACCTCGCAACTTACAGGACTAAAAGGATCTACTGCTAACATCTTGGTGCCAGATACCACAGACCACCTTCAGGGGTCTAGTGGAGTCCATGCCTCGACAGATCAGGGCTGTTTTGACAGCAAAATTGGGACCAACACAATATTAGGAGGGTGGTCATAATGTAATGCCTGAGCGGTCTATCTATCTATCTATCTATCTATCTATCTATCTATCTATCTATCTATCTATCTATCTATCTATCTATCTATCTATCTATCTATCTATCTATATATCTATCTATCTAGTAAAAACACTTTTTCAAAAAAACAAAAAGAATTTACGAGGGCCATTTTGAAGTGATGAATCATTTGAATCGATTCATTGAAACGATCCGTTCGTTCTAATTTCCCAACATCACCGAGCAAGTCCAGCCCTGTGGGAGAATAAAAGAGGAGGGATGGGGGTAAAGACACCTGCAGGTGTAGCAGACGCCCCCTGCCGCCTTCCCCAACTACTGTAACGGAACGTATCCTGCGTGGCAATTGATTTTCAGGTGGGATATTAAATGGACGTGATCATATAACAGATTGAATCGGTTATAGGCTGAAACCTAGAACACAGTCAAGCAGCGAAAGCCTGATATTTTCCAGTCAACACACGTCTAATTAAGAGCACTCGGATTCTCGGAGTTTGTGTTGAGCGGGTTCATTTCAATTACATGGTGATTACACTGCAGCATACAGGAGAATAATTATTTTTCACAACTACAATAAGCGCATATTGCACCGCGACGGCCCTGTTGGATCATATATCCGCGCCGGTGGAAAAGGAAAGTGAGTCATTGACCACACTAAGAGAATAATAATAAAGCACTCACCTTTAAGCTCAAAGCAGTCTCAAAGCCAATTTCCCAGCATTTCTATGACAGTTGCCATGCACTTTGTTGGCACAAAATCGTAGCAACGGCTAAATGAGGGTTGCACTGCTGTGGAGACCAAGAAATGTTCATGACAGCTTAATTGGCATCTAAATAATAAGACACAGCTAATTAAAAAAAGCAGCATAAATTACAGCATGCCTCAAGAAAGACTTGAAGACTCAATTGTGCATTCTGGGCGTGACTGATTCATTCGGATAGATTACAGAATATGTTGTCAGAAAAGATGTAATTGATACAAAACAGGTTCAGTTCGGCTGAAAACATTTATTAAGATATGAATATGATACAAACCACAGCTTTGCTACAGGAAAGTCAAATATAACCCGCAAGAACGTGGCTCAGAAGTTGATGTTGACGGCGAGGTGCGAAAATAGAAACGATTTCAATTTCAAAAGAGCTTGGAGAGAGATAAAAAAAGACACGTGTATACTTTGAAAATATGGTATTTTATTGATGGATTTACTTTCGAGCACTTACAGTAACAAATCATATGACGGAGCTATATGGAAATTACTGAACTCAAATGAAAGTTTAAGACTGAGGCGTCACGGCGAACTGTCAAAACAAACTCAAGAAAAGGTTAAAGGTCGATGTTATGATAGTTTCTACTAGAAATAAAGTGTTTCATTATCCTAGGAGTTAATCACAAGCTATTTTCAATGTTTTAAATGGTTATATGCACAACCCGACTATCATATACACACTTTTGTATACATAGATTTCAGTATAAATATGTTAAATGTACATTTTGACTTTTTACAACAGCAAAAAAAGCCCTACAATTGCTCAAGCAGATGGGTCAATCTTACAAAAACTGTCATTTCAAAAACTGCTCTGTTTTGAAGTCCATTAAGATTTTTATTTTTGCATTATTTTCAGATTTTCTTCTCAATATATTTAATGCAAATACATATAGTTTTCATTACTGTATTTTGAGAAGAAAATACATATAAATAAACTATTTAAATTAGAAATAGGTTGTGCTTTATGCAATTTATTATTGATTTTCCTCCCCTTTAGATTATAGAAATAAGAATTACAGCATAAATACACTGTAAACAAATCCGTAAAAACCCCGGATAATGTACTGGCAGAAAATTACCAGGACAATATCCAGTAATTTTATGGACGTTTCGGTTAAACCTAAAACACAACGCAATGAAGTTCAAAATTCAAAATACAGGTAAGACACCTGTAAAAAATAAATACGGAAATTTTCGTCAAAATAATACTGTACATTGTGCCCTATTGTTTTAGAGCGTATATGTAAAAATGTCACAATGCAAAAAAAAAAAAAGAATTCTTAATGTGGCTTCATGTTCTACATTTTCCCCCCCTGAGTTAAGGGTGAAATGTGAACTTTTGCCTGGATATACTGATAAAAAGAGAATTAAAATTTAATATAATCCACACATACAATTGTACAGTACTCACTCACACACACACATATAATTATATATATATATATATATATATATATATATATATATATATATATATATATATATATATATATATATATATATATATATATATATATATATATATATATATATATATATATATAAATAAAGTGATCAGTTGACTTAAAAAAGTGAGGAAACCCATTGCCTTAAAATTATTAAAGGAACACAACACTATTTTTGAAAATAGGCTAATTTTCCGTCTCCCCTAGAGTTAAACACGTTGAGTTTTACCATTTTCGAATCCATTCAGCCGATCTCTGGGTCTAGCGGTAGCACTTTTAGCATAGCTTAGCATAGATCATTGAATCTGATTAGACCATTAGCATCTCGCTCAAAAAAATGACCAAAGAGTTTCAATATTTTTCCTTTTTAAAACTTGACTCTTCTGTAGTTACATCGTGTACTAAGACCGACGGAAAATGAAAAGTTGTGATTTTCTAGGCCAATATGGCTAGGAACTATATGGAAGTTTCCTAGCTGGGGACTATTTTCAGGCGCTGTGTAATATCACTGCGCCGCTGCACTCATGGTACGGCACAAAGTTAATTGATTATTACGCAGGAATGAGAGTATAGTTCCTAGTCATATCGGTCTAGAAAATCGCAACTTTTCATTTTCCGTCGGTCTTAGTACACGATGTAACTACAGAAGGGTCAAGTTTTAAAAAGTAAAAATATCAAAACTCTTTAGTCATTTTTTGAGCGAGATGCTAACGGTCTAATCAGATTCAATGATCTATGCTAAGCTATGCTAAAAGTGCTACCGTCAGACCCGGAGATCGGCTGAATGGATTTTAATACGGTAAAACTCAACAGTTTAACTCTAGGGGAGTTGGAAAATGAGCCTATTTTCAAAAATAGTGGTGTGTTCCTTTAAGTAAATAAACTTCATAAGTAATTTAAACGTTTTTGAATTGTCAAGTTCGCACAACTTAATATTTTCAATGTATCATGGCGTTTATTAGGCTACTTGATAACTTTAAGGCAACAGGCTTCCTCCCTTTCTTAAGTCAACATCACTTTATACAGTGGGCGGCCTTCGCAGAAACTCCTGCAGGGGGGTGCAAATTAATTGAGGATGTGATATGTTACTCTAAAATGTACCAATCCATACGAGTGTAATTGTAAATCCTCATTCCAAAAGATTCAAAACAGCGGCACTAAAAATATGACATTAAACCACCACAGAAATGACGGTGGACCTCAATCACACTTGCGTCTCCTTACACTACTTAGTAGCTACATAAAACCCTTTAAAACAGGCCAGAGCAAAACGAGTAACCAGTTTTTGAACAGTCGCATCCTGAGGGGGGCCGACATGAGAACTTTCTGAGCATCTGAGGAGATCAGAAGACGAATGTGCAGACTTCTAAGGGCCTAGTGCAAATGCATGCGAGTATCGTTCAGTCTTTTATACTGTGCGTCAAACACCATCGGGCCACAGAAGGAGCTGTATTATGGGGAAGAGAGCAAGAAATAGGGCGGATGAGATGGTCGGGATGTGGGCGACTCCTTTGGCGTGCATGCCCGGTTTGGATCTGGAGTTGGGGGGTTGGATTGGGATATTCCTGCCCCGTGGTGGAATTTGTTCAAGGATTTCCTTTTTAGTGAGCACTGTTGGAAGAAAAATGAATGAAAATGTTTAAGAATTAGGTGCAGATATCACATTTAAACAAGTTAGTACTCAAAACTCTAAGGGGACACATACACAACACCATTTTCAACTAAAAACAACTTTTTATTCGTTTTGTCTGTTCATTTACACGAGAAATGAAGCCAGCGCAAGTTCTGCCAGGAAGACTCAATCATTACATCACTAATTACCTGCTCATCTATCCAATCATATCCTTTTTCTGTAGCATAAAAAGGTAGTAATTACTCATGTCTGAGTTCGCAGATACCGTTGCTTCAGCGCTACCATCCTCCCCACCACCACCAAGATGGGACCTTTCCTCCATCCCCCCCTACACCACCAGTCGGGCCCTCCTATCATCCTCAACACCACCAGATGGGTTCTCCCCTCTACCCCGAAGACTTCAGGATGTTATTTTCCTCCATCTACCACACCACCACCAGATGGCCCCCTTCCTTACTTCGCGGGGGTAGGCTTTGTCTTCAGGCAGGATACGCAGATTCCGTACCCTCGGAATGCGAATTACGAATGGGGCCTACGCCAAAGAACTTGATTGCTTGCTGAGCTCCGAAATAAATGTTATTGTTACAGCATTAATTCCGAGTCTTTCTGGTAGAACTGTGTTTTGCCGGCCTGAAAACACAAACTTTTGAAAACGTGTTTCAAAGTGCAAGTTTTGAAAATGCTACCGTTATTGTCACCGTGTAAACTACAAAAACACAAATTGGTGAAATTACGTGTTGAGTCTATAGTCGCGCAGTTTCTCCATAGACCGTCAAAAAATGGACACCATAGACTTCAACGGAGGAAAGTGAAGTCAATTAGAAGCACTCACTTCCTGATGGCTGAGCGTACTGCAAATGTGTGCTCTGCATTTAACCCATCCAAGTGAACACACACACACGCCGTGAACACACACCCAGAGCAGTGGGCAGCCATATTGCTGTGGCGCCTGGGGAGCAGCTGGGGGTTCGGTGCCTTGCTCAAGGGTCTCACCTCAGTCGTGGTATTGAGGGTGGAGGAGAGCGCTGGTATTCACTCCCCCCACCGACAATTCCTACCGGACCTGAGACTCGAACCCGCAACCTTTGGGTTACAAGTCCGACTCTCTAACCATTAGGCCACGATTGCCCCGAAATGATTGAGAGAGCCAATCAAATCAAAATAGGCAGGGTTTACATTCTCTTTTGGTCTTCACACACAGACGAGCGCGTCAATCTATCGCTTAATGCTGTTGCGGAGAGAGACTCTATTCTTTCCGGTGAAATCACAAAACAAAATGCACACAAACGTGTCCGTTCTCTTTAGGGGTGCACTGAAATTTCGGCCGCCGAAAATGGCATTCTCGGTTTCGGGCCGAAATAAAAAAAACAGCCGAAAACGTAAACCGAAAATGAATGGCACCCGCCACTCCCATCCGTGCACAAGCGCTTGTTAATACTTTCGCCTGGCTCCGCAAGTCCCCAAATCCCCAGCCTGACCCAGAGTCTAGCTCCAGCGGCCCCCAGGAATTTGAGACCCCTGCTTTGTCAGAATTTTATTTAAAACGTACTAGTTTGAGACAGTTCAGAGAACATTCTAAAGCAATTTCCCATAATGTTTGCAAAATGATAAAACAGAGCCCTTAATGTTTTCACAACTGACCAAGAAAAAATTCAGAGAACAGTGTTTTTCATAACTTAATGGGAACGTTAGCAAAATGTTCGTTAGTTGGGTTTTTCACACTACTAATGGTTATTTTAAGACATTTTCAATGAAAGGTTCTTCGGGGAGCCAAAAATGTCTCTTCTATGGCATTGTACAATGAGAAATCAATCCTTTGACAAAAGAAACAACAAATCCGATTTGGTTTCAGTGACAAATGCGTGTTGCACAACTACGCACACACAATAATGTTCTGGGTTGAACATATGTGCATTGCGCAGAAGATGAGCAGGGCCATATATCAGCGCCAGGCTACAAGCCGAGAGCCGGCGCGCTCGCTAACACAAACCAACAGACGGCAACACATTAACGTGTCACAATGAAATGATGCATAGTGTCCATACGGACACAAACAAATGAGTTCACGTGCGGATGTCTCGGCACAAACAAACACATTCACGGTCTGATGTTTCAGAGGCATCCGTTTACCTAATTTTGCAACAAATTCGACCCAGACGCAACAAGGCAGGGCGAGACGAAAACAAGTCACACCTTTACCCAATGAAATCCAACCTGAGATTCTCACACAATAGCCATTGTGCCATTCACACAATACACAAAGGGTTCATTTATTCGCAATCACTGTGAGGAGGTCTCTTGATGCCAATTAAAGCGGTAAATAGATCCAATTCGTATCAGACCAGTGAGCGAACGCCCGCGGGCCGCTTGGCATTGACAGGAGAGATGTGTAGGAATGATCACATATGCTGTATAATATCATGCTAAATATACAGTATTTGTGTGAAACTGAGGGTTCCTGCTGACGCTGAATGTGAGAATGTTGGAGAATCGCCTTATTTAGCATATTGTATTTCTGTAGCATTGGCAAGCCGCTATGGTGTTTATGGTTTTTAGAGAACATCAATGTATTTGCATGATTCAATACTTAATATCACTACTATTTGAATATAGAAAAATGAAAACTGTGCTGTTTTTTTGTCCAAATTCATAATTTTTTTATGCTGAAGCAGCATTATATATATATATATATATATATATATATATATATATATATATATATATATATATATATATATATATATATATATATATATATATATATATATAGAGAGAGAGAGAGAGAGAGAAAAAATTATATATATATATATATATATATATATATATATATATATATATATATATATATATATATATATATATATATATATATATATATGAAAATAATACTATAACATAGAATTAAGATATGTAAGAATATGACCTAAGAAATATTTCTAAATACATAAAAATATAATACATAAAATATAAATCAAATAAATATGCATAAATATTATAAATAAATAAAAATACAACAATAAAGAGAAAATATAAATAACATATTTATAAATATATAAATTAATATAACTTTTTATTCAAAATCTAAATGAAAACAACAATATAACAAAATATAAATGTATTAAATATTTCTAAATACATTAAACTTTTTTTATATAAATAAAACATATAATAAATAGTAAATATAAATTGAAATATAAATTAAATAAATATGCATACATATATAAAATGTTTAATTTATAAACACATAAATAAAAGACAAGAAAACATTTATTACATTTTATATAAATATAAATGAACATACATTTTTATTAAAAAATTAATAAAACTATAATATAATACATAACATATAAATTAAATAAATATGCATACATTTTCTTATTTTATTTAATAAATGAATATAACATAAAAATATAAATTACATATTTATAAATATATAAATTAATTGTAATTACTTTAACTAAATAACAAAAGAATACGACTTTATGTTCAACTAGAATCCACTGGTAATATAGAAATATTCACTTTTAGAATAGTGAAATAAATTTAGGCAGTATTAGCTACAACTGTGAATATAAGTTGATTTATTTTAATATATCAGAAACCAAAAATAAAAGTTACCTCTGATGTAATTGTGAGAAGTTAAGAAAAAGAACGACACTACCATTCAAAAGTTTGGGGTCAGTAAGATTTTTTTTAAAGAAATAATACTTAAGAAATGCTAAAGATTTTATTTCAAATAAGTGTTTCTATTCAAAGAATCCTGGAAAAAAATGTATCACAATTTCCACAAAATTAAGCAGCACAACTGTTTTCAACATTGATAATAATTATAATAATAATAATAGTTTCTTAAGCTGCAAATCAGCATATTAGAATGATTTCTGAAGGATCATGTGACTCGGAAGACTCGAATAATGATGCTGAAAATTCAGCTTTGATCACATTAATGAATTACATTTGAAAACATATTCAAATAGAAGTTTAAATTGTAATAATATTTCACAATTTAACTGTATTACTGTATGGTCTCTTCCTCTGCTGCAGCGTGGACCAGAAGTTATGCTGAAAGTCAAAAATCTGACATCGTTACAGCTATATCTCGCCTTTAAATTTTTGATTAGATGATATTAAATATGTATACAGAGTTGTTGAATGCCAACATTCACTAACACCACAACATATCTCGACTCGTAATTGCTTTGACATGTGGCCACTCATTTATAAGACAAAGGCAAACAGCATAATTACGCCTCCATAAAACCGTGTTTACCTTCTGTCTATCAAACACGCAGGTGAAGCATGACCACGCGACAGGAAGAATAATTGCATTTCGAATCTTTCCCGTGAACCTCTAGCTGTTGCGGGAACAAGCCTCCGCAGGTCACATGGCAACTCCTGAGACGGCGGAGATCTGAGAGCGGTGGAGATCACCATACTGAACGCCTCACAGAACACAGCCAACAGACTGAATATATTAGCATGACAGTGAAGTGTGTGCGACGGGCTCGCTTTGGCCTAGTTTTGCCAACTTCTAGCTGAGAAACAATGACGAACGAGGGGAAAAAAGGAAAGTCTACAAGACTTTTGCTTGTCCTTAACTTATTTTGCATTTCAAAAGACCGCAAAGATTCTGCAACTTTTACATATAGTTCAAGTTTATCTCAACAACTTGTGCACAAGTGCTAACAAAAATAGGTTAGAAGAGCGTTTTGCTAATGTTTCCATTATGTTATGAAAACAACATTGTCTGAACATCCAAAACTTCTTTTTTTTTAAATGTTCAAAAACTGGACTCTAGAGCTGTGGAGACGTGTTCACTGGAGTGACCAATCACGCTTCTCTGTCTGGCAATCCGATGGACGAGTCAGGGGTTTGGCGGTTACAAGGAGAACGATACTTGTCTGACTGCATTGTGCCGAGTGTAAAGTTTGGTGGAGGGGGGATTATGGTGTGGGGTTGTTTTTCAGGGGTTGTGCTAGGCCCTTTAGTTCCAGTGAAAGGAACTCTTAGGGCGCTTTCACACCTACCTTGTTTGGTGCAGATTTTCGGACTTTTCAGTTTGGTCCGAATCAAAATTACAGATGTGAAACCTCCCCCTGTACCACGGTCCGGACCAAACAGACGAAATTTGGTCATACGAAAAGAGGTAGTCTCGGTCCGGATCAAACTGAACAAAGGTTCGGTTCGTTTCTAGTGTGAAAGCATTTTCTGTATGGTTCGTACTTTCAGACCATTTACAGGAAGTTCTTGTTTATGTTTAAATATTATAATGTTATTTTTAAATTTCATCTAGGCTACATTGATTATGAAAAGTGAAAAAATGCGCAATATGTCAAAAGACAGAAGGTCAGAAATTATTTTGAAAGAAATTTTGTATGATTTTGCTTAGAAAGCCTTTCTTTAATGTGAATTTCGTTCGGTATTAGCTGTATCTTAATTTTAATCAACGTTTAATCAGATAATTGCCTGGATTTAATAAATAAGAAGCAAATAATCTATAGCAGACAATAATCACGGGAGCGATCACATGCTTTGCACATGAACTGGAGCGTGTCTCAAACCGAAACTCAGCAGCTACTCGTCTCCCAAACATGAGAAATATGTGTATATAAAGCTTGAAATGTCCAATTTGAAACGTAACGAAAAGAAAATAGTCAAGCAATGCGCACTGTTCAATAGTGGCAACGATATGCGTCCATTCATTCATTCTTGACAAAGACGCTGATGTCAGACACACGTCCGTTTACAAACCAATCAATGTCCAGATGCAGCCCACATATATGATGACGAGTGGACGCAAGTGTGTCATGTAAAGTTCTTTAGCCTGCTCGCATAATTTTAATGTGAAACCAAACCAAAACTAACCGAATGTATAAAATGTATCAAAACATGAACTTCGGTTCGGACCTTGGTGCAGACTTTCAGGTGTGAAAACGCCCTTAAAGGGTTAGTTCACCCAAAAATGAAATTTCTTCCATTAATGACTCACCCCAATGTTGTTCCAAACCCGTAAGACCTCCGTTCATCCTCGGAACACAGTTTAAGATATTTTAGATTTAGTCCGAGGGCTTTCAGTCCTTTGAATGTAAGTGTATGCACACTTTGCTGTCCACGTCCAGAAAGGTAATGAAAACATCATCAAAGTAGTCCATATGTGACATCATTTGGTTAGTTAGACTCTTTTGAAGCGTCGACAATACATTTTGGTCCAAAAATAACAAAAACTAAGACTTTATTAAGCATTGTCTTCTCTTCCTGCTTTGTTTGAATCCGCGTTCACGACGCCACAGTGACGCTGCTGACGTAAGATGCTGTGACGTGTTATCTGGTGCGACAGAGCTTCGTTTGTAGTCTGAGGGAGACGCACGCTGTAAACAAGCTGTTCTACATTGTTTGTATTGCTATATTTTTTTAAAAATGTGTAAGTGTGCATGTCCCGGATGCCCTATTCGCCAAAGATAACCAGATAACACGTCACAGCGTCTTACATCAGCAGCGTCACTGTGGCGTCGTGAACGCGGATTTAAACAAAGCAGGAAGAGAAGACAATGCTTAATAAAGTCTTAGTTTTTGTTATTTTTGGACCAAAATGTATTGTCGACGCTTCAAAAGAGTCTAACTAACCAAATGATGTCACATATGGACTACTTTGATGATGTTTTCATTACCTTTCTGGACGTGGACAGCAAAGTGTGCATACACTTACATTCAAAGGACTGAAAGCCCTCGGACTAAATCTAAAATATCTTAAACTGTGTTCCGAGGATGAACGGAGGTCTTACGGGTGTGGAACAACATTGGGGTGAGTCATTTGGGTGAACTAACCCTTTAATGCTTCAGCATTCCAAGACATTTTGGACAATTTCATGCTCCCAACTTTGTGGGAACAGTTTGGGGATGGCTCCTTCCTGTTCCAACATGACTGCGCACCAGTGCACAAAGTGTCGGTCCATAAAGACATGGATGAGTGAGTTTGGTGTGGAGGAACTTGACTGGCCTGCACAGAGTCCTGACCTCAACCCGATAGAACACCTTTGGGATGAATTAGAGCGGAGACTGCGAGCCTGTTCTCGTCCAACATCAGTGCCTGACCTCACAAATGCGCTTCTAGAAGAATGGTCAAAAATTCCCATAAACACACTCCTAAACCTTGTGGAAAGCCTTCCCAGAAGAGTTGAAGCTGTTATAGTAGCAAAGGATGGGCCAACTCCATATTAAACCCCATAATATAATTAATATAATGCAATAAACCATATTTTAAGTTTCTTAAAACTTAATTGTATGTCCTCTTCAGTCATTGTATTAAGATACTGATGTAAACTATCCCTAATAACCAAAACTTTTTTTTTTATATAAACATTTAGACTTTCATTACATTTGTGCATTCAGTGGTTTAATGACGAATTTTTCATGATAGACATAACGTCTAAAAGCAGACAGGGTGCTATTGTTAACTTGTCCACCCACAAAGTGGGTATAATTATCTACGGTACTTGGCAGTCTCTAACACAAGTGATGTGTATAAGAACGAAGACAAAACATCTCATTCATTCATTTAGTTTCGTTTTTTTCTTAAAGCAGAGGTGGGAAAAGCAGGTGTGGAAATGCGATCCCTTTACCAGCAATGCCAAACATACAGCCAGACGCTAGAAATTCTGCTTTCAGAGAATATCAAATTATGTTCACATACCAGAGGGTTCAGAGCTCCAGTAAAAAAAAATGCTAATATGGTTAATGTGTAAATACATTTTGCATTCGAGTAGCTTTGAGGCAAGTCAGCTTGGCGGCCATCTTGAAAACGCCTCACAGTTGTTATTTACAATCAAGCAAGTACCCGAACGGGGAAAGACATAAATCTCCTAAACTGTTGGTCAAGATTATGTTCAAATAATATATTTCAAATCCAGAATAAAATCGAATGACAAATCGAGCACAAATTGTGTTTATTTTCAGGCTGATTTCCATGCTGCTAATGTAGTTTCCCGCCTTAAACTGTTAGGCGGGAAACTAAGCTTAGCACCTCTCACTATAACAAATAAAACACAAGCCTGATCTAATACCCTTTGATCGTTTATATGGCCAACACCATGTCAAAGGGAAGACGTTTTTATTAAGAGCAGGGCTAAAGGTAAGCACACTTACTCTATCAGACACAACATCTGCAATATCTCCTACAGCTGGTGGATGAAACTGGTTTTACCTTTGGGAGTCAATCTAATCTTCCTCCCCTCTTCACTGTCTGTGTTGCTGAGGGAAGGGGGAGGAAAGCCAGTGGATCTGGAATTATGTGGGCATTAGCTACACTCACATTTACTTGCAAAGAATCCTGTTTGTGATTGTAATATATAAAAAATGGATTTACTGAAAGAGAAGAAGCAGGTGATGACAAACAGACAATGGCACATTCGTAGGAGATGAGGTCACCTTAATCAGAGTTTACCAAGCTGTCAGAGCATGTCCGCTCCAATGTCTGATGCTGGGAAAATAATCGGGTAATTACGAAGCCAGACACGCTTGAGTGCCAATGCAGCAACACGAGTGCAACCGCCAGTATGTGCCAAACAAACAACAGTCGTGGTTTTTAAAATATGTTTTTTTCCCCCTTTGTAATTCATCCAGGACCTTGTATGTATTGTATGTAGGTGTTTTCATTTATGAGGCAACGTGATAAATTATTGCAATGCACACAAATATTTTGATCTTTTAGTCAACATGAAATCAAACCCGACTTGTCCGGTCTATTGTGACTGATTTATCGCTGCGCATATTATTTTAAATAATATTAATAATAAAAAATGGTTTATAATATTTTACCAAAAATTTACCTCTAAAATGTATTTCCTTTTTGCATGGAATTTTGAATAATATTGAAACATATATATATATAATAAATCATATAAAATGATAAATCAAATACTAAATAATGAAAATAAATAAGTAATAAAACTGTAAAATTCATGGGATGTTCTATAAATAAATAACTATATATATTGTGATAGAGATGATAAAATATGCAATTAACAATATACAATATTTAGCTATAATACTACTACCTCAGGGCACTGTTAAATTAATAAATAATATATATTTTTATGTTTTAAAAACTTTATACACACTCACCTAAAGGATTATTAGGAACACCTGTTCTATTTCTCATTAATGCAATTATCTAATCAACCAATCACATGGCAGTTGCTTCAATGCATTTAGGGGTGTGGACCTGGTCAAGACAATCTCCTGAACTCCAAACTGAATGTCAGAATGGGAAAGAAAGGGGATTTAAGCCATTTTGAGCGTGGCATGGTTGTTGGTGCCAGACGGGCCGGTCTGAGTATTTCACAATCTGCTCAGTTACTGGGATTTTCACGCACAACCATTTCTAGGGTTTACAAAGAATGGTGTGAAAAGGGAAAAACATCCAGTATGCGGCAGTCCTGTGGGCGAAAATGCCTTGTTGATGCTAGAGGTCAGAGGAGAATGGGCCGACTGATTCAAGCTGATAGAAGAGCAACTTTGACTGAAATAACCACTCGTTACAACCGAGGTCTGCAGCAAAGCATTTGTGAAGCCAAAACACGCACAACCTTGAGGCGGATGGGCTACAACAGCAGAAGACCCCACCGGGTACCACTCATCTCCACTACAAATAGGAAAAAGAGGCTACAATTTGCACGAGCTCACCAAAATTGGACAGTTGAAGACTGGAAAAATGTTGCCTGGTCTGATGAGTCTCGATTTCTGTTGAGACATTCAGATGGTAGAGTCAGAATTTGGCGTAAACAGAATGAGAACATGGATCCATCATGTCTTGTTACCACTGTGCAGGCTGGTGGTGGTGGTGTAATGGTGTGGGGGATGTTTTCTTGGCCCACTTTAGGCCCCTTAGTGCCAATTGGGCATTGTTTAAATACCACGGCCTACCTGAGCATTGTTTCTGACCATGTCCATCCCTTTATGACCACCATGTACCCATCCTCTGATGGCTACTTCCAGCAGGATAATGCACCATGTCACAAAGCTCGAATCATTTCAAATTGGTTTCTTGAACATGACAATGAGTTCACTGTACTAAAATGGCCCCACAGTCACCAGATCTCAACCCAATAGAGCATCTTTGGGATGTGGTGGAACGGGAGCTTCGTGCCCTGGATGTGCATCCCACAAATCTCCATCAACTGCAAGATGCTATCCTATCAATATGGGCCAACATTTCTAAAGAATGCTTTCAGCACCTTGTTGAATCAATGCCACGTAGAATTAAGGCAGTTCTGAAGGCGAAAGGGGGTCAAACACAGTATTAGTATGGTGTTCCAAATAATCCTTTAGGTGAGTGTATATATATATATATATACAGCTCTGGAAAAAATTAATAGACCACTTAACATTGAAAATCTATATATAATATAATAAAAAATGATAAAATATACAATAAATAATATTTAGCTTAATACTACTACCTGATGGCACTGTTAAATGAATAAATAAACAAATAAATAAAAACTCACCTCTAAAATTATGTTTCTTTTTACCTGATACCATAAATATCATTCTAACATCAATTCTTTCTGACATTTAACATTGACTTTTCATGACCCAATCAGTTCTTGTAGATCAAATTAAATCCTGCCCACATTTCTTTTTAACTCAAACCTCCTTTTTCACTCATATTAGGGTATTAAAATGAATTAAATCGCACATTGTCGTGCTAAAAGTGAAGATAATTTGCATATAAGACAAATTCGGGTCACACACACACACATCACACACACCCTCTGGTATTGTTTGACCTTCACTAGAGGCTCGAGGTTGGGGGTGTAAAGGTATCTCTCGCGGTCCTTCTTGAATCAGTAATGAGTCCTTCATTACCCAAGCCACGATTCCCAAGAGACGATTGCGGCAGCAGACCCGACACACACCCGCTTAAATGCAACTCTAACCCAGACCGCTGCAGAAAGCAAACACGCACTCTCTTTTGTAACTTATCCTTGCACATTAACAGCATTAATTGATATATTAAGCTGGAGTGATCTTCTTCACTGAGCTCTTGAGTTGGCAGATTGAGTAATGAGGCTTCGCTCACTCTCAACAACAGCGATTCAATAGCGAGGGTGTAGATGTCACTTAATTAATCAAAGGAAAGCTGGAGAGAATGGAGGACGGTCTGGTGGCCAGAACAATCCGAGACCTTCATTTTGGCTTTGACTTTTTTATCGCCACACTACTCGGCCGGTTAAGCAACATACAGAAGACTTATTACAAGGACAGTCCCACAGGAGAAACCTGGGGTTGTGTTTTGCTCAAGGGCGCGATGGTGAAATTGTATGGATCCCCCTCTGGCAAGACGCAAACCTACAACCTTTCGGTTATTGTTCTACAATCTCAACACTACACCAGTGATCCTGCATTGCCAAAGTAGTAATGTGGTCTGTGCACTAAAATATTACACACACAAAGCGCTTAATTTGTGCTATTAAATTATTATTTTTTAAATGTTCCTTTATATACACACACATACACTCCTGGAAAAAAAATTGGGCCAAGTTTAAAACGGTCAAACACAAAGATTTTAATTATCTTAAAGGGATAGTTCACCCAAAAATGAAAATGAACCCCCCCTACTAATTCTACTGTTGAATAAAGTCGTTATTTTGGGGGGGTTTGGCGCACAAAAGTATTCTTGTCGCTTCATAAAATTAAGGTTGAACCACTGGAGTCACATGGACTATTTTAACGAAGTCTTACTATTTTTCTGGGCAGGGCCGGCCCAAGCCTTTATTGGGCCATAAGCAGATTTTTTTTGGGGGGGCTCCTCTCTGCCACCAATATGATTGACTATTGTCAATTCTTGATAATTCGCACATCCATTATCAATTTTATTAGTTGTAGACTGTTCATTTTCTCTGAGCCAATCAGAATCATCCAATGACGTGGCTAGACGTTTTTCTCACTACTGGTCCTGGGTCCTAAACTGTTACCCCAACAGCTTGCTTTCCAAAATTAAAACTTGTTTTCTAAAGAGGAACGATCCGATGTTATCCTGCCCAAATTGCAAAGACAACCAAGAAGTGGCTTGAGAACAAGTCCATCAGGCTCATGTTTTGGCCTTGGTCAGAGTCCATATTTGGTCTCACATTAAACTCAAACGAACTGGGAGACATTTTTCAAGTACCCATAAACAGTTTGAAGCCATTGACATTGAGTGGAACAACTTCCTGTAAAAAGCTGCCTGCAAGTTGGGGAAGGCTATATACATTACTTTATCTACAGTATTTGTTCAACTCTTGCTAATTTCCTAACCAGTGATTAGTGATTAAAATGTTTAAGACCATTAAAAGACCACTAAATATTTTGCCATTTTTGGCTTGGCCCTTTTTTCAGTCCAGGAGTGTGTATATGTAGTAAATTTAGTATGTCATGTCACATATTCAGTTTCCGGCCCCCCCGAAAAAGGATGGATTTAAACAGGCAAATGCTTAAAGGCCCTTTCACACCGGACACATTACGGAAAAACGAAGGGAAAAAGCGAATAGTTCACGTCAAAACCATTCACATCAGCCGCGACACGAATTTGCAACGTCTATGACGTTTCAGAGCTCCAACATTCCAAAACATTTGCGAACATTTGAAAAAAAACACGGACACTTCCTCATCCAGTGAAGACAAGCTTTTTGTTTTCTTTAAAAGACCGAAAAGAAGGTTTTCGGTGCAACCAGTCTGAAGGGGGGTATGCTAATCTTGTACAGGAGCTAAAACTTTTTCATGGCCGGTTGCGCACTTACTTTCGAATGTCCGTGGGACAATTCAGCGTTCGCCGCAAGTTTGATTGACAGGCGATCTGATCAATCACATCACAGAATCTGCCGTTTTGTCCGACAAAGCAGTCAGGAGAGTTAGTAGATTAACGTCGGTGGACTTCAACTTGGAAAAACGGTGTGTACTGACGTCTTTTCCGTCATTTCTTTTAGTGTTCATTCATGTTTATTTCATGCTTATCAATGAACTAGAAGGAAGAGATAATCGGTTCACGAGCAGCTTTAACTGAGGCACTACAGCGTTCACGACACATTAAAGAGCCACAAAACGCTATTTATTGTTTCAATTTCTTAAAAAAAAATGACAATTTCAAAGTTGAGACTTTGTTTCATATCAAAAGTAACCTGCTCTGTCCTGTCTGTCGGCGTGTTGTCAGTGTCCTCTTTGCTCCGCGTGTGTGGTGTGAGAGCGCCATGGCTTGTTGGACATAGCAACAGTAACTAAAGGGGGCGGGTCTTTGCGAACGGTCAATTTGAGGTAGCCTAGCTCCGCCCTCCTACTTCCGCTCAATTTTCATTTTCCTTCAGTACTCCGTCTGGGACTGCGGTATATTCTTAGGTTTTCTCCGAACAAATTTTTACCAGTCCAATCAGCGAACAGAGGGAGTGGCTGAGAGCGATGGCGTTGATGTCGTGCGCTAGTTTGAGTTGTAGTTCAGTAATGGCGGCGGGGAAAGAGCGAGCGAAGCCATTCGGTCTGTTGTGGCACCGCTGCTGAATATCCAGAAGTTAAAGCCGGAGCAAGAACAATCTTTGCTGAGTTTTGTTGGTGGCCATGATGTTGTGGCCCTCCTCCCCACGGGGTTCGGGAAAAGTTTGATTTTCCAGCTCGCTCCGTTAGTGGTGAAGGAGTTGGCTCCTATTCGGACGGTAATTGTTTCTCGTGGGGTCAGAAGGTATTGTCATCATTTACAGGGGCTAGTCAGTGATTTTATTGCCGTCCGTCTCCCACCAACCGCGTAGAAATCCCCGGCCGAATTACCTATTTTTTTAGACAAATGCAAGGTTATATGGTAATTTAAAGGATTAGTTCACTTTTAAATAAACGTTTGCTGATAATTTACTCACCCCCATGTCATCCAAGATGTCCATGTCTTTCTTTCTGCAGTCGAAAAGAAATTAAGGTTTTTGATGAAAACATTCCAGGATTGTTCTCCATATAATGGACTTCAATGGGCTCCAAACGGTTCAAGGTCCAAATGACAGTTTCAGTGCAGCTTCAAAGGGCTTTAAACGATACCAGACGATGAATAAGGGTCTTATCTAGAGAAACGATCAGTTTCTGCGAGAAACCGAGCAGTATTTATGCTATTATATTACCTCTTATCAGACGAACGTGATCATCTCTGAGCTCCGCCATAACTTCCGCTAAGTGAGGTCAAAATACGAACGTGGTCATAGAATATCGATCATAGATGCCTCATTCTACTGATCCGTGCAGGCGCTAATGAGGCATCTACGTATACATCTATGACCACGCTTGTATTTTGACCTCACTTAGCGGAAGTTATGGCAGAGCTCAGAGAAGATCACGTTCAAGGTCCAAACTGTCATTTGGACCTTGAACCGTTTGGGTCCCACTGAAGTGCATTATATGGAGAAAAACCCTGGACTGTTTTCATCCAAAACCTTCATTTCTTTTCGACTGCAGAAAGAAAGACATGGACATCTTGGATGACATGGGGGTGAGTAAATTATCAGCAAAAGTTTATTTAAAAGTGAACTAATACTTTAAGAGTCTATGATTGGATCATTATTGCAGTGATTATTATGTTTCTAGCATGTTGTATGTTTGGCAACAGTTCTTCTAACCCTAATTGATGGAGTGTGTAGCTTCAAGACACATCATGGCCATATTCCAGGATGACAAGTAGAGCTTGACCAAGCATTGATGCACCTCTTGGTGGAAATAACACCACAACATTTATTTTCATCACGAGGTGCATCAACTTTTGGTCCAGATCTTGTATTGACAATGCAAGAGTCCAGCACTCTTTAAAGTCTCCTCCAGCACATCCCATAGACTTTCAATGAATTTGAGGTCTGGACTCAAGAGGTGAAAATGATTCCTCATGCTCCCTCCCAACTATTCTTTCACAGTCTGAGGCTGATGAATCATGGCATTGTCATCCTGGAATATGGCCATGATGTGTCTTCCTACATGGTTGTTTAAGAAATGAAAAGCTACACAATCCATCAATTGGTTGGAAGAACTGTTGCAAACATATAACATGCTAGGTAACATAATAATCATTGAAATAATGATCCAATCATAGCATTTGCCTATATAAATCCAAACAGTGACTTTATTTTGTCCGGGCAGTGTAGATGTGGGCACTCCGAGTATATACAGCACTGTTTGAGATGCAAGAACAAACAAACCAATAAATACTTTGTAGCTTGAGTTTCAAAGTAGCTTCATCCGAACTGAGAGTTTTAGTGGCCTTGTTTTCTACGTTCGGCCTATCAGGTAGTCCAAACTGTAAACTCACACACTGCAGATGTGGGGACACAAACAGTAAACACACACACACTGGTGCTGCTGCGAGATTTCGTTTCATTTGGCTGGAGGTTACAGCCTCAGCAAGTGCTTATCAGACTCTGGTTCCATAAACAGCTGGATAGAGTTACATTTTAAATACCACATTCCCCTCGCGCGCTGCAGAGTCAGAGGTCTACTGACGGACAAAAAAGGACAAAACTAGGACAAAAGTGGAATAAATAAACAAGAAAACAGATAAACTTGTAGCAAAAGAGCATTTGAAGCCATGGCCCTGTGGTGTGTCCTATAGTGTTACATGCTATACTCCATCTAAAACCATTTAAAAGAAAATGTTTTAATCAATATTAGATCAAATTAAATATAATAAAATACTAAATAATAATAGTAATAAAAAATATTACTTTAATATATATTATAAATGTAATTTATTTATATATAAATAGTTGTATTCATTTAAATATTTATAAATACAAACAAATACAATTATTTATTTATAAATAATTATTTTTTGATTGATTGTATGTGTTTATTTATGATGAATATTTTTCATTAATCATGTAATTTCCACCACATCTCAAATTATGTGTTTGTTAAATAGCTAATTTCATAGCTAGCATTTTTATTTATTTATTTTATATATATATATATATATATATATATATATATATATATATATATATATATATATATATATATATATATATATATATATATATATATATATATATAAAAATGTCATTTATTTATTTATAAATACAAATGATTTATTTATTTACATTATATTTTAATCAATATTACATAGTAAAATTAAATCTAATAAAATACTAAATAATAATAATTTTAAAAATAAATTATATAATTTTTTTTTAATATATTATAAATGTAAATTAATTATTTATATTAAAAAAATATTTATATATTTATAAATACAAACAAATACAATTATGTATTTATAAATAACAATTATTTATGGATTGATTGATTGTATGTATTTTTTATGATTAATATTTTTCATTAATCATGTAATTTCATAGCTAGCATATATATATATATATATATATATATATATATATATATATATATATATATATATATATATATATATATATATATATATATATATATATATATATATATAATTTATTTATAAAGTATTAATTTATAAATATTTTTATTGACATTTATATTAAAAACATTCATATAATTCATTTTTTAATTATTATGATTTGTTATTTTATTAGATTTAATTTTATTATGTAATATTTATTATAATATATATACATATGAATATGAAAAATGCTAGCTATGAAATTAGCTATTTAAGACAATTTGAGATGTGGTGGAAATGACATGATTAATGAAAAATATTAATCATAAATAAATAAATACAGTCAATCAATAAAAAATTGTTATTTATAAATAATTTTATTTATTTGTATATATATATAATAAATGTCAATTATTTATATATATATAAATATAAACAAAAACAATTATTTATTTATTTATTAAAAAAAATTATTTATTGATTGATTGTATGTATTTATTTATAAATAAATAAAAACTATTTATTTATATTTTACTCAATATGTTGTAATTTCCATCTCAAATGATGTATTGTGTTTAAATAGTTAATTTCATCTATCTATCTATCTATCTATCTATCTATCTATCTATCTATCTATCTATCTATCTATCTATCTATCTATCTATCTATCTATCTATCTATCTATCTATCTATCTATCTATCTATCTATCTATCTATCTATCTATCTATCTATCTATCTATCTATCTATCTATCTATCTATCTATAAATATAATGACCGTTTAAGATCCTTATGATAGTTGCCCAAACTTTTAAAGGAAAATGTCCATCTAAAGAGTCACAGATTCAAAGATAAAGCCCACCTTGACTCCAAAAACGATAATTTTGTGTTTAACCAGGCAAATGGCTCAAGAAAACATGCCTCGAGTTTAAACACAAGAAACGTCAAGAAAGCTTCAGCTTCCATCCTCGCCGAGCTGTATTAGCATTATTGACGCAGACAGTGACTGCAAACGTCTCAGATCTGACTCTCTGAGGTTCAGCGGGAAACAATCAATGAGGAATTTTATGGACCTCAGAGGAGGCGGGGGCAAAAGAATCACCATTCCTGTCCCGTGTTCGGAAGCACACCAGAAAACAGACCTCGATGGTCTCCATCCATCCGAGGCCGAGCCGAGCTGCAGCAATGCTTATTTGTGTGTGTCGAAGTCACGGTCAATTACGCCGAGGTACGCCTGACGAAAACAAACAATGCATATTGCACAGCTTGTCTGTGTGCTTATCTCAGCATCATTGGACAGAGACACCGAGCATGAAGAGAAAGACGAGAGAGACAGAGCGGTGGGTATCATAACGCCCTGGTCTCCGCTAATGAACCGTTTCCTGCAAAATGAATAATTGATTGATTATGACCAGCTCTGTGGTCGCTGTAGGGGAAACTATACCTCTGTGACCCCGGATGAGACGGGCTGTCATTCAGCAATCCGTTGTTTCATCAACTCGAGGGATTTGAGGGATTTAAAACAGCCGAGCTAGGAATTCATTCCACTGGCTTTTGGGGAAATAAAAATAGATTAAAAATCACTAAAAGCGAGGCTACCTTGGTAAAAGTGTAACGGTAAATTTGTCACCGAATGTAATTCGTTCTCGACAGCTCTTGTTGAAAAACTGTCAGCATGGGTGACAGGAGAAAGACATTTGTTGGATCACTTCTTCATTTTGGCATGAAATCGAAAGATGATCAAGGGTTTTGGTGGCAGGCTGGAGCGAATATAGTAGTTGTTCTTTCTTCAACTAAAGTAATTTTTATATCCAGGTACAAAAAAAAATGTTTTAGTACTTATAGACGTTATGGATTTACTCTTTCCCAGACCCAGACTTGAAAATCCATCATCAAAAATATATATATTTTTTTAAACTATGATAATCCAAACCAGGGTTTCCCAAATGCAGTAGTCATGAATAAATACAAATAAATAAGCAAATAAAACACTTACTAGAACTGATCTCATAAAACTGTAAAATGAAAATAAATCTAAAATTTCAAAAAGAAAAATAATCAAAATTAAATGTTTACTAAAAATCCTATTAAAAAAATAGATGTGTGCCATTTCTAATCAAGCTGTAATTTTGATAATAATCTGCCAATAAAAATGTCAAAAATATAATTTATTTGTGTGTATTTATATAAATGCTAGCTATGGAATTAGCTATTTAAACACACATAATTTGAGACGTCGTGGAAATTACAGTATTTTGGTTAAAATATAAATAAATATTATTTATTTATTTATAAATAAATGTGTAAATAAATATTTGCATTTATAAACAAATAAGTACACACAATAAATCAACAAATAACCATTATTTATAAATACATTTTTGTATTTATTTGTATCAATAATTTTAGAAATAAAAACATTTACAAATAAATAAGTCATTTTATTTATTACTAAATATTTTATAAACAAATAAATTTCATATAAATACTTAATATATATAATATACATAATACTCATACATAACAGGGTATATATATATATATATATATATATATAATCTTTTTTTTTATATAAGTAAACAATTTATTCATTTATAAATAAATCAATAATTATTTAGTTATGAGTAATTTATAAATAAATAAAATATACAATTATACATACATAACATATGCAACATATATATCATTCAGAGGAAATAACAGGGGAATATGAGCATAATTTTCAAAGATTTCTATCAATAAATAACCATTATTTATGAATACCTTTTTGTATTTATTTCTATTTCTAATTTTATGAATAAAAATATTTATAAATAAATAAATTGCATATATATATATATATATATATATATATATATATATATATATATATATATATATATATATATATATATATATATATATATATATATATATATATATATATATATATATATATATTGGGTAAATATTTTTATTTATAAGTAAACAATTTATTCATTTATAAATAAATAATTATTTAGTTATGAGTAATTTATAAATAAATAAATAACATATAAATACATAACATATGTAACATTATTATCATTCAGAGGGAATAACAGGGGAATATGAGCATATTTTTCAAAAATTTCACAAGTCAAAAGTGCCCATATATTGAAGAGATACATTTAATTAAAAATTGAAGATGATTTCATGGGATAATGTCCCAAGAGCAGAGCCTCAGCCAAATTATTCCTGCACTTTGTTACCCAGACTCAACAAATACAAAGCAGGAATTGTTAAAGCGGGGATGCTATTTGGAAATGTATCCGAGAGAAATGGACAAAGATGCATGACCTTATAGAAGCGGCACCGAGGCTGGACTCTGAGCAGCAGAGCAAAGGAACAGCGGGCGTTCCTTGAAAAATGGTGCAATAACTCGCTACACACAATTCTATTCATCTATTATAAGGTGAAATCCATTATTTAGTCCAAACCCCTGAGCGCACCCGACGTACACTAGTGAAGCAGAGCACAGATCTAAGAACAATACTCCATTAAAGCTTAATCATTTGCTATAAAGCATTTGTTTTCAATGATAAAATATGATATAAATGTGACCCTGGACCTGCACAAAGCCAGTCATAAGGCTCATTTTTTTATTTTTTTTTATTGAGATGTATACATAACCTGAAAGCTGAATAAATAGTCTGGTTTGTTAGGATAGTACAATATTTGGCCGAGATACAACTATTAGAAAATCTGGAATCTGAGGGTACAAATAAATCTAAATATTGAGAAAATCGCCTTTAAAGTTGACCAAATGAAGTCCTTTTTTAGATATATTTACGGTACAGGGCTCGACATTAAGCCTGTTCACACGCTTGTCCTTCAGACAAGTAAATCTGTCATTCACTTGTCCGAGTAAAATATTTGCTTGTCCGGATTTTTTGTACATATAATCTATACTGAAGCAATATTCTCACCAGTGTTTAATCAGCTTTGACATATTTAAATATGCATATTTGTCATATTTGTACCTTTTTATAAAGGGCATTTTCCATAATCTTATTAAATATAGGGTATGCTTCGGCTTTCCTTTTATATTCTTAAATTTGATCAATAAATTAAATTAGAATAAGACACTATAGGCTGTTACCAATCAAATTCAATCATTTACACTGAAAAATTACAACTGCATTAAATAATGTTATGAGATTATTTTAAATATTTTTGAATATACAAATAAGAAATGTTGGAAAGATGAAACTAAACCACCAGTAGGTGGCAGCATGTGACCGTCTTAATGAGCGAGTCATTGAGTCGATTCAGTGAAACGGCTGAATCATTCAAGAATTTGGCGGTCGTTTACGAATAGGCCATTGAATCTTTGATTCAACCGATTCACTAAAACGCTGAATCATTCACTAACACACGCTGTTGCTGTGAGATGGGTTACGGTTCTGTTGTGATATTTGTTTGGAACTATTTTCGCTGCTGAAATAGAACAAAAACAGTCCATATTGCTTCTAAAATGTAAGTGACTTAATGTTAAATTGTTTATGGAACTGGCGTATGAAATCAGTGTCATTTTCAGTCGTGATAGTATTCAGGAAAACAACACTCTTGTTAGTGTAATGTTGCTTAACTGTATCATATGTTATAAATATAAAAACTGCACTATTTTAACTGTGTATGTTAACTGAGTTTCTGTGTGTGAGCGGCGCTCATTTGTTTTCGAGAGGCTGCGCGAGCCTCAACAGCTCAACCTTGTTAACTTCAGTTCGTTTTATATTATTATCCACTATCGATCTCCACTTACACTAACTGAATGCAGAATCATTATTGCACTTTGGTGATTTTTTTGTTTTGACGTTTTAACCAGGATACTTGTCCGTCGGGCAAGTAAAATAGTTTTTCACTTGCCCCTTCAAAAAATCCACTTGTCCCGGACAAGCGTTAATGTCGAGCCCTGGGGTAGGAAATTTACAAAATATCTTCATGGAACGTAATATTTACTTAATATCCTAATGATTTTTGGCATAAAAGAAAAATCTATAATTTTGACCCAAACAATGTACTGTATACTCGTCTGACTTATGACCGGTTTTGTGGTCCAGGGTCACAAATAGTATGATAAACACAGTATGATTTGTATTATTTTTATTGTTTTAAACTTAAACTCCATTCAGTTTTGTTTTGATTTATGCTTAAAAAAGAAGTAAAATATTTCTTACCACATTGGGAACTAGTTTTTGTTTGTTTGACCTAATTTTGCTTTGATTTATGGCAAAAACAACAAGAAGAAACAAGTGTATTATATTTTTGAACATAAACCTCATTCAATATAGTTTAGATTTATGCTTATAATAGCCTTGTTGTGATCGGCCCTGTAAATAATGAGAAGATACTGCCCTCTTAAAACAAACACAAGACAGTAAATGGCTCTGGGTTTCTTAGCAACATGGGTACCATGTCCTCTCCTGGGACCTGTAGATCAAGTAAATACAGAGAGGCAGTTGTCTTTGAGCCGCAGATGTGGAGGACGAGCAAACTCACCTGTCTCTTCCCCGCGCCCCGATCCTTGACAACCGTCTTCATCATCGCACTCGCCGCTGCCATCTGCCATGCCACCGCCGCCGCTGGTCTCGACATCCTCACGACCATCTGTTCCTAAACCCGTCTCACTCCACATCTCCTGTGACAAAACAGAAATCACAGGACAGCTCTGACATCAGACACATGAGATTTAAACAAGTTTCATTGGCTGAAATAATTACATCGGTCAAGATTATTTATGTTTAAAGGACAACTCCGGTGAAAAATGAACCTAGGGGTAATCAACACACACTGTAAAAAACGTACGTGATTTTAATGGTAAAAGACTGTAAAAGTGCTGCGGTGTTTCCGTACTATATACGGTGAATAACTGTAATAGATCTTACCTTACATTTAATTAGGGTTGGGTATCGTTTGGGTTTTTTTCGATTCCGGTGCCAAACCGATACTTTTAAAACGGTACCGGTGCCTAAACCGATACTAAAAAAAAAAAAAAAAAGGCCACAAAACGAGGTGGATGACATTAAATGGATTTTTATTTATTTATTTTTTATTTAAATTGAACCATTTATTAAAAGTTTAATGTATACTTAAATGTATGAATATAAATAAATACAAAACACAATTTACTTATTTACAAATTATTATTGACTTTAATAATTCACAGTAAAACCTAATAGCCACCTAACCCGACTACAACAAGCCTAATATAACTCTAAATAACAGTTACAGTAATAACAGCAGTAGTCTGTATTCTTGCTCTGCTACAAACCAGCTTCGAGCTTCAGCTTTATTTTGAAATATGATCATATTCTCTGGCTAAATATTTTAGAACGTATCGCTGACAGCTCAGCTGTATCGGGTTTATTTCGTTTTTTCTTTTTATTCAAAATATTCACAAACTTCTTAACTGTGTCATGAACTATCTAATGTTCAAATGTGTGTTGATCTATAAAGCGCAATGGGCGGCGCCATGTTAGTTTGCGCCTCAGAATCGGATCTGTCGGATTTACAACACTTGAGTTCATTCTCGTCTCATGAAATACATGAAAGTAAGTGACTAGTGAACTGGAAGAAGAATAGAGTAAACTATATAGCTACTATATAATGTGCATGTATCTGATGTGAATAAAACACGTTACGTTAGTCAAATTATAACCGTCTGAAAGGATTGTCATTGCCGCTTTCATAGACATCAGTGTGTGTTTTTTGCTAGTAGCCTACTTATGAGCATTTAAATGTCTGAAACCTGAAATAAACATGATGTGGTTGAAAACACTGAATTGTTTTCATGAGTTGTGATGTGACCAGCGCTGAGCGTCTGTCTCTGGCTCAGCCAAAGCGCGAAAGCACGTTTGAATTTTGGCACCGAAATGAGGAACCGAAATCTGCGTTCTGATTCGGTCCGGTACATACCGGTTATATAAGTACCCAACCCTACATTTAATTTAATTTTACAGTAAAATACCATTCAATTTACAGTTTTTGGAAGTGAAAAAGAACAAGTCATTGTGTAATTTACAGCAAAAAAACGTAAATTGACAATCCCAGAATTCCCTGCGTGACACTTCACATTTGATGTATTTTCATTTAAATAACCATGTTTCTTCAATTTTTTTTCTAATCAGTTATGTACATTAGGGTTTTATGTTACATCTGATGTTGTTAAATTAATGTTTATTGCATTTTTATTGCAGTGTTACCATGATGGTGTTTAGTGTTTGTGTGAATGACACCTTCCGTATATTAGTATTGTCCTCCTAATGCTTGTGATGAGGTCTCTCTTCTCCACTATGATTGGTGTGATTAAAGCTTTGATTTATCATGTGACTCTCATCACCACTGTATTTGGTGGTTGTCCGTATATATCAAAGGTACATAACAGATATTAATATTTCAATAGGTTGGTAATTTAACATTATTTCAGTTAATGAAATATTTTTTTTACTGTAAATGTTTACAATGTACATGTAATAATTACAATATAAACCTTTAAATTATACGGTTTTGAACTGTAAAATAGACCAGCCATTCCCAAACTGTGGTCCGCGGACCACTAGTGGTCCGTGAGGGTACTGCAGGTGGTCCGTGGAAAGGCAAAATACTTTTTTTTTTTACCTTCATTTTACCAGGAAATTCCCATAAAAATAAAAAGTAAAAAGAATATGTAGACCTATATTGATATAAAATTTAAATTAAATTGTCATGTTATTGTGTGATTACTAAAATAGGCTAGTGGCGCTCGGCCGTGACGTTCAAGTTCAGTGCCTCACTTTTTGAGGACTTGTAAACTTTAAATAATAACTCTAATAATTCCCTAAATATGCCAAAGGTTTTGAAATGTTGACTATATCCAAGTGTTCTTATTACTGTATAGATTTCACACTCCATTGCAAAATAAGCCCGTTGTTTAAATGAACCCGATTATGCACTTGAGTAAATAAATAAAATAAATATGTGGCAGCCGTTGTATACAGTAAACTTTCTTTTAACAAGCCTGTTGTACTGATGTGATGACCAGTTATAGTTTTAGTGCTAGTAAGCCTATTTAGAGGTGCGGATTAATTCAGGTAGGTCTGTGTGTAGACATAATTTTATTATGTGTATTATGAGGTGGTCCGCGAAATTTCTTGATTACAACTAGTGGTCCACACACACAAAAAGTTTGAAAACCCCTGAAATAGACAGTAAACTAAGTGCTATTCCGAAAAACCTAAAATGTCGCTACCGTATTTTTCACAGTAAAGTTCTGGCAAACACAGCTACGGGTTTTTTTACGTTTTTTTTTTTTTTCCAGACAGTATTTTTCTGTTTTTAAACAGACATTTTCTGGCACCCCTGCTGCCAGAAAATTACAGTTTTTTTAAAGTTAGTTTTTTTACAGTGCATGGTTACCGAGTAGATCGTTCTCTGGGATGCGTTTTCATGAAAATCGAATGTAAAGAATTAGCTTATAACGCTAGTCTATGGGGCATATAATAAGTAAAATTAAATTGTTAGTTAATACCACTAACAAGGCTCAAAATAGCCTCTCGCTAACACGGTATCATAATGAGGGTCCCTACATGCAAACCGAAGCATTGAGAACTTTTCTCAGTTTAATAAGAAGATACTTTATCAAGACCGTGCATTACATACACAGACAGGAGCCATCTTGGAAAACAGTCTCGACAAGTCGAGCCACGGTTGAATAATCCACCATCTCTTTAGTGTGTATCCTTTGGAGGCACTAGTCTCTTTTGCGCTCAGTTTTTTTTTTTTTTTTTTTTTTTTTCTCTGTTGCGTTCAGTCCTTTCTTCCGGAAACAACGGACCATATGAGATTCCAAGTCACAGTTCATCATTTAGCACAACGTTCGTGGCTCGACTTGTCGAGACTGTTTTCCAGACTGTCTGTATACGCGTAATGTACTATATATGTATAAAGTATCTTCTTCTTATTTGTACAATTACCAAGTTCTCAATGCTTCGGTTTGCATGTAGGGACCCTCATTATGCTACCGTGTTAGTGTGAGGCTATTTTGAGCCTTGTTAGTGGTATTAACTAGCGATTTAATTTTACTTATTATATGCCTCATATACTAGCGTTATAAGCTAATCTGTTTTTAGAGATAAAACTCTTTACATTCGATTTTCATGAAAACGCATCCCAGAGAACGATCTACTCGGTAACCATGTGTTAATTACCCCAGGTTCATTTTTCACCGGAGTTGTCCTTTAAGTCTCCAAAAAAATGTTATTTTAATGATTGTTTTATTACTAAAATAATTAGCGACAACAAGAACATATATATATGTGTGTATATATATATATATATATATATATATATATATATATATATATATATATATATATATATATATATATATATATATATATATATATATATATATATATATATATATATATATATATATATATATATATATATTGTGACGAGTCTCTCTGGGCATATCAGCGTCGCCCTGGCAACCAACGCACGGCACCTGCACAACCTCATCACGGGCTGATCGGTCACAGCTGCACCCGATCAGCGAGAGGGTGTAAAAGCCGCTGCCGCTCTCACTTGAGCAGACACCCGTCTCATGCTGAACGTGCTGGAACTAACCCTTTCTCTCTACCCTCACAGAAGGCAGCGAGTGACCGACAGCCCGACTGAGCACGCCTGGACACCCACCTTCACGAGCACGAGGATTTCACAGGAACACCAGCCACGACGACAGCACGCACCTTTGTCTCACCGTTTTGCACCGATTCCCCAAAGTACACAATAAATCCACCCTCCGGGGTTCACTTTGCACGAGCAACCTTGTTGTGTGATTTCTCACCCGTGACATCTGGTGGAGAATGCGGGCAACTGCATGAGAAATCACACACAAGTGTTTGCAGTCTTCACCGCACTAATATATTTTTTTGTTCTCTTTCTGTGCACCACCCCAGCACCGATCGGCGCTCTCTCTTCCTTTGGAGATGGAGGAAATACTGCAGCGCCTCACTTAAGTCAGCATCCGCCAGCAGCAGATCGTAGAGCATCTGGCCACTCGGCAGGGCAGAGCTGAAGAAGAGATCGCCGCCCTTCATGCCCGGGCGGCCCAGTCGGTTCCACTACCTGACCCCCGCATGCGAGCGACTCGGCTGCTGCCTAAGATGACGGATCACGACGATGTTGAAGCATATCTCCAAATCTTTGAAACAACGGCCAATCAGGAAGAATGGCCTGCCGACGACTGGGCTACCGCGCTGGCTCCTCTCCTAACCGGTGAAGCCCAGCGAGCTTATTTCTCCCTTCCTCCTGCGATCACGAACGACTACAAGGAAGTGAAACGAGAGATCCTTGCCCGGTTGGGGCTTTCTCCCATCTGCGCAGCGCAACAATTCCATGAGTGGGAGTTTAAAGGTCGGATGCCAGCGCGGGCCCAGGCCGCGGATCTCGTCCGATTGGCTCAACATTGGCTTCTGGACGAGAAGCCCACCGCTGATCAGGTAGTGGAACGAGTGGTCGTCGATCGCCTCCTCCGCGCTCTGCCTCGGTCCCATCGTCAGGCTGTGGGTATGAGGAACCCCACCACTGTCCTCGGTCTGGTGGAGGCGATCGAGCTGGCGGATGCGGTCCACCAGCGAGAGGCCGGAGAGAGAGCGCCGCCGTTTCCCCGGAGGGTGGTCCAGGAGCGACGCACGCCGGAGGGCACCTCGCGCGCAGTTGGCAGACCGGCAGTTCCGTTTCCGGTGGACGAGCCCATGCCCACCGCCGAACCAACGACGCCCCCGCGGGCTTGGCTGGCGGGCTGCATCGTACACCAGCACGTCCCACCTGCAGCTCCAGAGGCGGACGTCCAGCTGAATGGTCACCCCATCCGGGCGCTTCTGGACTCGGGCAGCGCAGTCACCCTCATCCAGGCTCGTCTATGTCCGCCTCACCCTGGCCAAAAGAGTTACCTCCCGATCACGTGTGTGCATGGAGACACCCAACAAGTACCCGCTCGCCGTGTGAACATCGCTGCCGCCCATGGCACCTGGTCCGTCGAAGCCGGATTGGTAAAGAACCTTCCGGTCCCGCTAGTGCTTGGAAGAGATTGGCCAGGGTTTGGCCGCCTGCTCGCCGCCATCGCTCAGCCCGCCAGCCCGGAACGGAACTGCCGCCGTCGTCGCCGGCCACAAAGATGGCGCCGCCGGCCGGCGCTGCTAGCTTCGGACAGCGGGAGAGATGGTGAGTCCCCCTCGTTAAATTCTAATCTATTCTATGATGTGTTCCAGCAGGCCAGCGAGGGGGGCTCTTTTGCCAAAGAACAGCGGGAGGACGATCGCCTAAAGCACTGCTGGAGTCAGGTCAGGACGGTGGACGGAAAAGACGTCCTCCCACGGCCCCATCCTCTCCCGCACTTTGTGGTCCGAAGCGGTCTGCTATACTGCGTGGCTCAGCGAAGGGGGGAGGAGAAGGAGCTTCTGGTCGTCCCGCGGACGAAAACGGAGACCATCCTCGAACTGGCCCACTCCCATCCAATGGCAGGTCACCTAGGAGCGGCTAACACCATCCAGAGGATCCGGGATCGCTTTCACTGGCCGGGCCTGGAGGCGGATGTGAAGGGATTCTGTAAGGCCTGCCCGACCTGCCAACGCACGGCGCCCAGGACTCCTCCCCCCAGCCCGCTGATTCCTTTACCCATCATCGAGGTGCCCTTCGAGCGCATTGGAATGGATCTGGTGGGGCCGTTGCCTAAGTCTGCCCGAGGGCATGAACACATCCTCGTCATCGTGGACTACGCCACCCGGTATCCAGAAGCAGTCCCCCTGCGGAAAGCCACAGCGAAAGCCATCGCCCAGGAGCTGTTTCTGTTGGCCAGCCGGGTCGGCCTCCCGACCGAGATACTGTCTGACCAGGGAACACCGTTCATGTCCCGGCTAATGGCAGACCTCTGCAGGCTGCTGGGGGTGAAACAGTTGAGGACCACTGTGTACCACCCGCAAACCGACGGACTCGTGGAACGCTTCAATCAGACTCTCAAACAGATGCTTCGAAGGGTAGCGGCGGAGGACAAGCGGGACTGGGACCTGATGATCCCCTACGTCCTCTTCGGCATCCGTGAGGTCCCACAAGCCTCAACTGGTTTCACCCCCTTCGAGCTCCTCTTCGGCCGCCAGCCCCGGGGCCTGCTGGATGTGGCACGGGAGGCCTGGGAACAGCAGCCTGCCCCTCATCGCACGGTCATCGAACACGTCACCCAGATGAGGGAGAGGATCGACCGTGTCATGCCATTAGTCCGGGAGCATCTCAGCAAGGCACAACAGGCCCAACAACGCCATTACAACCGGGCAGCCCAACCACGGGAGTTCCAGCCGGGAGACCGAGTGATGGTCTTGGTCCCTACGTCCGCCTGCAAATTCCTGGCGTCATGGCAAGGGCCGTACACCGTGGTGGAGAAGGTTGGTCCCGTGACGTACCGGGTACGCCAACCGGGAAGAAGACGGACGGAGCAGTTATACCACATCAACCTACTGAAGAAGTGGCAAGGGACCCGAGACCAGCTCGCGCCCTGAGTCTCACCGATCCCGTGGTTGTGGACATGGACCCCCACCTGTCGGCTGCCCAGAAGACCGAGCTGCAGAACCTGGTCAGACAGTTCACGGATGTGTTCTCCTCTAGGCCCGGGCAGACCAACGTCATCCACCATGACATCAGGACCGCCCCTGGAGTCATCGTCAGGCAACGGCCCTACCGAGTCCCAGAAGCTCGTCGGCAGGCTATTGAGGAGGAGATCCAGGAAATGCTGAAGTTGGGGGTGATAGAACCATCGCGCAGCCCATGGTCCAGCCCCATCGTGATGGTACCCAAGCCGGATGGCACCCTCCGCTTTTGTAATGACTTCCGCCGGCTCAACGAAGTCTCCGAGTTCGACGGCTATCCCATGCCTCGGGTCGACGAGCTGCTGGACCGCCTGGGGAGGGCCCGGTACATCACGACTCTGGACCTCACCAAGGGTTACTGGCAGGTACCTCTCACTCCCTCCGCTAAATCAAAGACTGCTTTCTCTACCCCTAGTGGACACTGGCAGTACCGGACCCTCCCCTTCGGCCTACACGGGGCCCCTGCGACCTTCCAACGCATGATGGACGTCATCCTACGGCCCCACCAAGCGTACGCGGCCGCGTATTTGGATGACGTCGTGGTGCACTCCGAGGCATGGGAGGAACATCTGGAACGTCTGCGGAGGGTGCTCTCGGAGCTCCGGCGGGCTGGACTGACCGCCAACCCCCGCAAATGCCACCTCGCGCTCTCTGAGGCGAAGTACCTGGGATTCCAGGTTGGCCGGGGCCTCATCAGGCCCCAGGAGAAGAAGGTGGAAGCCATCCGCAACGCACCAAGACCACAGACAAAGTCCCAGGTACGCGCCTTTTTGGGGTTGGCGGGGTACTATCGCTGTTTCATCCCCAACTTCTCCTCTGTAGCCGCCCCCCTGACAGACCTGACCAGGAAGGGGCAGCCCGAGAAGACCTGCTGGACGTCGGCCGCCGAAGAGGCCTTCGCCCAACTCAAGACGGCCCTGACAGCGTCTCCGGTACTCCGCGCCCCTGATTTCGGCTGTCCCTTCCTGCTGCAAACGGATGCTTCCTACACCGGACTGGGAGCCGTCCTTTCTCAAGTCCAGGAAGGTGAGGAACATCCCATACTCTACATCAGCAGAAAGCTGTCCCCGGCAGAGAAGAACTACGCCGCCGTCGAGAAGGAGGCCCTGGCCATCAAGTGGGCAGTCCTGGAGCTGCGGTACTACCTCCTCGGCCGTAAGTTCACCCTGCTGACCGACCATGCTCCTCTCCAATGGATGGCCCGGGCGAAGGATACCAACGCCAGGGTGACCCGCTGGTTCCTCGCGCTCCAGGACTTCCACTTCGAAGTACGACATCGGGCCGGGGCCGCCAACGCCAACGCTGATGGACTCTCACGGATGTGGGCAGCTTTTTCAGGTCTGTCAGGGGTCATTCCCCACCCACCCCTTGTTTCACCCCTACTGTCTCCTCTCGTTCCCAGGGCCAGAACGACGCTTAGGGGGGGGGAATGTGACGAGTCTCTCTGGGCATATCAGCGTCGCCCTGGCAACCAACGCACGGCACCTGCACAACCTCATCACGGGCTGATCGGTCACAGCTGCACCCGATCAGCGAGAGGGTGTAAAAGCCGCTGCCGCTCTCACTTGAGCAGACACCCGTCTCATGCTGAACGTGCTGGAACTAACCCTTTCTCTCTACCCTCACAGAAGGCAGCGAGTGACCGACAGCCCGACTGAGCACGCCTGGACACCCACCTTCACGAGCACGAGGATTTCACAGGAACACCAGCCACGACGACAGCACGCACCTTTGTCTCACCGTTTTGCACCGATTCCCCAAAGTACACAATAAATCCACCCTCCGGGGTTCACTTTGCACGAGCAACCTTGTTGTGTGATTTCTCACCCGTGACTATATATATATATATATATATATATATATATATATATATATGGGGTGGGGGACAATCCAACGTTCTCCATTGACTTTGCATTGCGTGAGGTTGCCTCCTTGTCATTTGGGACTTATAACAAAAAACAGAACAATGTCTAAAAGCTGCTATGTGACAAAGTGTACAGCAAACAAGCTAAAAAAACACAGAAATAAGTTTTTATAAGCTATCGACCCAAGAAACAGAGCGTTTAAGGAGACAAAAGTGGATACAGGCAATAAGACGTGAAGCTTCAGCAGGAAGAATGGGTACATTTTGGGATCCTGACACTCAGTATGCCTATATGTGCAGTAAACATTTTGTCACTGTTAAGTCAAATATCCAAATGTCAGTTTTATAAATGATATTTACTGTCGCTAATCACGTTCCCCTCTAGGGGGCGTAGTTCTCAGTGTAATATAACGTGTCGCGCTCTGTCTCGATGGCCTGTATTCACTTTTCTGTCCTTATAAGCTCATTTTTTGGGTCAACAGTTTATAAAAACTTTGGGTTTTTGGTTCTGGGTTTTGTTTAGCTTGTTTGCTGTACACTTTGTCACTTAGCAGCTTTTAGACATTGTTCTGTTTTTTGTTATAAGTCTGAAATGACAAGGAGGCAGCCTCGCGCAATGCAAAGTCAATGGAGAACGTTTGACCCCCCCCCCCCATCTTCAGATTCTGACGCGTGTCACACTGTCTCTATTGTGCCAAGTGTAAAAGTTTGGTGGAGGGGGGATTATGGTGTGGGGGTTGTTTTTCAGGGATTGGGCTTGGCCCATTAGTTCAAGTGAAAGGAACTCTTAATGCTTCAGCATACCACGACATTTTGGACAATTTCATGCTCCCAACTTTGTGGGAACAGTTTGGCCTGCACAGAGGCCAAAACTTAACCCGATAGAACACCTTTGGGATGAATTAGAGCCGAGACTGTGAGCCAGGCCTTCTCGTCCAACATCAGTGCCTGACCTCACAAATGCGCTTCAAGAAGAATGGTCAAAAATTCCTATAAACACACTCCTAAACCTTGTGGAAAGCCTTCCCAGTTGAGTTGAAGCTGTTAGAGCTGCAAAAAAATCTGTATCACTGTCATTTTTTTTTTTTTTACATACACTCAACTTGGATGTTTTCAGTCATTTCAACTTAAATTACATTAAACTAACTTAAATAAACGAGTTGAATCTTGTGTAACTTATACAAAAGTTGAAAATTGCTTAACTTATTATGATGAGAAAAAAAAACTAAAAGGCATACATTGACTCCAACATAATCAGGTATTAATATTTAGTTGTCTCTCTCTTGTTTTTGTGTGTGTTCATAATTTCTTTGTATGACAACCTGGCCAGTTATTATGTCTGCACAATTTGGCATGTTTCAATGCATTTATTACAAATCAAACAAAAGACTTCACGCACAACTATGCAATATGCTTACAAAATCTTACATTTTTCCGGACATCAATTATGGCAATAACTGTGTACACACACACACACACACACACACACACACACACACACACACACACACACACACACACACACACACACACACACACACACACACACACACACACACACACACACACACACACACACACACACACACACACACACACACACACACACACACACACACACACACGTTTGTTTTTGTGAAATGTGAGGACATTCCATAGGCGTAATGGTTTTTATACCGTACAAACCGTATTTTTATAACCATATTTCACCCTCTTTTTGTAATACCTATGTCATACCCATGCCATTATACACATTTGTGTCCTGATATTTCACAAAAACATGCCCACACACACACACACACACACACACACACACACACACACACACACACACACACACACACACACACACACACACACACACACACACACACACACACACACACAATTATTTAAATAAAAATGTATGAACAATGAAATTGTTGAACAAATGAAAAGTGTGTGTTTGTGTATAAGTTGTAAACTACTACCTTATGTAATGTTTAAAATGTACACATTTGGAAATTATTAATAATAAACCATTAAGGCTATTTTAATACCTCCTTTTCGTTCTTTCTAGGGAATGTCCAACTTGATACAAGCTCCAGTTGGTGCACCATAACAAATACAGCAGCTCTGTTCTCAAATTCACGAGCTGTAATAGTGGAATTTTCCTGAAATGACTCCCTCTGAAGCGAGTAACTGAGTCGAGATCACCCATCACGTCCAAATAGCCCCATGTGTTCCAACAAAGGCTTCCAGGCAAGCAGTCAAGGCTCATAACAGCAGCATTCCAGCACACTAAACATGGATTCACTCAAGTGCAAATTCCATTTTCACAGCGAGAGAATATTAAACACGTGCAGTTGCGAGGCATTTCAGAACTGTTTAGAAAAACAGCTCTGGGAATCGCAGAAGTGCATAATTCATAACATCTTAACTGAGTTATTTTTTGGCTCCCCGTTGTTTCTGCGTTCATATTCTGTCTCACTTTCTAATTTGTTTTTAACACAGAGAAGTGCAAAACAACTTCATAGAACCAAGGACACAATCACAGCCAATCGGAACATAACTGATGTTTAAAATTCAGTGGAGCAAGATGTTGGACCAATGAGATTTCACTGTAGGCGTGGCTACCCCGTGTGACCTGACAAAAGCAGAAACTAAGCGACGAAGAAAATTCTTCTGCTTGATGCTGATAATGATTTTCATGTTATGACTGAAACCTGATAAATGGCAAATATTAAAGGGTTAGTTCACCCAAAAATGAAAATTCTGTCATTAATTACTTACCCTCATGTCGTTGGACACCCGTAAGACCTCCGTTCATCTTCAGAACACAAATGAAGATATTTTAGTTGAAATCTGATGGCTCTGAAAGGCCTCCATTGGCACAATGCACGGTTCACTCTCAAGACCCTTAAAAGGTACTAAAGACGTCGTTACAAAGTCCATCTCACTACAGTGGTTCTACAATAACTTTATGAATCGGCGAGAATAGTTTTTGTGTGCAAAAAAACCCTAAATAACGACTTGTATAGTGATGACGATTTCAAAACAAGGCATCATGAAGCTTTGAAGCGTTATGAATCAGCGAGTCGAATCAGCGGTTTGAATCGGCAAATTTCAGCAGTTTGACACGCGATCCGAATCATGATTCGACTCACTGATTCATAACGCTCCAAACTGCTGAATCGACTCACTGATTCATAACGCTCCAAACTGCTGAATCGACTCACTGATTCATAACGCTTCGAAGCTTCATGATGCCGTGTTTTGAAATCGTCATCACTATACAAGTCGTTATTTAGGGTTTTTTTGCACACAAAAACTATTCTCGCCGATTCATAAAGTTATTGTAGAACCACTGTAGTGAGATGGACTTTGTAACGACGTCTTTAGTACCTTTTAAGGGTCTTAAGAGTGAACCGTGCATTGTGCCAATGGAGGCCTTTCAGAGCCATCAGATTTCAACTAAAATATCTTCATTTGTGTTCTGAAGATGAACGGAGGTCTTACGGGTGTCCAACGACATGAGGGTAAGTAATTAATGACAGAATTTTCATTTTTGGGTGAACTAACCCTTTAAATTATTGTCTAGTAAATAAAAAAATAAAACACTAACAATTCAAATTAATCAGTTTAAATGCTATAAGTTTAGGCCCTGTAACATTACATGTAGCCATTACATTACGAAGTGAATAACACTGACAATCTCTTCATCACGGCACCTGTTAGTGGGTGGGATATATTAGGCAGCAAGTGAACATTTTGTCCTTAAAGTTGATGTGTTAGAAGCAGGAAAAATTGGCAAGCGTAAGGATTTGAGCGAGTTTGACTAGGGCCAAATTGTGATGGCTGGACAACTGGGTCAGAGCATCTCCAAAACTGCAGCTCTTGTGGGGTGTTCCCGGTCTGCAGTGGTCAGTCTCTATCAAAAGTGCTCCAAGGAAGGAACAGTGGAGAACCGGCGACAGGGTCATGGGTGGCCAAGGCTCACTTGGGTCCTGCCATCCATGTGGATGTTACTTTGACACGTACCACCTACCTAAGCATTGTTGCAGACCATGTACACCCTTTCATGGAAACGGTATTCCCTGGTGGCTGTGGCTCTTTCAGCAGGATAATGCGCCGCCACAAAGCAAAAACAACGAGTTTGAGGTGTAGACTTGGCCTCCAAATTCCCCAGATCTCAATCCAATCGAGCATCTGTGGAATGTGCGGAACAAACAAGTCCGATCCATGGAGGCCCCACCTCGCAACTTACAGGACTTAAAGGATCTGCTGCTTACATCTTGGTGTCAGATACCACAGCACACCTTCAGGGGTCTAGTGGAGTCCATGCCTCGACGGGTCAGGGCTGTTTTGACAGCAAAAGTGGGACCAACACAATATTAGGACGGTGGTCATAATGTTATGGCTGATGCCTGATATATTAGTGCTGTCAAATTGAGTAATCGCGATTAATCGCATCTAACATAAAATAAATGTGTTTGTGTCTGTATGATGTATGTATAGACACAAACACACACATTTACAATCGCGATTAATCAATTTGACAGCACTAATATATATACAACAATAAGAAAATATTAAAATTTAGTATTTATAGTTTAATTATTTAATCATTTTAAATGTATTATTATTTAAATATTCAATATTTTTTTCAATAATAACTACTGTTATTTACTATGTAATCATTTTAAAAACTAAACACGTATGAAAAATAAATAAAGTCTGCCGTTATGATAGATTAGGATAAAAAAATCCTTATTTTAGGTGGCTAAAAGTTGAACAATGAATATCCAGATTTCATTGATTGTATATTGTACTACATTCAAGCACACTTGGAATTCAATTTCCTTGCATTCTGTTTCTCCCTGACGGAGGAACGCAACACAATTTAATTCCACAGTGACTTTGTGGAAAACGTCCCCCAGGGGACTGTTAATTAACTGCCGTATAATTAATTATGCCACGCGTCAGACGAACACCATGGCAACAACAGACCGAACAGACTGTCCTTTCCCAGCGCGTCCACCCCCTTCTATTGAGATAAAATAGCGACATACTTATTAGTGCTTTCTTTTTTGCCTTGCCTGGTTCATTATTCAATTTAGCCGCACATTAACTTTTAATTGTTTTGTTTGTGATAAGAGAAGAAACAATTAAAGAAAGACCTCTCGCCCTCCACACTGAGTCATGAGCATGTCGGTATTAAATTGACATGGATGAATTAAAATAC
>NC_137120.1:36073629-36246129 GCF_949357685.1 Gobio gobio
AATTATTATTATTAGTAGAGACGTATTATTATTACATAGAGACGTAGCTAAATGTACTGTAGGCTACAATCTGTAGTCAATTTCTTCACGTTAAACCGAATTTTTATTTTGACGGGTTGCCGTGATTACCAGTGTCTGTGTTCATGAGGATATGACAGTGGGTGCGCGTCTCATTCTCATTCAGCTCCCTAGTTCAGTCAGGGCTCAGCCTATTGACTTGTGTCCTGATCAGTGCCCTGACTACTGAACCAGGAGCTGATTGAGACACACCCAGTTTTCTCAAATGAAACGGTAAATTCTCATGAAGTGACGGTTTATGCGTTTGTGTCGGCAGAGACTACAAGAGCGATTGCGCGGCGCATCTGCGCCCGTCATCCACACAGACGCAGAACATGCAGGAGTAATTTTGCAGTTTATTATTTACAGACACTAGTATATATTCGGCTTCAGTCTGGAGCCCTGCGCTTAAATTAACACGGAATCGACTGAACGCAGCTGCTATGGTGAGCTATTTTTTTTTCTATTTCTAGAATTTTAAGCATGAAGGCGCTGGATTTATATTCGCTGCCATTTTTTTGAATCTCCTCGCTCTGACTCCGTAAACAAGAAGAGGTAGCCGTCTGCGTCTGTGTAAAGTTAGTAGTACGGGTACTTGCTCTACAGCGATACTAGCGGCTGGCTGACCAAATCGCTCTTCCTGCAACGCAAATGGGGGTAAACACGGGGATTTGAATAGGACTTATGTATCAATACTCGCGGCTTAAAAATTGATACTTTCTTGGGAGAAAAAAATATCGATTTATATCGCAGAATCGATAAAATTGCCCAGCCTTACTGTCAATCATGACGTCACACCCCCCGTTTTTATAGCATCAAATAACTCACTAAATCTAAACTTATTTAAAAAAACGAACACTTGAAATGAAATCCTCATGATAAAAACTGGCTAAAATGACAGAAACCATCTTTAGGAAACAATTATTTGAAGTGTAATTTAATTGTTTAGTGTGTCTCGCGTCCATTCTAATACATGGAGGGGTGGGGTTTAGGAGCTATACTGGGACCGGCCACCAGGGGGCGATCAAGGCGCGGAGGCTTCAGTTTCTGACAGGAGTGCTACAGGATTGGTTGTGGTGCTTGCAGTAAGAGTTGTTTGCTATTTGAATCAACAATGAAGTCTAAAAAATACGACCGATAGACCGACGACGAGGTTTGGGGAAAAAAGTTCCTGGGACAAATTGTTCTGGGTAATTCCAGTGGAAATGGGGCTATACTTAGAAGGATCTGCATTCACATACCTGCGTAGAGTATGGTTGAATTCAGAAATGCATGCTAGCATAATACTTTCCCCATTACTGCCATATAGCATGAGTAGTACGCTAGTACGCTTTGAGTATATTTTTCAACCCATCCATCAAACCACATCCAAGTCTCCATTCTGGTAACTCATGGCCACTTTTCACGATCCAATCAATACAGGATTTTATTTGCAAGAGTATCAAGGTTAGTTGAACATCAATGATGTATTTTACCTGTCAGTTTTTACATGGATAGGTTAATTAAATACCAAGCTTGATGACCTATGGGAATAATGGGAATAATTCCACAAGCGGTTCAAAGTGACCTTCTCCTCAACCCCTGACACAAATCTACTGTACTTTCCCAGCTTTCTTGCCTGTCAGTGACGCAAGTCCTCACAGTAAAGCAATGTGGCCAGGGCTGGGTCAGGTTTGGACATAATGTGGAACCAGAACGTCTGTTTTTAATGGAGCAATGAAAGATGTTACAAAATAGGGGCTGACGACTGAGCTGCCCTCCGTCCCCTCCCAAACGCAGCTGCAGGGGTGACAGACTTTGTCGGCATGCCAAGGAGGTCTTCAACACTCCCGCTGGGGATGCTTGGTCTGATCCTTATGCAGTCTGATCACAGAGCAAACGCTGGCCTAATGACACCGTCTCACCACTCTTGACTTGTGCGCTGGTGTTGAGTTGGCCTAGACTATTTTTGTTTGGTGGGCAAGCTTGAAACTAGTGCTTCTGGCGGTTCTCAATGCCTTCTTTTTGGCTTGCAAAGCAAACATTCAGTGAATGTTTTATAAAAAGGAATGCACACAAGCCATAGCTGCGCTTCTTTTATCCGACTGTTCCTTGTCAGATTCCATGATTTGACCATGGTAAGATCTTGATCAATGGTAAATGATTATATCCCTGATAGCACACATCAGTGATGGGTAGGGTTGGGAACTGAGAACCGGTTCTTATGCAGAACCGAAATTGATTTTTGAAAAATACCAGAACCGCGCGAAATTCCTAAATTTCGGTTCCGAAAACGGTTCTGGTGCAATGTGTGTGCGAAGCGCTGGAAGCGTATCCTTTAATAGCCAGTGACAGCCAGTGTTGCCAAGTCCGTGGTTTTCCCGCAGAATTGGGCTACTTAAACACTGGCTGTGTTTCATGTCCGCGGGTTGAAGCGACCCCAATGATGTGATATTTAGCCCCAGAAATGCGAATTTTACCGGAGAAGCCCACCTGAAACGCAATTGGGCTTGTTTTGTTGTGAAAACCTGGCAACCCTGGCTCACCTCATCATGAATATTAATTACGTTGCCTGCCGCTTCCAGGAGTGCAACGCAGCACTGAAAGCCCTCGCGCTACACATTTACGGTTTTGCGTCAGATATTTTCACGTTGACCACCAGCATGGCGAAGAGAAAGTCACAAGTATGGATTAATTTTCCAAAGAATGAATGATAATGAAGCAAAATGTAACACTTGTGAAAAGTTAATAACATGCAAAGGAGGCTGCACTAGCAATTTGACAAAACATTTGCTACAGCAGAGTGCCACAGGGCTTATACCAGATTTATAGTGAAAGGCATATATATATATATATATATATATATAATTTGTCAACCGTTGAGTCACCATGGTTTAGGTAAGCGTTTAGGCACAATTACCTTTGTAATGCTGAATTGCAATTTATTATTTACAAGTTCACTGAATAACTGAATTACTATTAAATTAATATACAACTAATTAATAAATATAACTAATAAATATAATTTATAACTTGGTTTTATTCAGAGACAGAGAGATAAAATGTAATAAGACAATTTCAGAGGTGTTCATTTGAAAAAAAAAATGTGTTGCAAGAATGGCTTAATTAATACTGCAATATATGTACAGTACAGGACTTTTTTGACATTGCCAACCTGTAAATTAATTTTAGAGCAAGTAATTAACACAAAATGGATTGTTTGAGTTGCGTATTGTGCCTTTTTCCTTTACCACTATTTGTTTAATAATTTTAATGGAACCGGAATCGGAACCGGAATCGTTAGGCGGAACCGTAAAATTTCTCACGATTCCCAACCCTAGTTCTGATGGTCATTGTAGGAAATTTGTAGAAGTCGTACAGCGTAACATTTCAGACAAATCTTCCTTTCGGAAAGCTAAATTTAGCTGGTCAGTCGAGTTCCCAATAGGTTTTGCGTCAAAGGAAATAGTTTTTCCAACGGTTGTGGCTTGCATTGTGGACAACATTGCTTTGAAATCATGTCGATTCAACTGATTTGTAATGTGTGCAAAGGCTCAACCTAATGATTGTCAGGACTTGCTCAGTGCACGTCCACCCTACATAAAAAAAGCCGATTTCGCCCTACAACAAACCAAATCTCTTACAAAGTTGTTCCAGATATCTTGGCAAGCTTGTGGTGAAAATAGTCCGGAGCGCACAGACTTTAGTACTACAAAGATTTTGTTGAGCTTACGGTTAGAGGGTCAGGGTAAGGGTTAAGAACATATCGTTTGGGTCAAATGTGACAGGAAGGATGTTCTGACCTCAGATGTTTTTGGACCTACCTGGTTGAAGTGCTCTAGCTTTTCCTTCACGTTGACCAAGTCTGGATCCACACTTCTGACCTTTATCTCTGGGTTGTATCTCTGGGCTTGCAGTCCATTCCCAACCACATGGCCTGTATAACTGTGACGGAAAAAGAACAAGAGATAAGTTACCTTTACAGAAATCAATCTCACTTTTGGACTGATAATGATCTCCTAATTCTGGAGTCCTAAAAATGCAGGGAATGCTCAAGGCTTGTCTATTAGAAACAGACCCAAGGATTGATCAGACATTCAGACAGCCTTTTCACCCACATAAATGATTCATTATGAAACCCGCAGTGAAGCCTGAAGACACAACTGTGCTGCAAATGTAGGTATTGACCATGCGCCCTTATATTAGAGATGATGGAGGAGGCATTTGGAGGGCGGCCTTAAACAAAGGCCAAGTCGATGCAACAGAGACAGGCCACACAACATGATTACCTTCTAAGCAGTATACAAGAAAGCAATAAACACATCTGGATAGATTGACAATAAAACCCTTTCATGGATCCCTGAGAATTCTATTTATAAAGAAGGGATGTGGATAAAGAAACAAACTTGAGGAAAATGTCTAGATATGTCTTCAATCTTTACTCTTTGGGGGCTCAACGTTGGTTGCCATGGTGACTGTCAGAGTGCCATGTTCAGCAGCCAATAAGATCAATGGGTCAAGCTCAGGCAGGGCAGATAGGTTAAAACTTTGATTAAGCACAGAGCGTGAACTTTAAATACAGACATGATTGTTTAGTAGGGTGGATAGATTACAGGCATGTAAAGCTGCAGGGATTTTATTGACTAAAATAAGACAAATAATGTACTTTAATCTTATATTAAAGTAAATGTATATACAGAATGTTTGCTATGTGGTTGCTAGGTGGTTATTTTCTGGCCCAAGTCTAAGGAGCCCAATTTTAAAGGCTACAATTAAAAGGTCCAAAATATGCATACAAAAATTAATATGATATATATATATAATATCCAAAATGTTTCTACGTGGTTGCTAGGGTGTTGCTAGGTGGTTACATTCTGGTCCAAGTCAAAGGAGCTACATTTTAAAGGCCACAATTAAAATTTCCAAAATGCACATAAAAAACGTAATATGATATAAATCATACCCAGAATGTTTCTACGTGGTTGCTAGGTGGTTTCATTCTGGTCCAAGTCAAAGGAGCTACATTTTAAAGGCCACAATTAAAATTTCCAAAATGCACATAAAAAACGTAATATGATATATATCATGCTCAGAATGTTTCTACGTGGTTTCTAGGGTGTTGCTAGGTGATTACATTCTGGTCCAAGTAAAAGGTGCTCAATTTTAAAGGCCACAATTAAAATTTTCAAAATGCACATAAACTTAATAAGATATGAATCATACACAAAATGTTTCTACATGGTTGCTAGGGTGTTGCTAGGGGGTTACATTCTGGTCCAAGTCAAAGGAGCTCGATTTTAAAGGCCACAATTAAAATGTCCAAAATGCACATAAAAAACTTAATATGATATAAATCAAACCAAGAATGTTTCTACGTGGTTGCTAGGGTGTTGCTAGGTGGTTACATTCTGGTCCAAGTCAAAGGAGCTAAATTTTAAATGCCACCAGAATGTAACCACCTAGCAACACCCTACCAACCACATAGCAATATTCTGGATATGATATATCTGGATATATATATATATATATATATATATATATATATATATATATATATATATATATATATATATATATATATATATATATATATATATATATATATATATATATATATATATATATATATATATATATATATATCATCTATCTATCTATCTATCTATCTATCTATCTATCTATCTATCTATCTATCTATCTATCTATCTATCTATCTATCTATCTATCTATCATATCCAGAATATTGCTATGTGGTTGGTAGGGTGTTGCTAGGTGGTTACATTCTGGTCCAAGTCAAAGGAGCTCGATTTTAAAGACCACAATTAACATTTCCAAAATGCACATAAAAAACTTAATATGATATAAATCATACACAACATGTTTCTACGTGGTTGCCGGGGTGTTGCTAGGTGGTTACATTCTGGTCCAAGTCAAAGGAGTCCAACTTTAAAGCCCAAAATTAAAAATGTCCAAAATGCACATAAAAATATAATATGATATATCATGCTCAGAATATTGCTATGTGGTTGCTAGGGTGTTGCTAGGTGGTTACAACTGTAGGGCCAGTTGCATAAACTTAGCCTTTATGTTTAGACTATGTCTTAAGAACTAATTTGACACACTAGCAATTAGTCAAGAGGTAATCAGTCTAACTTTTCTGATTCAAATTAGACCAATCTAACTTTTTATGTAATTGACTTAAAAGTTAAGAACAGTCTTGAAGAAAAAAATAGACGACTAACTTTTAAGACTGGTCTAAGCAGTTTATGCAACCGGCCCCTGGTCTAAGTCAAATGAGCCCAACTTTAAAGCCCAGAATTTACATAAAAAAGCACATATGCGCTTACAAATTTAATATAATATACATCGTATTTTAGATTACATCATACATATTATTCTTTTAAAACTAAAATTAATTAAAATTAAATCCATCAATATAGGACATGACAATACTGAATGTAAGGGAACTTTTCATCAAGAGACGGAAGCAACACCTTTTTTTAACTGTGATTATGAAGATTATGAAGAGTAAACATACATCAATTTATGCAAAATTGCTGCATAATCTATGCAATTGCTAGATTATCATACAGAAGCTATTTCCTGCAGCAACGTCCTTGAGACAGACGGGCAGACAGACAGTCAGACAGACGGATCAAAGGGTTAACGGTGGGGGGGCATATAAAGCATGGCAGGGGGGCAGAATAATGCAGCCGTGTGCCTGTACATCAATAAAGGAATGCTTGTGGGAGAATCGCCCCGCTGTTTTCACCACAGCTAATCTAAGTGAATAAATAATGACCCCAGATACCTCATGCTGCATCCGAACACACGGCTCACTTTGCAAGGTGGGAGCACTTTATCGGGAACTGATGTGAGATGAACTTGTTTGTTGGCTTGTGCTTTTTAGCTTCCACGCGTAAATTCATTTTGGCGGCAGGTACGGGGAGATGAGATATGCGAGTATTCACTATGTGAGAGGAGCGGATTATGTGGCTTATTTAAAAGAAGAATGAGCTGTCTGTGGATATTGTCATTTTTAAGGCTCATTCTTTCTCCGGTGCGCCAAATGACCTATCCGTATGCGCATAATTAAAGAGGAAACAATCTGCTCGATGTGTTTTCATAAACATACAGCCAACCTTAAGATTCTGATGATCACAAATAGAAAGGTTTATGGAAATTTACTATATCACGACTGTTGAAATGGCCAAACTCCTTCTATATGTATGAACATTTCCAAGACATACTTCACTTTGAGCATGTTTCATTTTTGATTAACCACAATACAAATCTATCAATGGCTCTGTTTTGACTAGCTGACAAATGTCCTTTGTCTTTGTGCAGTATTGAATTGACTAAATTATCGAGGCAAATTACATTTAGTTTTGCTAGGACATTTCTAGCTGATTGCTAGAGTTTTAAAGGAACGCGTTGACTTTTTGGGACTTTAGCTTATTCACCGTATCCCCAGGGTTAGATAAATCCATACATACTATTCTCATCTCAGTGCCATAACTCTGTCTGACGCACCCACCGCTAGCCTAGCTTAGCACAAAGACTGGAGGTCAATGGCTCCAGCTAGCCTACTGCTCAATAAGTGACAAAATAACGCCAACATTTTCCTATTTACATGTTGTGATGTGTATAGTTACATTGTTTACTAATGCTGCGTTCACACCAAACGCGAATTGAGCGTCTGGCGCGAGTGATTTCAATGTTAAGTCAATGGAAAGGCGCGTTGACGCGCGTCTGGAGGTCCCGCGGCGCGGAAGGCGCGTTACGCGCGGCGCGAAGGACGCGAATCCGCCTAATTCGCGCGTCCAGTTCGCGCGAATGGCGCGAATTGGACGCGAATTGAGCGTCTTGCGCGGTACGCGCGTTACACGCGAATGGTGCTTTTGTGCATTCACGCGTTTGAAGCGTATTCGCGTCTGACGCCCGAGTTGAAAAATTTGAACTTTGGCGTCAATTCGCGCCGCGTTAACCAATCAGGAGCCTGCTTGCTGCTGTCACGTGGTAAAGTGACGTGTATGAGAAACCCTGCATAAATTAAAAATAGTACTATTGTGTCACAAAATGTAGTTTTAAGACTTTTTCAGGTGGGAATGTAGTTGTTTAAAGCTCAATCTGTGGTTTATTTATAAAGAGAGCGCCTATTGAAAAAAAAATTATTGTGTTTTTGGAGTTGTGAGATCCAGGCGATCACCGGGCAATCACTGCTCATAACCCCGGCGAAGGCAGCCTTTCCTCGGCCAGTCCTTCTGCCGTCTGCCGCTGGCTCTGATGTCCTGTAGTGGTTCGTTTTGTGTAGATCTAACGGCCGATCTTTGCTCTCATGAATCTATAATTTGTTGTCTGCCAAATCGTTTTGACTGAGGGCAAAGATAAGTTTCATAACTGTATATTTTAAGGATATTTAAACATACATGCAGTGAAGATGATGTAGGAGTTGCCTGGACCACATTTGTGTGGCTATTAATGCTTAATATATATTTTTAATGAAAATGAAAAGAGGCAGAGTGGTGTTTTATGACATATTTCTCCTGGAGTGCCTTGAACGCGCGTCAATTTCGCTTCAAACGCTCGATTTCTACGCGCGTCCAATTCTCTGCGGACGCGCGAATGCATTCAAAATGTTCGCGCGTGAAACTAGACGCGGTAGGCGCGATTTTGACGCTCAATTCGCGTTTGGTGTGAACGCAGCATAAGACAGACGGAAAATTGAAAGTTGCGATTTTCTAGACCGATATGGCTAGGAACTTTTCTCTCATTCCTGTGTAATAATCAAGGAACTTTGCTGCCGTACCATGGGTTCAGCGGCGCAATGATATTAGGCGCGTGCTGGGGACTATTTTCAGGCGCTGCATAATATCATTGCGCCACTGCGGCACGGCAGCAAAGTTCCTTTATTACTACGCAGGAATGAGAGTATAGTTCCTAGCCATATTGAGCAGTAGGCTAGCTGGAGCCATTTACCTCCAGTCTTTGTGCTAAGCTAGGCTAGCGGTGGGTGCGTCAGACAGAGTTATGGCACGCACGGAGATGAGAATGGTATGTAGTTCCAAAAAGTCAGCGAGTTCCTTTAAGGGTGGTTGCTGGGGTGTTTTAGGTGGATATGTACTGAAGTCCCAAAAAGAAAAAAAAAACCTTCTATTAAAGGAACACTCCACTTTTTTTGAAAATAGGCTCATTTTACAAGTCCCCTAGAGTTAAATAGTTGAGTTTTACCGTTTTTGAATCCATTCAACTGCAAATGAAAAGTTGCGATTTTCTACACCTATATGGCTAGGAACTACTTTCTCATTCCTGCGTAATAGTCGCGGATCTTCACGGCCGTACCATGGCTGCAGCGGCGCAATGATATTACAGCGCCTGAAAGTAGCCCCAGCTAGGTAACTTACAATGTGACCGGCACTTAGTTTGTGTAGTTGCAGAGAAAGTTTCAGGCTTGCAGCCGACAAATTGTGTTGTGGATTTAGCTGTGTGATTAGCCATGGTTCTGTGTGTTGTAAAGGGCTGTGATAGTAAGTCGAACGTGTAACTACCACCATGTTTCACAGAATACCAACGAATCATTGCGCCGCTGCAGCCATGGTACGGCCGCGAAGATCCACGACTATTACGCAGGAATGAGAAAGTAGTTCCTAGCCATATAGGTGTAGAAAATCGCAACTTTTCATTTTCAGTTGGTATTAGCACACAAATTAAATGAAGAAGAGTCAAGTTTTAAATAGGAAAAATATTGAAAGTGTCTTTGGTATTTTTTTTATGAGATGCTAATGGATTGATTAGAATCAATGATGTATGGTAAGCTATGCTAAAAGTGCTACCGCCAGATACAAAGATCGGCTGAATGGATTCAAAAACGGTAAAACTCAACTATTTAACTCTAGGGGACTTGTAAAATGAGCCTATTTTAAAAAAAAATTGAGTGTTCCTTTAACCCTTAAAGACCAAGAACATTTTTGGGGCACCTGACTTGCCACTACTTTTCTTTGTTTTTCTCACCCATTCTAGCAGTTAGCATCAAGTGTCATATATCATTTTAAACAGGAGAACATTAAGTTTCCATCTAGCTCATTTGAAGTCCCAATTTTACATTTATTCAGTCTGAGAATGGATTAAATTAATAGAATTGTAAGAAAAACGGCAGCAAAAATTTGGTGTTTTTACTGTGAACACAAACAAAACTTCATGGAGTTTGGATTTTTTCCTTTAGAAAGTTAGACTTGGTTGTTTTAGACTTCCGGGTGAAATTTTGTAACAATCCCTCAGCAAGTTATAGCCATTTGTTATAATATTATTCTAGGCGTTTTTGAGTGAAAACAGGTGTATTTTATTTACTGACAATGTAGATGTGTCCAAAAAAGTTCAGGGAGTAAAGTAAATAGAAAGATTTTTCTATAATAACAGAACACTGAAACAGTGTAAAACACAAACTACTTACAAATAGAGAAATATACTGACTTTTGTGTGCTGTGCAACGTGAGAAAGGCTCTGCATACATGTATTTTATTTTACATGGGGAGACCGGGGATGGTTGTAACACGGGTCAGTTGTAACAACTCCAATCTGTCCAATCAGGAACTAGTTACAAATCACCTGATTCACTTCGCACATGCTCAGTTTAGTCCTTATTCCACATGTGAAAAAGTAGTGCATAGACATAGCAGACATAGCAGATGCTAGTGAGAAAAAAAAAATTGAGCTAAGAAAGTTTCTTTTTTTACTTTTTTTATTTTTGTTATGGGAATTTCTGCTTTGTAGTTAAACTCATCAATTGTAAATTATGTTTATTGTGTGTCTGTGTAGATATTTTTCATGCAAATTGTTAGTGCTAATGTTTTAGCTGTTAGCTGTAAGGTGAGCTAGTTCATGGCTACATGACTCTGGGTTAGTTGTAACAACAAGACTCGGGGTTAGTTGTAACAATAATGAAATGTTACAACCTACCCCAAGAAAATTTTGTTGAATCTATTTATTTTTTATTCGAATTTCAGTATGCCTAGGTCTAGGTCAACAATTGTTTCTGTTTGACGAATCAATGCTGCAGATTTTGATGGTGCATGAACGCTCACCACGGAGTCTCTGAATAATCAATCGCGAGAAATGATACTTCTGAAAAGATGAGATTTTCATTTTACAGCATACAGATTGGATTAGCGGTTTAAAAGTTATTAAACATTTTAGAACGATAGTTATTTTTAGCTGCGCTGTCTCGGTCTTTAAGGGTTAATGTATGTATGATTTGTTATTTCGCCAGGCAAAAATGTCCAGACTTGAGAAACTCCTGCTCGACCCGCTCGGAGTGGGATTCGAACCGACGTCTGCGGCATGGGAGGAGGGTGCGCTAAAAAGGATGCTAAAGAAAACAGCCTCTTACTAGTTTGTCTCCGTTACACTCTCACCCCTAAACCTCCGGGTCACGGCATAAAAGGCTTAAAATAAGTGAAATCTGTAGCATAAACCAGCGAAAAGTGAGGAAATATGCTCGGTAACATATGTAGAAAATATTTAGAGAGAAAACTAATTTATTTAAGAGATAGATCAAGTTTTTCTCCACATTGTTTAGTTTACAAGCATTTATATTGAGGTCTTTCCGCCGGTCGCGGTTTCTGTTTGCGTCATCACAACATTTCATCACAACATTTCGGCCGTGTTGTTTCGGTGATAAAAGTCGTTCGGCCGAAAACCGAAAATGCTCTTTTGGGCCATTTTCGGCCGATTCGGTGGCCGAATATTCGGTGCATCCCTAGTGAAAAGTGTACGTTTTAGGTCGACGCATATAGCAGAGAATAGACTGGGCACACGACTGTTACTTATGTGACTTGCTTGACGTTAAAGAGTTATTAAATGCAATAACTTGTGATAAATCAACTCCTTGCCGTATCGCACTGTCTGACACACACACCGAAACTTGCGCACAAGCCGCCTCTCTGAAAGCGTTTGATCCCTTCAGTTCTGTTTCGTGTCTTGTTACACACTCAAACTGCCAACTACACACACAGTTATGTCAAAATGGTGACATAATTGATGAGTATTCATGTAAACACAGTCGATTATGCTTTAAGTGAACGATATCAGTTGGGGAAAGAAACCGAATGCGTGTCAATAGGATCCGTGCGTTAGGTCTTAAAGTGACAGCCTGCTAATACAGTAAACCTACCGCTGTCTGTCAAACAACAAAAGAAAAAGAGAAAATCACTCAGTGCTCTTGGCTGAATAACTTTAGCTTTATTATGTATCAGTGTATATTTAATTAATGTGAAGACTACTGTTTTTAGCTCTTATTTTTATTATTTAGCCAGTTCTTATTTGTAAAAACAAAGATAAATTAAAATAACAAAAAAAATCGTCCACCCCTAGTCTTTGTTTACCTGGATGTTAAGTTAAGTTTTAGGTTGATATAACTATATTACCAAGTCAAGCAAAGAGTTTTTGGTATTTAAATATTGGCATTACATTTTTTGTTTGTTTACATTGATGTTAAAATGATATAGTCAGATGTGTGACTTTAATTTGTTGCTGAAACACTGCTGGTCACTTTCAGAAGTTGTAGCGATGCTTTCTTTTCCCAGAAAGAATGTGAAACACATAAAATGGTATCATTCTCAGTTTTTAAATAATTGTTTTAATTCCATTTAAATAGATTTTACACACTCAAAGCATCATATCACTTATCGAATATCGCATTATTTAACAAGGATATTGCATATCACATTTTTTTTCAATATCGCACAGCCCTAATTTTTACTATTTAATTTATGCAATGGTGAAAAAATTGGCAAAATAAATAAAAACAATTTGAAAAACTGCATTCGGTATTCGGCTTCGGCCAAGAATTTTCATTTCACAAAGTGATTACAGCGATAAAGTTTCTCTATTCCGTTATCATTACAATGTGGTTGTGGAGTGGATTCTGCTATTCTTTTACATTTAGAACCATTTTGAAAACTATGCCTTTATTGTTATTGTTATAGATATCGTCCTTGGTGTGAACACGCTTTAAACGTTAGCATCAAAACTGAAGTATAATTTGCTCTTTAGAAATGGCCTCGGCGAGCGCCACTAATATTAGCATAGCCTACCAGGTTTCACCCCCACACAATCCTATCAAATACAGCTAAAATCAAGCTTATGCCCGAAAAGTTTTCTTTCCACAAAACAAAGACCACAACAAACAAGCCACCTCATAAAGTACTTTGATTATGACACAGACAAACTGTTTCAAATAAGCAACAAAGAACATCAGGCTCTTTAAACAGATGTGCTAGCGACAACATGGATCTTACAGTTCAGTGCGGTGGGCTTGTCACTGCAGTCACCCACATTTCTCACAATAATTAGCAGCTAAATGAATCCAAACCAGAGGAAAAAAAAAATCAGAGAAAATATTTACCCAGCTCAAGACCAAAGAGTTTGGAGTTCCCCTTTGACTAAACGCTGCTTATTTTCCCATAGGAACCACACACATATACCACTGTGAGGAGCAAAGCTCCAATTAAATTCATCTGCTATACTGGATTAGCTCATTTGTTTGCTCAGAAGGTTATGAAACTCAGCACTTAATGAGCTAGCAATATCCAGTCTTCATGAACTGTGCATTAGAGGTTTCTTTCAGAACAGCTTTTCAACAAGTTATTGCCTTTGGCATCAACACGCAGCCAAAACGGATGCCGTACGCTAATATTTCAACAAGTCCTTTTCTTTTGAATACACAACTTTGGTGTTTAGCATCTGAGTAAACTATGTTGTCCTATCTTACGTCAGCATGAATTCAGCTGTGCGCCTTCTCATGTGTGTAATAACTGGGTGTAAGACCTTCTGGTTGCTAGTTTTCCATCCTATTTATTGTCTGTGGTCTATGTAGTTGGGAAGGGCCCATGCTAATGTAGGACAGCTGTAATATATCTAGTCAGCTTTCAACTGCACAAAGCTAACAGTGCCGTTTTGTATTAAAGCAGCTGTAAAAAGTAATTCAATAATAAGTTGTAATACAAGCACTGGATATCCTATATGCATTTACAGTATCCGTTACAAGTTTTCAGGTCAATCAGCCACTATAAATACTGTGTATCATGTAGCATTTGTTGGCTATGTCTTGTCATTGTTTAGTGAAGCACCAAGGCATAAAGTATCTACGATGTTTTCAAATGGCCTGTGCAACAGTATCTCAGCGCAAAAACATGCTAAACACATCCAGTCCTGTTTAAGCAGAAGCTAAATACACTAAAAATGACACTGTTTCTGTATTGAAATTAAGTAATTATCATTCTTATTGCAGCAAACTCTTTAGGCTAATTATAACAAAGAATGTGTCTGTTAGCATTAGCATTGTTATCATGCAGAAGTGTAAGTATACACTGAAGCTAAACTGAAAATATGCTACACAGAATATTCATTCTATACAGAAAAGAACAAATGTGCAAATTATAAACATTGTATAATTCAATTCCTAAATGTAGCCTTTTAGCCCTTAGCTAAATTATGGCTCAAGACAATGTTTTCAATTTCAACACAAATCCTGTTGAAAAAAGCTAGTCTAAATCAATGTTTGTTAGACCGTTTTCAGGCACTACACCAAAATGGAAAATCCATTTTAAGCTGGTAGTTGTGTTTTGGAACATGGTAAACAATTTAGACTAGCAACAAACCAGTTAGCTGTTGGTCATACCAACTGAAGGCTGTCAGGGTGGTTAAAATGGCTGGCTGACCAGTTAATAGCTAATGAGAAGCTTAGACCAATTAACGACATACTTGGTAACTTGTTTATATCCAACCTAAGATGGTTATTAGTTTGTCCATGCTAACACAGCTACTAGCTTAAAGGTGGGGTAGGTAAGAATGATCTAAAACACTTTTGTCCAAATTTGTTTTAACTTTCTTTATATGTCAATACATAATTAAAATGTAAGTACTCTGAAAAAGAGAGTATAAAAATCGAGTGACTCTAGACTTTTTAATCTGCAATAAACACCACTCATTATTTTCGTTCGGGCCGAATCAAGTGATTGGCTTGGGCGACTGTCACTCTCTCTCGCTACCATGGCTACCGCCGCTTTTGCTCCAGGATCTGCCCACATGCGCGCACCCCAGTGTTGCCAAGTCTTTGTTTTGGGCTATGTTTTGAGTAGCAATTGGGCGGATTTTGTTGTGAAAACCTGGCAACCCTGGGGCACCCGTTTGATTTGAGTTCAAGAGGCTGTATTTCTGCTGGACAGGTAATCTTTCATTTTGATTATACATTTTTTTGGTTTATGTTTTCATGAAGCATGTTTCACTAGCACACGTAGCTGCCTAATATAGCTAACATAACATTACTTAGCATAAAGTTACAATGTTATACACTTAGCGAACCATTAGTAGAGATGATAAATACTCAATATGCTTAGCTCAAGTTGAGCGCTGTCGTGTTGAATTTCGCAAAATGTAACTTTAGATAACAAAATGCATGTGTAAAAGCTAGTACACCGCATCCAGGAACTTTTTCTAGAACTAAGTTAGCTTTAGCTACTACCTTCTGTCTAAACTCTTTTACCATGTTCACCGGGAACTTTACCTGCACGTTTATTTCGGCCCTTGGTTTGTTTTTATATACTCCACCAATGTTTACTGTTGCTTTTATCTTGTATCTGTGTGTGTCGTAGACACTGTGTTGTGTGTGTATTTTAAACTTTACCAGTATCGTTATTCTAGCTTGATAGTGAGTACTAAAAGACATCTTATTTGTTTATATTCATAATGATAAAGTTAGATTTTTTATTACATGTGATTCTGACATGATGTCACTACATGCACTTCTTCTCCGCTCGCCTCGGGTAAATAATGCGTCTTTCAGCTGAGCTGATCGCGGTCGGCGTAGCGCGTTCATGTGTTTTGGGGGCGTGGCTTTGGAAAGAGCCCAGAAGGGAGAAGGTGGAGTGAATGGAAATAATGAGCTGTCTTTAAAACAGCCGTGAGAGGTCTACAGACACTCAAGTTTTATACTTTCTTTTTCTGAGTACTTACATTTTAATTATGTATTGATATATAAAGAAAGTTTAAACAAATTTGGAAAAAAAGTTTTTTAACCAAATCCTACCTACCCTACCTTTAAGGCCAATTGTACAGCTAAACTCTATCTAAACTCCATTAAACCACCTTTCATCCGGGAAGTAGCATGTTCTGTCTCAAGCTCGATCTTAAAAACCAAAAGAAGCGTTATGGTGAGCACAAGGGCGAGTCCTCAGTGAAAACACAATCTAATAGAGCTGTAATAGAGGATAAGACCAGTCTAAGACCACAGAAGAAAAGGAAAACACACACACACACACACACACAAAACTAAGCAGGTCGAATCAGTCATGGACACAACATTGAGAACGAGGCTGTAGCGTTTCACGATGATCGACAGTCAGCAGGGGCCATACTTTTCCAATCCTTTCACCTTTTATGTGGGTTCAAGTTTGGCAGTGGCGTCAGTAATGGACAAAACGTGAGAGAGAGAAACTATGAACGACCCAAAGGACTTTGACTTGCGATGGTAGTCGCCTAAAATGAAAACAAAAACACACCGTTTCCACAGTAACCTCACACATCCAGTTGCTTGGAGTTTGGCTGACACCAAGTTATAAGTCATGCTAACATTTCCTTGGTTAACTCCACCAATTCATACACTTCACTGTGCAGTGGGAGGTGAACCACAACTCCAGCTAAGCATTTTCTTAAATGATTTTGTCCGCTCAATTTGAAATTGTACGTAGCTAGACAAATGAACCTGAAAAGTCTGGGCTACAATTGCATGTTTTGGACTAAGTCAGTGTGAAAGCTCTGCCATATTGTGAACACATGTTTCCCACATCGTGCCCATTGTTTATTATGACCAGAACATTTTTAGATGGCTAATACATTATGTTCAAGTAAGAAACACACAACCATTGTTTTTTTCACTTTCACAGAAAACATTATGACTGAACAAAATGTTCAAATCGTTAAATGAGGGAAACCATTTTGTCCAGAAGGGGGCAGTGTTGACTTTTATTGAAGAGGATGTGCTCACAGGCATATGCAATGTTCAGAATAGCATGCTAACATGCTAATTTCTACAGTTTGTTTGCAGTGTATAGCATGTTTATTGTGCACAGTTGTCTGCAGGCTTAGAATACCTACTACAACAAAATAGACTTTCCATTTCCAATGTGATGATTGAACTAAGTAATATCAGCCGGGATTTGTCTCTTTCTCAACTTGTTGTTAAATCATTTTATCAGTCAAATGTAAAGACATTTTACACTCATTACACTACAAGCATAGTATACTACTGTTTAAAAACATTGTTGTATAAGCTACGACATAGCTACTAGTAGTATTCAGTACGCATAGCATACTACCATTTTAAATGGTAGCATCGCATTGCTGTTAGCATGTTCTGTTTACATTTGTAATTTAGTGTATATTGTTAGCAGAATGCTAGTATTCTATTCCAAACATAGCCTATAGTCTTTGTACCAACACATGGGATAAAAATGGAGAGAATTAGATTAGAAACAGATTAGCAAGCTAGTCCATTTTTTTTGTAGTAAGTGGAATCTCTGTATTAGAAAACACAAAGCATGTGTTTATAATGTGGAACTGATTTACTTTGTGTGAAAGATAAAGATTTAGTGGTTACTTAAACACCTTAAATGCCATCATGTGGCATTTTGGGAACCACTAAATCTTTATATTTCAGACAAAACAATTCAGTTTGACGTAATAAAAGGTTGTCTTGTGTTAATACAGAGATTCCACAAACCGAAAGATTAGCAAGCTAGTCATTTTTCTCCTTGGTAACAGTGGCCTGTCTCCAGGACTACCCTGTGTTTGTGCCACTGGGGGGCCCCCAGTATGGATGGTGCCAGCCATAGTGTGGATGGCGATGGGGCAATTTGTCCAGGGGGTGAGTGGGGAGTGAGATCTCTAACCTCTGAGCCAATGCTGGGGAGCAAATGAGGCCAGATTGGGGATATATCTGGAATTATAAAACTTCCATCCAGGCAAAGTGGTCGTGGTCATTTTGTGATGCGGAAGCCAAAAGAGAGTGTGTTTAAATGAACATATGTTGATATGCAAATGTTTATTTTGAGTGTGTGTTTTTCAAGGAATCTCATTTGTGTCACAATAGAGCTCCAGAACTTTCTGAATGAAGCTTCTGTCCGGAAGAGGATTGGAAAAAAGCCACGATAATCCATGGCAACCATCACTCCTCTTGGCCATCTTATGAACTTCACGACCTCACAGAGTTGATAGAGACCCTTATTGGACAGAGATCGGATTTGATTTGCCTACAATTACAATCAGTTTGGGACTTTGAGTTAAAAAAAAACAGTCTCATGTTTGTAAAGAATAAGTCTTCAGCCAGACCGGAAATCTTCTTTTTGTTCAATATGCTCCATTTTCTTTCAATATAGAGCCACTGTCATTGACCCATATTCATCTACTAATTAACATGCACATTTGAGTTCTTCTGACAAGCGAAACTTACCTCTCCACCACATCTTCTCCACTCCAGCAGGTGTTTTCATCCATCACCACCTCCCCCTCGCACAGCATCTCCGGCAGGGTGGAGAAGAATGATTTGTACCGCTGGATGTAGCCCATAAACTCCCTGCAGGTAGTTCAGGCTTTCAGGAAGTTATCAAAAAAGTATCAAACCAGGCCTAATTATACAGTACAACCAGTTCTGCCCCAGAGTCATCAAACATGCCCAAACACTGATAGATACAAGGGGCATACTTGTTTGTGACTGTTATTAATGCTCACACACGTTCATTTGATGTGAGTTTAAATCATTAGAACATTCTTACACCGTGTCCCAACTACACGCGACACGATAAGATTCCAGCAACAAGCAACTTTTCTGTCTACACCAGACGCGACTACGAGATGCGACAAATCAATCAAAAACCACAGCCAATCCGAACAGCGTGTGGGCGGGCTCTCATGGCAAATGTACGGCACCAGAAATGAATGCAGCATTCCAGGCATTATTTTACAAATAACGTCAAATAAAAGGTATAACAGCTTCTCTTGCCTTATGCGCCATTTTTTCTCCTCAGTTTCCCTCAAATAAGCACCTTTGGTGATAGAAATTATTGTAAATGAGCTTTCTTTTCATGTAGCTACCACAACCACATAGCCTGACAAGCCAGACCCACATCAAGATGTTGGGTCTGGGAACTCACCATTGGCAGGGCTCAATCCGAGGGGCGGGACAAATGGTTGTCTTTCAAATTCCCTCTGCACGCAATTGGATAGCACTACAACCAACCAGAGAGCAACGAGAAGTGGAGCTAGTTGATGGATTAAACTTTCGCAGTATCTGGTCGGCAAAACTCCGAACACATCTTCCTTTCTTAAGAATGACTTCAGTGCCGTTCTTTGTTCTTTTCTCAAAGAAAAGCTTAACTCAAAGTCTTCCAGAGTCACGGCCAAAGCCGATTCGAAAGACCGTTGTTCGTCAGCTTCTTTGTTTATGAGTAGCACGTGGAACCGCTTGAACTCTGCCGTGACGTGCTGTCATTATGTTAAGCCTGCCCGCCCACCGACTCCATACACGATGTGATTGGCCAGCTCGCAGGTCTACCGAGAGTTGCTAGACTACACTCACAGCAAATTAGATTTGCTGCCGCAAGGGTGTGTCTAGATTTCTAGGCTAACAACCACATTCCTTGCGCTCATTCCTGCCGTGAATTTGCCAGGAATGCTACAAAGTCATGGTTTGAAGTCGTAATTTACGGGCTCAAAAACCTGCCTGGAACGCAGCATAATCTTGACGGCACTCGCAAGGAAATGGATAAGTACAAAATCAAATTCACAAATATTACGCCATTTAAACATTACTAAAACATATTTAAACAAATTTATCATAGAATATACTTGCTTGTTCACAGTTTAAACGTTCTTGTTTCCATTTGTCTAATTTCAAGATCTGAGGTGAATTATCCATTGTTGCTTTTAGTACGACTACGTCTAGTACGACCACTAAATGATATTCAAAGTCACATTACGTGCTTTTAACATTAAAAAAAGTACATAAACATTACCCGAGATTATGTTTTGTGTTGTTGTTCCAGCCGCGACGTCGCGACGTTTCTAAAATAGAATCATCGGGTGTCGCCGTTGCGACTGGTTAGGACAACAACTCTAATTAACATGGAAAATATACCTTTTATCGCGTGTCGCGGCGTCGCGTGTGGTTAGGACACAGTTTTAGGCAGATAGCAATTATAAATAATTTGAGACAATTAAAAAAATCTTAAAAGGATAGTTCACCCAAAAATGAAAATTAGCCCATGATTTACTCACCCTCAAGTCATCCTAGGTGTATATGACATTCTTCTTTCAGACGGCCGAAAGTTTACTTGATTAAGTTTTAAATATGGACATTTTTCTTACACAAACACGTTGATTCGCTTCAGAAGGCCTTTATTAACACCCCAGAGCCACGTTATTTGACTTCAAAAACAGAGCAACTATAAATCCAATTCTAATTCTTGGATTAGCCTGGACTTTTGTAATATAAGAATGTCATATACACAGAGGACGACTTGAGGGTGAGTAAATTATGGGCTAGTTTTCATTTTTGGGTGAACTATCCCTTTAAGGGTACAATTGGAAATTGGTGAAACGGAACAACCTGGAAGCTTGTTAATTTCCCCTTTAATACACACTTACTTTGAAATCTTTTTCAGGCTTCTGGGTTTGTCACTTTTGGACGGTTTCAGAGGCAGAGACCTGGGGTCAGCGACAAATGCAGATGTTAGAGGAAAGAAGACAAACAGAAGGGAAGTTACTATACTATATATCAGGGCCATAACCACCATAGACATTGAGGGGGACAAGTCCCACGGAAAAATTAGAAATGGCCAAATTGCCCCCAAAATTGTTTGTTGCTAGGATGATAAAAGTAAAATGTTACATTTTTAGGTTGGTCTGCCTCAACGGTCTCATCACTGTCAGAATGAGTGAGATGGAATATTGAAAATATGACATTATTTATGTAAATCATAACTGAATTTGACATGACACTAATTTTTGTGCATTTTTACATAATAGGCAGACGAAAATAAGTGAATGTGTGAATATTTAAAACAAAATATTATTTGCAAATAGTTTACTTCATAACTGGAACTTTTACCGTTCTTATTTCTTTTTCTTTATTTCTTAAATCCCTTTTAATCCTTTAATAATTGAATTCCAATAAGACCAAATCCCCCCCAAAAAAACATTTGGTCCCCCCCAATGTCTAAGTCATAGTTACGGCCTTGCTATATATAAACTGAAGCATCTGTAAGGATCTGAATTTCTTAAGTGGTCAAAATGTTGAACAATTGATACATGCCATTTTCTCACCTTCTTTTTAGCGTTATGTGCTCGTGTTGGTCGCCTGTTTCAGGTAGTGTTGTTGGGCTGGAGGACGTGACTGAGGTTTGAAGTTCAACGGTGGGGTTTACAGAAGGAGTCAAAATTCTTGAGGTGGGACTGACTGGAGTAGAGTTAACCGATTCAGTCAAGGAACCACAAACTTTACCTACCTAAAAGAGAGAGATAAGAAATCAAGATCCACTGCATTATTATGGGTGTAAACGGGAAAAAAAAATCATGGTGAAGCCTGTTTGAATGGACTCACACCAATTCAAAGAGATTACTCCATCTTGTGGCCACTAATAAATGGTACAATAACACTACAATATTTTAATTGGAACAATCTTGCACAATAAGCTCAAGGTTTCAGTGTATAACTGTACTGGATACTGAATTATAATGCATTAACATTAATGTGCATTTTATTTTACTCAGTATCTCACCATTGTTAAATTAAAAAATGCATCAAAATAAGACAGACATCAAAAAAGAGTTTTGTTTTGCCGTAAGTTGAAATGTTTCCGGTATATTCCCGAAATTATAAAACAGATTGCGGACTGAAAAAGTGGTCTATGTGAACGTGTGTAAACTTGTTTGTATTTGTATATCTTCTACAGCGCTTTATTTATCTAAGGATTAGCCGAACTTTCTCATTCCCCCTGCTCTGGCCTCTCGCTAGCTGCATTGCATTTTGGGAAGGGGCCGGCCGGTTCACGGGAGCCGTCTTTGTCCAGAGGTGAATTTGCATGCAGGACATCAGGCTGATTGGGACCAGACAACACCCAAACAACTCAAGCAGCACCAAGATAGCGCCAGACCACATGCAGCGTGAGGGACTGGAGAGGCACCATAGTCCTCCATGTCAATGCTGGGCGCCACATATAGACATCTTATAAACAATTAAGTTATCACAAGTTATTCTTCAGTTATTCACATCTAATACACCCCCCAAAAAAACTCTATGCTAATATGTAGCACAAGTGCTCCTACTTATGCAAGCTCAGCACATTGTTGTGTTCTCAAATGTGACTGAATGCAATTTGTAATACAACACAGGTATGAATTGGATTGCATTCTTAAAAGGGGTGGTATATAGAAAAGCATTCTATTGTGAATGAATAAATAATAAAATACAACTAACTATATAATCATGCAGAGTTACGATAAAAATAGGCTTATCAAGTTAGCATTTTTAGCTAATTCATCCATAACTTTTAGCCAAATTAGCAAGACACCAACATGGACAAGTAGCGTGACATTCCCTCTTCCTCGGAAACCATGAACAACAACTATGCAAGTTAGGTTAAAAAGAGCAAAAGCACTACTTCAAATAAGGCTTCACTTACAAAGATGAATTAGTGGCTGCTAAGAGCATGAGCTAAGTGTCAAAACTGTCACTTTATGTCCAATGTAAACTCTGGGTGCTAAAACAGAACCACCGATGTAGAGTCTGTTTTTGGCCAAGTCATAACTTCAAAGTCTTAGGGTTGCATCCAACAACTTTTCAAGCGCTCTGTTGTCCAACCCTTAAGAAACGAGTCCAAACCAGGTAACGTGAACCTAAAGTCATCCCAGCCTCGTGGCATCCGTGAGTGAGCAACACTTGATCTAATGATGGAGTGTTAAGGGGGGGTCGAACTCCCACAAGCAGCCTCCATTGTAAAGTGGTAAGCTTGGTGTTGGGAGTTTATGGGGGCTGCGGTTGGGGACTTAAGTATTAATATCTCCCATTCTGACTGGCAAGTCTATGCTCTTTGAGACAGATTTGTGGGAATGCGGTCTCAAACTTGACCTACCCATAGAGAGCTGTCATCACCAGGATAGGATAAGTGCAAAGCCGAGCTGTCACGAAACCCTTGACCCCTGCGGCCCCTCAGCCACAATTCCAGTGAAATAGTCAAGTGAGAGAGACCGGCAGACGGCCGTCCTATGCCATGCACACAGACTCGGGCGTTGATGGTATGAATAGCCTCAGGGTGGGCGGCTGGGTATTCACTTACAGACAGCCATAGTCACACTGTCATGACCAACACATTTTTTACAGAACGTGTCATATTACCACATAATCATGCTCCTAATCATTGAGCTAATAATACATCCCTTGCAGATATAATAATCAGAGGGCTTCATAGGCTAAAAGCTCATTTATAAGACTTGAGCACATGCAAATACAGGCCTAGCAGATTAGCATGTGCAAAACTTGCAACTGTTCAGCCTATGATTGGCCGAGACATTTGATATGCACCAATCAGCGAACAAGCTGCTGCAAGTTCATGCACGCAAGGCCTGATTAGTCCAGCATATGGTGTAGCTCGTTTGTGGAATAAAAATAAGTGTGTTCTATGAATCAGAGAGTAGCATGACTCACCACAGCGCTGAGATGTGGCCCATGCAGTTGCGCGTTAAGGATGGAATCATTAATTCTTTCCCGGATGCGTAGAAGTGCCAGTTCCAATTCGTATCCCCCTGCTAGTGCCCCACTCAGCCCCTCCAGCAATGCAACATAGCGTCGCCAGGGCCCATCCAGCTCAGACAGGCCTGCCAGGCAACCTCGCATCACATTGAGACACAGGCCTCCGCATGGCCGGATCAGGGTCAGTCCGCGGCAGTGCGGACAGAACAACATCCCCACCAGTGCACGTCCACACAGCCTTGTCATCCCCACCGACTCTGTGACATTCAGAACCTCGGCACCCATCGCCAGTGCCCGACTGAGGGCACGGCCAGCCACTAGTGCCCTAGACAGCTCCTGAGCAATCGCATGTGGGTGACGGCCAAAGGGGTTGACGTCATGCCGTGTGGCACGTAGGCACTCGCTTCCTTCAGAGGACCAGGTAGAAACGGGTGAGCCCAAGCCAGGATTGACCAGGTGTTGGTATACCAGTGGGAAGAGTTTGTCATAGAAACTGTGGACAGAGAGTTCCACGGAGACATTGGCATCGCCACGGAGGTAGAGATCAAGGTCAGAGAAGAGGGTAAACACCAAAGGTCTTGCGTCTTGAGAAATTGTCTCGTAGGTGCTGTCAAAGAGCGAGTAGGTATTGTTTAGGGTGAAGGAGAGTAGGGAATGGAAGGTATCTGTGGGAAGAAGAAATAAAAGAGAAATTTGAGATTGAACAAGTGCTTCATAGTCAACCTAGACACATACACTACAAAAAAAAAAAAAGAGTACAAAATTGTACCTTTTAAAGGTACAAGTGTCCGTCTCTGGGGTGGTACCCTTAAGGGTTCATTTTTGTACCTCTAAGTCAGGGGTAGGCAAGTTCGGTCCTAGAGAGCTGATGTCCTGGAGAGTTTAGCTCCAACCCTACTAAGCCACCACAGTATAAAACTCATGGCTCCCAGCATGCATTTCAGCATTAAGTATGTCACCATTGTTGAGATTCATATGCTGATTCTTGATATCTGTGTGCGTCCAAACTTTTTTCTCCCTAAAATGTATTTAAAAATCAAAATTCAGAATGCCTGATCTGTGGCAAGAAAGTATTGTTGGTGAATATTATTTATTGATATTTTTAGTCAGTGATGAGTTCAGTCAATCATTTTTCTTCATGACAATTTTTGTTTATGGCTTCTTTTGATTTGAACAGATTTTGTGTTTTGTTAACACTATAACAAAAACCACAAACTGGCATAAAAATCTAAGAATCAAGCTGCCTAACTAAAGGAAACACCGATCACCACAATGGTGACCAAATATTTTCAATAAAACATCAACATCTAAACCTCTGTTAATTCTCAATAAGAGCTTCTATAGATGTCTTTTAGGGTTGGAGTCAAACTCGGCAGGACAGCAGGTCTCTAGGACCGAACTTGCCCTGCTCTAAGTAGAGGAAAACAATGGTATAATTGTACCCTAAGGACTAATTGTGTACCTTCAAAGGTACAGTTATACGTTTTGTTCTTCAAGGAACAAAATTGTATCTCCACTGTACCTTTTTTCTGAGAGTGTATACATTCGTAACTTGAGAGGACTAACAATTGCGGTAATTTTGTTTGACATTTACGAGAGGGTCAAACATACTAGTCGTCACGGTACACCTCTGCCTTGTCTCACATTGCTTACAACTCTTTCTTATGCATCTAATCTCTCTTTCCATTGGACTAATGGGAGCTGACAACACTTAATCCATGGATCTTTTGGACTGGCGCTATTGGGCTGAAGGTTAGTTTGGAGATATGTGACACATGCGACTAGCTTATTACCAATTTTAGCAGTCAGGGCGACATCTTATACCTCACTTTGCCTACGGGTTGCGAATGGAAGTAGAGGATCATAGTCATTTGTACCGGGCACATTATTTACAATGGCATATTAACTTTTGTATGACATGTGACAGACGGGTACTTAAATCGACAGCTGGTAGAACCCTTCAAAGTGCAGTTTGCTTTAGTGTCATCTCATTCATAACAACCAAAGCATTCCACCTCTCACAGTCTTATTTCTGTGAGAATGACTAGCATGCTAACAACAAGCCGAAAGTTATGATTGCTCTTTATTGGTGGAGGAACAAAAGAACACCTGTTTGGCCAATGATACTAAAAGACACCCATATGAAACTTTCTATAACAAGCCTTTGAGCTTTTGCAAGAAATTATGCATACAAATTCAGACTAGGGTGTATCTTGGCAACTATATCCAAACACCTCAGTATCAGGTGACATGGCAGGGGATTATGCCTGGACCGTGTAATGGGGTTCTTCTCATATGGTTACTGGCCACGGAGGCATGTGGGGGGAAGTCACGCAGATTGCATGGGTCACCGAGGGCGCCCCGGGAATCACCACAACTGACCTCTAACCTCTGGGACAGCAGAATGCTCTGAGAAGATGGATAGAAGGGTCAACTTGAATGACTGTACTCCCGATAGCTCTATTAACTCAGTGCCTGTTGGATTCGATATGGGTCCTCCTTTTAAAAAGATCAGTGTCAGAATAACTTCACTCGCTGTACAGGTCTGAATTTAGATCAAGAGAAGGTAGCACACAGTATTTTTAGTGCCTTTTAGGCTTGGAGAGGATTGTTGGATAGCTAGTATGCGAGTGGCATACGTTGGATTTGCTTAACAATGGAATTACTCCGGTACAAAGGGCAGAGGCGACTTCAAAGAAATAGTTCACCCAAAAATGTGCACACTCTCAAAATTTTAACAGTTCATCCTCCCTATGTTTTAAGGCAGGTTTGACGTCAACAATATCAAAAATTTTGGTTCTCACGTCTTAATATTGGTGTCATTTTGGACAGTCCTTGACATTCTGCAAGTTTTGGGTAAACTAACTCTCGAACAGACACATTCCCAAGAGAGTCCATAAGGTTTGTCCTTGAATTATTACTTTCCCCCTTAAACACGCAGGCATATAGACAAAAAGCGATCTACATTAAAAATCCTCTTTCACGTGGGAATGAAAAACACTTTACAGACCTTCTTTCTTTTAAACAGGACACCAGCTACAACCATGCGAAAAGTAGCAGAAAAGGACAACTGATCTTTTCAAAAGCTCTCATTATAGAGCAATACATTGAAGTGCAGTGAGACGGATCGCCACGGATACGCCAAGAATTTCAACATTTCTCTTTTCGTTTGCTTTAAACTCGTTAAATATTCACTCGGCTGGCAGCAAATACAGAGAGGACAGCGACTGTGCCCTTTTCCTTTTCCTATGAACCTGAAAGGGTTTTTGTGCAAGTTTGGGTGGACAAATTGGATGAACTTAAATATTTGGTTGGGCGTTGTAAATCTGAAGCTAACATGGTTTATAATGTCATATGGTAGATAATGATATGCATGGAGCTAAGTGTGTGTGTGTGAAACATCTTTCTGTTCTTTTTGTACGTTTTATTCAAACACTGATTCTGAAAGGCCTTGTCCTAATCCTAAAGTACCTGTCAACCTCTAAGAAACACATGTACCGCTTCACAGGAGACCTCAGGCAGATAAAGGATCATTCTGGGAGCGTGAAAAACAGCAGACAAAAAGCAAATCTCCAAGTAACCTCGGAAAGTCACAGAATACGACGCACAGTATGAGATGTTAAACACCACCCTGCAGTTTCTCCCATATATGCGTACAAAGCGACAGCATGTAGTGAACGTGTGAACCACCTGCTGTGGCAGGGACTTGATCCCATGACCTCTTCCTCCTGCTGCAAATGCAAAAAGCACATGACCTAGTATTTATTTGACAAAAGGCGTCACCTAATAATCGAATACATACCCTGGAAAGTAGAGGCATGGCCCAGGATGAGATATTTGAGTTCGAAGCTATAGGAGAGAATGTTATGGAGTGTGTCTCTCTGGGCGGCGGCGTAGTAGCGTTCCTCCATCTTGCGGGTGCAGCATGTGGGACCCTGGTGTTTGCAGATGAGAAGATCTGCATCTGTGGAGGATTAATCAAAGAATGTGATTCAGTTAGGGGCAGTTTCACAAATTAAAAAATAAAATAAAAAATGTAACCTCTCCAAACTATATCACGCCTTGGAATAAAGTTCTGATTATAGTATTTATGCGTATAACTTAAAACTTAAAAAATATATAATATATATATAAATATATAACTTAAAAAAGTAATTATTCACGCTGCCTTGAAATTTTAAGCTTAGTCAACTTGAAATGTGAAGTTGTACGGTGACAAATTGGATATTTGAGTTGACTAAACTTAAATTTAGAACACTTAAAAATTGTAGTCTAAATCGTGTGCACGATTTACTCATTTGTTTCCTGGATTTATAAATCGAGCAAACGAAATAGTAAATAGTCTGCATGATTTAGCAAATCAAGGGAATGAAATAGTAAATAATCTGTAAAATTTAGCAAATCGAGGGAACTAAATACTAAATCTTCTGTACGATTTAGCAAATCAAGGGAACAAATTAGTAAATCTTCTGTACGATTTAGCAAATCGAGGGAACTAAATAGTAAATCTTCTATACGATTTAGCAAATCGAGGGAATTAAATAGTAAATCTTCTATACGATTTAGCAAATCGAGGGAATTAAATAGTAAATCTTCTATACGATTTAGCAAATCGAGGGAACTAAATAGTAAATCTATACGATTTAGCAAATCAAGGGAATGAAATAGTAAATCTTCTATACGATTTAGCAAATCGAGGAAACTAAATAGTAAATCTTTTATACGATTTAGCAAATCGAGGGAATTAAATAGTAAATCTTCTATACGATTTAGCAAATCGAGGGAACTAAATAGTAAATCTTCTATACGATTTAGCAAATCGAGGGAATTAAATAGTAAATCTTCTATACGATTTAGCAAATCGAGGGAACTAAATAGTAAATCTATACGATTTAGCAAATCGAGGGAACTAAATAGTAAATCTATACGATTTAGCAAATCAAGGGAATGAAATAGTAAATCTTCTATACGATTTAGCAAATCGAGGAAACTAAATAGTAAATCTTCTGTACGATTTAGCAAATCAAGGGAACAAATTAGTAAATCTTCTGTACGATTTAGCAAATCGAGGGAACTAAATAGTAAATCTTCTATACGATTTAGCAAATCGAGGGAATTAAATAGTAAATCTTCTATACGATTTAGCAAATCGAGGGAATTAAATAGTAAATCTTCTATACGATTTAGCAAATCGAGGGAACTAAATAGTAAATCTATACGATTTAGCAAATCAAGGGAATGAAATAGTAAATCTTCTATACGATTTAGCAAATCGAGGAAACTAAATAGTAAATCTTTTATACGATTTAGCAAATCGAGGGAATTAAATAGTAAATCTTCTATACGATTTAGCAAATCGAGGGAACTAAATAGCTAATCTTCTGTACAATTTAGCAGGAACTAAATAGTAAATCTATACGATTTAGCAAATCAAGGGAATGAAATAGTAAATCTTCTATACGATTTAGCAAATCGAAGGAACTAAATAGTAAATCTATACGATTTAGCAAATCAAGGGAATGAAATAGTAAATCTTCTATACGATTTAGCAAATCGAGGGAACTAAATAGTAAATCTCCTATACGATTTAGCAAATCGAGGGCACTAAATAGTAAATCTTCTATACGATTTAGCAAATCGAGGGAACTAAATAGTTAATCTTCTATACGATTTAGCAAATCAAGGGAATTAAATAGTAAATCTTCTATACGATTTAGCAAATCGAGGGAACTAAATAGTCAATCTTCTGCTCCTTGATTTAGAAAATCAAGGGAACTAAATAGGTAATCTTCTATACGATTTAGCAGGAACTAAATAGTAAATCTTCTATACGATTTTAGCAAATCGAGGGAACTAAATAGTCAATCTTCTGTACGATTTAGCAAATCGAGGGAACTAAATAGTCAATCTTCTGTACGATTTAGCAAATCGAGGGAACTAAATAGTTAATCTATACGATTTAGCAAATCAAGGGAACTAAATAGTAAATCTTCTATACAATTTAGCAAATCGAGGCAACTAAATAGTTAATCTTCTGTATGATTTAGCAAACCGAGGGAACTAAATACTAAATCTTCTATACGATTTAGCAAATCGAGGGAACTAAATATTAAATCTTCCAAAGGATTTAACAAATCAAGGGAACTAAATAGTAAATTTTCTATACGATTTAGCAAATCGAGGCAACTAAATAGTTAATCTTCTGTATGATTTAGCAAACCGAGGGAACTAAATACTAAATCTTCTGCAGGATAAAAAAAAAAAATCTTTCATGTCATGTGCAGGGCTCCGTACTTACTTTTTTAAGTTGAAACAACCATTTTTTACAGTGTATTTTTGACGTTTCAGGTATTGTTTTGCATTTTGTAAATTCTTTTGAAGATCAAATCAGCAAGTGGATTTGGTGTGGATTTTATATAGTGTGTGTGATATATTTAAAATAAATTGTACACATACTGTAAATACCAAAAAATAAGTTTTTTAAATCAGATTTACGATGTTAGAAAAAAAAGTTGAGAGTACTACTTCCCACATTTTACTTTACTACAGAAAGTAAAAATCTGGGTGAACCTAAATTGATAAGTTCTGGAAAAAGTGACCTAAAAATTAAGTAAGCATGGCCTGGTTTCACAGACAGGGTTTATATTATTAGGCCAGGATTAGGCCTTAGTTTAATTAGTTTATGTAGCTTTTATACAGATGCCTTTAGTCAGATATATATATATAAAAAAAAACAATAGTACTGACATATTTTAAGATATGAATAGAAGTCATCTCAAAAATGTTTGGGATTTCCTATGAAATATTTATATATTTAATAATATTTATATATCTTAACATATTTTAAGATATGTCAGTGTAAATTGCTTTCAGTTGAAACCACTCAAACATGTATTTTAATCTGAGACTAGGCCCAAGCTATGTCTATGAAACCGGGGGTAAAAGAACAAAAAAATTACAGCTACTATAATCGATTCTTTAAAACATTTAAATATCCTATGGGACCGAAATAACACGCATACAGTATGGTTGTACAGCAAGAAGGTGCATGTAAAAGAGAGAACATGTGATCAAGACAGACGATATCTGCTCTGTCAGTCACCCTGCCCTATCCTATGTGACCAATTTTACACCAATGGGACCCCATAAGCCACGCATTAGAACAGCTGACTGTGATCACCAGCATTCTGCTGACCTCTCTCACCTCCTCTGCTCTCAATACACATGGAGCAATGCCTCGAAACATATGTACTAAGAATAAAACTTTGTTTTGTAATGGTCATACTTTTCAAACGTATCCTTTCCATAAACAAGAATTTGAGACAAACTGAATATGCGCAGCTTACAATTTCATAGGAACTCCCAAACATTTTTGAGATGACTTCTATTCAGGAATGCGTTTTCGATTTAACACGAAATGTGGAACATGAAAAACATTTGACAGTCTATCCTACACTCCTGTTAATTTTGTCAACACCACTGACGTTTCTGATTTATGCTCCGTCATCAAAATGACATATTTGTTAGACGACTTTTTTAAGGCACACTTCACAATACAGTTGACATAGTACTAGCCTGTAGATAAACATTTCAATAACACTAATAAAATAGGCCTATGTAAAAAAAATAATAATTGTGTGTAATCAATTACTTCATACATCACTGTCTGGCAGTCTAGAACTCATTTAAACAATATTTTTCTAATAATTATTACGATGACCTCGTAATAAAAATATGAATACACTTTTAAAAACTTTGTCACATGACAGGACTATTTAAATTAAGGTGGAAAAGGCGATTAAAAGGCCAAAAAAGGGAAAAACGATCAGGCTAAAAGAAAATTATAAAGTAGAGCATATTTTAACTGAAAGTTTAAGTCACGTGCATTTTATTCAAAAAAGGTCAGTTGGGTCAAGCTGTTACACGTGTTTTAAATGTTAGAAATTTATATTTAATATTAATTACACTAAAAAAGGCTGCGTTAAAAACCCAAGTTGTGTTGAAAATGGACAAACCCAGCAAATGGTTGTTTTAACCCAGCAGTATGGGTTAAACGTTTGCTTAAAACAACCCAATTGCTGGGTTTGTCCATTTTCAACCCAACTTGGCTTGTTTTTAACCCAGCATTTTTTAGAGTGTAGGTTTATGTTTATAGTTGTTCGTTAACTTTTCAGGTGTTGTTTTTGCGTTTCGTAATTGTTTCACGGTTCAAATGTAGTTGGAAATTAGCCGTTCAGTTGGCTGTAGTTTTTTCATTGGTAGGCTAAGTAAACAAAATAATAACAATAAAAAAGCCATTTGGTTAATGTGGAGAATATACGTGTTGTATTAGATACCGCTTCCCACAGTAACACTGCAGTATAACGAACCTGTTGCCGCGGTCTCCGGAACCCATCTTAATGAACCGACTTGGCGCAGCTGGAAAGCGGTTTTTACCTCATGACAGCTCTGCGCACTGGCGCAGTGAACTCTCCACACTAACACACTGGAGAGCAGGATCCACAACCAACATACACGCGGTGCTGTCCTGCGGAGCATTGCACCATGTCAGTCCACAGAAAGCCCTCTGAGCCAATGTGTGAGAAAAAAACCAAAACAAGTCAAAATATTATCCGGAAGAGATGCTCATTTAAAGTCGCGTAATTAAGTATCCAGGGAGAAAGTTTTCCAAGCTGGTGGATCGCAGAGGCTTCACATGCTGCGTGATTTGATAGACTGGTCTGGAGACATGTGAGGAAGGGCCTGTGTGTGTGTGTGTGTATGTGTGTGTGTGTGTGTGTGTGTGTGTGCCCAATGTGGAGAAAGAGACTTCTGACTGCCAGTTTTGTGCGCCCAACACCCACTGGACCCCCTCCCTTTGGCATAGATAGATAGATAGATAGATAGATAGATAGATAGATAGATAGATAGATAGATAGATAGATAGATAGATAGATAGATAGATAGATAGATAGATAGATAGATAGATAGATAGATAGATAGATAGATAGATCTATAGATAGATAGATAGATAGATAGATAGATAGATAGATAGATAGATAGATGGATAGATGGATAGATAGATAGATAGATAGATAGATAGGTATATAGATAGATAGATAGATAGATAGATAGATAGATAGATAGATAGATAGATAGATAGATAGATAGATAGATAGATAGATAGATAGAGAGTAAAGAAACAGCTTAAAAAATTAATGAAACTCCTATGAAAGTAGGAACAAAACCTCTAGAAACAATATGCACTTCATATTTTCTTTGTACAGTAATTTTTTTTGGTGAAAAATCCTGATATAAATTATTAAAAAGGGCTTTTGGAAATGGGTGAAGGTATACAACCATGTTGTCAAATGAATATAAAATATACTCAACAAAAGCAAATCAATAACACACACACACACACACACACACACACACACACACACACACACACACACACACACACACACACACACACACACACACACACACACACACACACACACACACACACACACACGTTTCCATGTTTTATGGGGACTTCTAATATATATGACTTCTATACTGTACAAACTGTATATTCTAACCTTAAACCTACCCATCACAGAAACCTTCTGCATTTTTACATTTTCAAATACATTTTCATTTAGTATGATTTATAAGTATTTTCCTCGTGGGGACCAAAAAAGGTCAACATGTAGGCCTACTGGTATCCTGTGGGGACATCCACATAACCTATGGAATACCAGGTGCACGCACACACACACACACACACACACACACACACACACACACACACACACACACACACACACACACACACACACACACACACACACACACACACACACACACACACACACACACACACACACACACACACACACACACACACACACACACACACACACACACACACACAAATGCAGCCTATTTAAAAGTTGTTCAAAATAATAGCTACAATTGACAAATGAATGATAACATTAACTCCAAACTGAAAGTCCAACTGTAGTTTTGATCCGTCTTACAGGATATCCTTGCTATAATTTCTAATATACAGATATGCATACTGACACAAACAAACTCAAACTCCTAGTCTGCAATAAGCGTTATGTCGTTAAGTCGCTAGGAGGCGCCATATGGTCATTTCACACAATATATTACATGAAGATACCATTACACCGCTTCTCCAATAGATGGCAATATAAAGCAAATATAATGCTTTTACACGCAACTGAAAAGCAGAAGGAATAAAGCAAGCATGCTGTCATGTTATGCAGTTCAAGTTCACACTTTAGAGTGACAGCCAAACGTCTATAAAGCAGCATGGCTGGGAACATAAAAGATAAAGAAGCATTTCAACGCCTGAACTTCCTCTATCAGGTAAGTGAGATTGGGTTTCAGATGTATTTATTTATCTCCAAACCTTCTCATGATGTTTTCTCAATCCCAGGCTGCTCATTGCGTTTTGGCTCAAAATCCAGAGAATACTGAACTGGCAAGATTTTACTGCTTCACTCAGAAGACCATCTCCAAACGACTGGTGCTCAGACAGTGAGTAGTTCCTCCTCATTAATAATGTGGACTTTAAATAAACAAACATCGGCGACGGAGCTTCAACAAAGCATGATGGTTTCTTCCTGACAGAGATCCATCAGTGAAGAGAACCATTTGCAAGAAATGCTGCACTTTACTAGTACCAGGTGTCACATCCACTGTAAGACAAAGTAAGTCCTATCTATCTATCTATCTATCTATCTATCTATCTATCTATCTATCTATCTATCTATCTATCTATCTATCTATCTATCTATCTATCTATCTATCTATCTATCTATCTATCTATTTATTATCTATCTATGATAACAGTGAATATTAAATCTTAATATTGAAGGAGGACCAAGGAGACAACGTAAGACTATTGTACGATGTTTAAGTTGTGGCCTGACCAAACGTTTCCCAAACAACCCAAAATATAAATTGTGGGTGGATCAACCGGAGGCTCAACTAGAAAACCAGACATCACAAGGTAAAGATGATCATCAACATAAAAGTGTGTAAGGTCCAACTTCGAAAGGTATGCCATCTTTGCTTCACGGACACTCACTTTCTTCTTTGTGAAATGCGACTGTCAAACTACATTACAATTTGAGGAAAAAATATTCATTTTGATGTCTATTTTACGCTTTTAAACATACTCCATTTATTTGTTTCTTAGAAAAAAGAAAAAATTGGTGTGAAAAATATTTCTGAGTATCCTATCATAGGAGGGAAAGCTGACCTAAGCTAATCGGTTAATGATATGCTAATCCGTTACTGGCATGTTAAAATGGCAGGCTAATCAGCAGTATGGAAAGCTAATTGGCTAACCAGTGAACTAACTGAAAAAACAATAATGCTACGAACAAAACAAATTCCTGTTTGTAGCAGTCTTATGGTCATTAAATGAGGACGCAAACGCATAAACCGTCACTTCATGATAATTTACTGTTTCATTTGAGAAAACTGTCACATCTAGGGTGACCACCATCAAACAAACCAAATGTGGGACGATTACTAAGTTTGTGTGGGACAATGTGGGACATGTTACCAACACTAAAACATAACCTAAAACTGTTGTATAATCTTAAATTCAACATCACTGAGCACAAAGGCAGCAGGCATAATGCAGATAACTACTTTTGAAACAGTTCTGACCAAGTGCAACTAAAATCCAACTAAATAAATAATGAAACAAATAAAACAACATTAAATTAGTTAATCTTATATATATATATATATTATACAGGGAGTGCAGAATTATTAGGCACGTTGATTTTCTGATCATATTTTTTTTCCAGGCACATTTGACCAATTCCAAACCACAGTAATCCTAATAAGAATCTGCCAGTACGTTTTGGGAGTTCATTTTTAGTCCATCTCTGCAAAACGGACTTCAGGATGGACTAAAATGAACTCCCAAAACATACTGCCAGATTCTGGAAGATGAATTCTTCAAACAGTGGTACTAGAGGATGTGGTGCTGGTCCTTCAAGAGTCACTCTCAACCTATCTGTCCATAAAGCCTATAAAAAAAACTTCTTCATGTATTTTACAACACTTCAGCTTGTGATTCTTATCTAGTGGGGGTCATTTTTTAGGATTCTTTACCTAACTGAAGTCTCTGAGATCCTGACACCTTGCACTTCTGGAGACTCCCGGTAGGTTGCAGCTCTGGAAAATGGTGGCGCTGGAGACTAAAGGGTTCCTGATGGTTTCACCCTTAATTCTTAATTCTTTTGCAGTTAACAGGTGTCTTTTCTTCACCACCTGTTTTTGTCAGATCCTGCTGACCCAACGAGCATTTCACTGTCCAATGGTCATGCCTTAACTGCAATGTCTAGTATTGCATTAGTATTGCATCCTTCTCATGGGCATTTAATACTTTTTGACTTTTCAGTCTGAGTTAAATCTCTTTTTTTTTGGCTCAATTTATCTGTAAAAGAAAACATGCCTAATAATTCTGCACACCTGAATATAAGGTGATTTTCATTTCCAGCCTTCATGAACAATTATATATCACTTATACATTATTAAATACTAAATCAATAGTAGTTATTAGGATTACTGTGGTTTGGAATTGGTCAAATGTGCCTGGAAAAAAAATATGATCAGAAAATCAACGTTTATTTTCTATATTTGTATGTATGTATGTATGTATGTAGTATTATTATTATATTTAATTTTTTATATTCCTACATTTATTTGTTGGACTGTTTTTTTTTATATAGTTATATAGTAAAACTAAAATGCCTTTTTCAGTTTGCAGTGTTAGTTTTGTGGCTGCATTTTGAAATTCTTTTTCGCTTAAGAAAAATAAATAATATTGCTGTCAAATTCATGTCAGATAATAAAAATACTGTAATAAATACAGTAGTTCACTGTATGTATTTGTTCATGTTTTATTAAGGGATAAGTCTGAAGCACACCATAAAATAATTCTAGCAAGTCATACAGGGCTAGTAGTATATACACAACCCTCTACGCACACCTTGGCAATAGAATCGCCTTTGGCTAGTAAATGTTTTTTTTTTGTCGCCAGACTGATATACTTTATTATATTATATTATACTACAAATATTTTATATTTGCACATTTGTCATTTAACTGAACTTTGGACTGGTGGTGGTGCTTAAGATATTGTTGGTGTTTCTGTAAAAAAATAGATAATTATTATATTATTAAAAGATAATAATAATAATAATAATACTAATAACGATATACAACTCACTAAGGATTGATGTACTATAATATTAATCATGTTGACAGCATTCGCTCAAACTGATTTGCTGAAATCAAAACAGGGACAGGAAAGGATGAGCGCCAGCCAATGAGATTGCCGTTTGCACATTAGTTCCGCCCACTACCGGAAAAAAGGCATAACTTCTGCTTGTTCTTAAAAGCTGAATACTTCCAAATGAACTCCGTTATTTTGACAGGAAAATACAACAAAGAATATTCCTAACATGTAGCGCGTTGATTTTGCGTGGTTTTCGCGCGCACGCATGTGTGTGTGAGAAACGCGCGCAGCAAAGCGACGGAGTTCTTCACACTAGAGTTCACGGTACGTCAGATGAGCTAATTTGAAAAGAGCGAAACTCTCAAGCGCTCATTCAGAGTGTTCAGCGAGTAAAAATATATTTATGCTAAACTTATTCTTAGCATCTAATACACACACACTGGCGAGTAAAATCTGAGAATGTATTAGCCAATGGCTAATGATAGATATTATTTAATCGCCCAGAGTGATGATTTACTCGCATATGCGAGTGTTTTACTCGCATATGCGAGTGTTTTACTCGCATTGTAGAGGGTTGATACAGATATACACCCAGGTATCGGATCAGTACTCGGTATCGGCCGATAACCGGAGCCCAGGTATCGGAATCGGTATCGGGAAGGGAAAAAGGGTATCGGAACATCTCTATTTGTAACAGTGAAATCTACGAGAGCATGCAGGCTAATCAGATGATATGCTAATTGTGTTACACTAGCAGGTCAACAGACTGTATGCTAAGTAAACAAGCTAACGGTATGCAAAACTAGCAGAAACAGAAACGACAACAACAACAACACATGTTTAAGAAAAGTATGCCATCTTTGCTTCACGGACACTCACCTTTCCTATTTTTTTTAGGCCAATCACCGGAGCTGTTTGTGACATGCGACCGTCAAACTACATCAAAATGAATATTTTTTCCTCAAATTGTAATGTCTATTTTACGCTTTTAAACATACTCCATTTATTTGTTGCTTAGAAAAAAGAACAAATTGGTGTGGAAAATATTTCCGAGTATCCTATCATAGCAGGGAAAGCTGAGCTAAGCTAATCGGTTAATGATATCCTAATCTATCAGGCTAATCTGTTACTGGTATGTTAACATAGCAGGCTAATCAGCAGTATGGAACGCTAATTGGCTAACCAGTGAACTAACTGAAAAAAACAATAAATAATGCTACGAACAAAACAAACTCTTGTTTGTAGCAGTGAAAGCTAAGCTAGCATGCTAATCTATCAAGTTAATTGGTTACTGGTATGTTAGAATAACAGCTAATCAGTTAAAAATAACAATGCTAATCGACTAACCAGTGAGCTACTTGGAAAAAAAACTTAGTGGTGTGTTCAGCTAACAAGCTGATTGTTGGTTCTCAAGAAATATACCCATTTGTAACAGTGAAATCTACGAGAGCTAATCAAATGATATGCTAAAATCACAGACTAATTGTGTTACACTAGCAGGTCAACAGACTGTATGCTAAGTAAACAAGCTAACGGTATGCAAAACTAGCTTTAGGAACAGAAACGATAACAACAACACGTTTATTTGAATATTTATAGCTTAAACCACACATCATAAGCAATTTTGTACAAACAAGTTCATTTTTAGCATTTAATCTAGCTTTTAATATCGCAAATACAGTATCTTTTTTTTTTATGTCTACAGATGCTGGTCCTTCATCGAAGTCCACAAACCAAGGAAAGAAATCTGATATTTCAAGCGGCTCGGCGTCCACAACAGCGAAGACTTCGTGTACAGCTCAAACAAATCTGACTAAACCTTCGTGACACTCGCTTTGAGACTGTACACATGCATTAATATGGCTGGCAACAAAGTTTTTATTTTATTATAATGTACATTTTTAAGTTTTGCAGCCTTTAGATTGAAAAAAAGCAGTTTTATTTTCCTGAATGTGCAATATTTGTTTCCCTTCCGCATTGAATGGATGTTTTGAATTGCAATAAAGTGTCCATACTGTAAAAGGCTGATTTACATTGCTAATGACTGTTATTCTGTACTTTTTTTCCGCATGCTTAAATATCAATGAACTCTGCACGACTTCCTTCTAAAGAAGCTTTTTCTTTTATCACCCGGAGCTATGGAAACCTGGTGGGAATTGAGTTGACTACATAAAATTGATTGATCTACTGTTGCTAAATGATCTCTTTATCCGAAGCGTCACGTGGATCTTTACCTTAGACATGCTCCGCAATTTTATTAGCAACTTTAATGCTTTTCAGAACGATTGTTTTTTTTTTTTTTCCTTCTTCACAGAACTTCTAAAGCCTTAGCGTTTTCCAGTCAGTTGATCTCTGATAGTCTCTTGATCTCAGGGTAATTCATATATTCCATGCTGGGCATAAAGGTTTAGATATTTGACGTTTCAGATAAGGAAAAAAAGGCTTCTCTTCGTGCAGAGCGCAATGCGTGTTCATGAATTATTCACATTTGTGTGCACGACCTCTCGATGTATCACGCCTCAAATCTTTGATGCTCGGTGCCATTGCATATTCATGATATCCGTCACCCTAGCGATAATTTATAAGTGATATAAAGACATTTACACATGTATGATTGTAATTCAGCCGGTGCTGATGTTGTTAATTGGATGGGATATGGATCTTGTCTAAACACATTACAACAGCGCGGTCCCGAGGATATGCATCTATGGGCTGTCAATACGGCAACCACGGAAAGTACCACCAAGAGGTTTTCTAAGCCAAAGAACTCCTCCCACTTCCTCGAATTAGAGAACTGAATCAATTGCCCTGAAGGCCAGAACGAGATGCATAGGAAGACAGGATTTAATTCAATTTTCATCGCGCAATGTCAGTGGGAGTTCATTAGAAATTAAAATGGTGTGCTTGAGGAATTGTGCGAAGTGAAGAAGTCCACAGGCTCTTGCGTGTCGAAGAGCATCAGAGGTGAAAGAAAGGTCAAAAAGAGATCTAGATGAAGTGGGTAGTTTTTACAATGCAGTTCGATCTCATATCCCCATAAGACTGATTCTTGAAAAAAAAACAAAGTTTCTGATTTGGATTTGGGGTAGAAGTGTGACCTGCATATATTTTCATGATACAAATGGTCTGTAGCAGCTATGCAATATTAATAAAAAAATCCAATCGAAGTGCAGCCATGCTTGCACATATTGGCCATTTTACCAACTCCTTCGAATGTGGCTCACCCGACGAGACCGGATTTGTTTAATAAAGACGCTTTATTGACCGCCGAGTGGAAATTTAGAACGACTCTTATGCTAATAATAATAAACAACATTTATACTGCTACGTGCTACGCACATATGTGACTCTAGAGATACTATATTCACTGCAAACGCCAGTAATGTCACTGGTTTCCCCTGCAGGGTGCATATTTCCAATATATATTGTTGGTGCATGAATTTTTGATATGCTGTGAAAATCCGCTCCATGAAATGATCTGACTCGTACGGGCTGTTCCTCTGTGCTATGACATTTATCTGACCGATTTTAAGTCTGCCATGTCCCATCTGAGGGAAAACAAAACCATTTCCGTGTTGTCGAATATTATGAATGCCCAATAGCTCCTTTCCTTGATATTGTTTTTGGCAGCACAGGAATATTAGAGCATACAATATTAGTCCACAAATATTGTATTTACCTGAAGGAAACATTTTGGTTTTGTAATTATGCCTACCATTTGAACCGTTGCAATTGGTCCTCTGCAGTTTATTCTGGCCAAGAACCATCCAAATACGCAGGAAGAGGGCTTATACAATACTATATATGTACAGGTGCTGGTCATATAATTCGAATATCATCAAAAAGTTTATTTATTTCACTAATTCCATTCAAAAAGTGAAACTTGTATATTATATTCATTCATTACACACATACTAATATATTTCAAATATTTATTTATTTTTAATTTTGATGATTATAACTGACAACTAAGGAAAATCCCAAATTTAGTATCTCAGAAAATTAGAATATTGTGAAAAGGTTCAATATTGAAGACACCTGGTGCCACACTCTAATCAGCTAATTTACTCAAAACACCTGCAAAGGCCTTTAAATGGTCTCTTAGTCTAGTTCTGTAGGCTACACAATCATGGGGAAGACTGCTGACTTGACAGTCCAAAAGACGACCATTGACACCTTGCACAAAGAGGGCAAGACACAAAAGGTAATTGCAAAAGAGGCTGGCTGTTTACAGAGCTCTGTGTCCAAGCACATTAATAGAAAGGGAAAGGGAGGGAGAAGATGTGGTAGAAAAAAGTGTACAAGCTATAGGGATAACCGCACCCTGGAGAGGATTGTGAAACAAAACCCCTTCAAAAATGTGGGGGAGATTCACAAAGAGTGGACTGCAGCTGGAGTCAGTGCTTCAAGAACCACTACGCACAGACGTATTCAAGACATGGATTTCAACTGTCGCAATCCTTGTGTCAAGCCACTCTTGAACAACAGAAGGCGTTAGAAGAGAAAAAGGACTGGACTGCTGCTGAGTGCTCCAAAGTTATGTTCTCTGATGAAAGTAAAATTTGCATTTCCTTTGGAAATCAGGGTCCCAGAGTCTGGAGGAAGAGAGGAGAGGCACACAATCCACGTTGCTTGAGGTCCAGTGTAAAGTTTCCACAGTCAGTGATGGTTTGGGGTGCCATGTCATCTGCTGGTGTTGGTCCACTGTGTTTTCTGAGGTCCAAGGTCAACGCACCTGTATACCAGGAAGTTTTAGACCGCTTCATGCTTCTTGCTGCTGACCAACTTTATGGAGATGTAGATTTCATTTTCCAACAGGACTTGGCACCTGACACAGTGCCAAAGCAACCAGTACCTGGTTTAAGGACCATGGTATCCCTGTTCTTAACTGGGCCGCAAACTCGCCTAACCTTAACCCCATAGAAAATCTATGGAGTATTGTGAAGAGGAAGATGTGATATGCCAGACCCAACAATGCAAGATCAGAGCATCAGAGCAACCTGGGCTCTCATAACACCTGAGCAGTGCCACAGACTGATCTCCTCATGCCACGCCGCATTGCTGCAGTAATTCAGGCAAAAGGAGCCCCAACTAAGTATTGAGTGCTGTACATGCTCATACTTTTCATGTTCATACTTTTCAGTTGGCCAAGATTTCTAAAAATCCTTACTTTTTATTGATCTTAAGTAATACTCTAATTTTCTGAGATCCTGACTTTGGGATTTTCCTTAGTTGTCAGTTATAATCATCAAAATTGAAAGAAACATTTGAAATATATCAGTCTGTGTGTAATGAACGAATTTAATAAAGAAGTTTCACTTTTTGAATGGAATTGATGATACTTTTTGATGATATTCTGATTATATGACCAGCACCTGTATATGCATGGTGTCTATCAGACTCCTGAAGGTGTCCTGTGGTAGCTGGCACCAAGACGTAAGCAGATCCTTCAAGTCCTGACCTGGACTGTAGGTTGCAAGGTGGAGCCGCCGTGGATCAAACTTATTGGTCCAGCACATCCCACAGATGCTCAATTGGATCGAGATCTGGGGATTTTGGAGGCCGGAGCAACACCTTGAACTCTTGCTCAAGTCCCTCAAACCATTCCTGAATACAGGGTGCATTATCCTGTGAAAAGCACCACTTCCACCAGGGAACACTATTGTCATGAAGGGTCTGCAACAATGTTTAGGTAGGTGGCATGTGTCAAGGTCCAGTTCTGATGCTCATGTGCCCATTGTAGGTGCTTTTAATGCTGGACAGGGGTCATCATAGGCACTGATTGGTGTGTGGCTATGCAGTAGAGTGATTCACTGTGTGTGTTGTGACACATTCCTCCCATAACCATCATTACAATTTTGTGTGCCACAATGGATCTTCTGTTGGCTTGGACCAGATGGGATAGCCTTTGTTGCCCTTGGACACCCTGTCGTCGGTTTGTGGTCTGTCCCTCCTTGGACCACTGTCGGTAAATTCTCACCACTGCTGACCAGGGCAAGGTCTTTTCTCTTGCTTCCAACACGTTGATTAAGATAACTGATTGTTTGCTTACCATCTAGACCCAAATATGTGGCGTTGTTAGGAGATGATCAACGATATTTGCTTTACCTGAGTGGTCATAATGTTTTGGCTCATAAGAAAGAGTATGTGAACCACTTGCAGAATCTGTGAAAATGTCAATAATTTTAACTAAATAAGAGAGATCCTACAAAATGCATGTTATTTAGTGCTGTCCTGAATAAGATATTTTACATAAAAATGTTTTTCTTCTAGTCCACAGGAACAAAAAATAGCTGAATTTATTAAAATAACCCGTTCAAAAGTTTATGAACCATTGATTCTCAATAGCGTATGTATCCCTGGATGACCCACGGCTGTTTTTGTGTTTTGTGATGGTTGTTCATGAGTCTCTTGTTTGTCTTGAGCAGTTCAACTGTCCAACATTCTTCAGAAAAATCCTCCAGGTCCTGCACATTCTTCAGTATTTCAGCATCTTTTACACATTTGAACCCTCTCCAGCAGGGACTGTATGATTTTGAGATCCATCTTTTCACACTGAGGACGATTGAGGGACTCAAACACAACTACTAAAAAAAGGTTGAAACATTCACTGATGCTTCAGAAGGAAACACGACGCATTAATGCTGCCTTCACGTGCTCTCGGAATTATCATAAATACGAGTTTCCTAGGTAAAAATTTGCACATGAACGCCCTCATATTTTGAAACTTTAATGCAATGAGCTCGTAATCTCGACTTCTAAAGTGGGAATTAGGAAATTTCCGATAGCACGTGAAGGCAGCGCAAGAGCCGGGGGGTGAAAACTTTTGAACAGGATGAAGATGTCCACATTTTTCTTATTTTGTTTAAATATAATTTGCTGAAGCAACAGAAGATACTAACATGTTTCCTGGAAGACAAATTAAGTACAATGTACCTTGATCTTCAAATATTCATATATACACTGATCAGGCATAACATTATGACCACTGACAGGTGAAGTGAATAACGCTGATTATCTCTTCATCACGGCACCTGTTAGTGGGTGGGATATATTAGGCATTTTTCCCCCCTCAAAGTTGATGTGTTAGAAGCAGGAAAAATGGGCAAGCGTAAGGATTTGAGGAGTTTGACAAGGGCCAGATTGTGATGGCTAGACGACTGGGTCAGAGCATCTCCAAAACTGCAGCTCTTGTGGGGTGTTCCCGGTCTGCAGTGGTCAGTGTCTATCAAAAGTGCTCCAAGGAAGGAACAGTGGTGAACCGGCGACAGGGTCATGGGCGGCCAAGACTCATTGACACGTGTGGTCAGATCAAACAGACGAGCAACTGGAGCTCAAATTGCTCAAGAAGTTAATGCTGGTTCTGATAGAAAGGTGTCAGAATACACAGTGCATCACAGTTTGTTGCGTATGGGGCGGCATAGCCGCAGATCAGTCAGGGTGCCCATGACGAAAAGTGGAAACATTACTTTTTTTAATGTTTTTGAAGTCTCTTCTGCTCTTCAAACCTGCATTTATTTGATACAAAATACAGAACAATATTTAATATTGTGAAATATCATTACAATTTAAAATAATGTTTTTCTATTTTAATATACTTTAAAATATAATTTATTTCTGTTATCAAAGCTGAATTTTCAGCATCATTACTTCAGTGTCATCCTTCAGAAATCATTCTAACACGCTGATTTATTATCAATGTTGGAAACAGTTGTGCTGCTTACAATTTTTTTGGAGCCTGTGATACTGTTTTCAGGATTCTATGATGAATAAAACATTAAAAATGAACAGCATTTATTCCCAATATAAATATTTTCTAACAATATAAATATTTACTATCACTTTTTATCAATTTAACACATCCTTGCTGAATAAAAGTATTAATTTCTTTCAAAAAAGAAAGAAAAAAAATACTGACCCGAATTAGTATATAATGTAGTGTATATTGTTACAAAAGTAAAATTTCTATTTGAAATAAGTTCAAGACTGGAGAATGGCTGATGGAAATTCACCTTTGCATCACAGAAATATAGTATTTTAAAGTATATTAATATAGAATTTTAAATTGTAATAATATTTCATAATTTAAAAAAAAAAAATCTCTATTTTTGATCAAATAAATGCAGGCTTGATGAGCATAAGAGACTTTTAAAAAACATAAAAAATAGACATATTTCCAAACTTTTGACAACACACACACACACACACACACACACGCACACGCACACGCACACGCACACGCACACGCACACGCACACGCACACGCACACGCACACACACACACACACGGTATAAATATTATTTTGGGGCTCTTTTCAAAACACTCAAGGACACCTTAGCCAATATGAAATGACATTTAAAAATAAACGACCAAAAGATAATAATATATAAATTGCAAATTATGCATGCATAATACGATTCATAAAGAAGTACATTTTTCAAATCAAATGGGTAATTATGGCAAATTTTTCTTTGCATGATGAAATATTTGCGCTGCACATCATACCAAGTTGCATCAGCAGAATAAATAAATACTTTCCCTAAAGCCTCGGTAGAATTGTACTGATGTTACAGACTCGGTGCGACACACCGAGTGTCAGCACGCCATAAACACTTTAATAATTCACATTTATTGATAAATGATAAAACCGAGCCAAGCTTCCACCAGCCCTCACAAAACATCTCTGCAAATATTGGCCGGCTCGCTGGCTGGTTTGGATCCACAGCACTCCTACAAATTGAACAAGGACAAGAAAAGAGCTAAAAAGATTATCCACAACACAGCCGAGGCTGCCAACTGTGATTATCCATATGCACTCGTAGGCAAGTGGTATTAGTCATGAGAAAAATTAGATAGGAAAATGTGGCAATAATGTATTGGAGGACGCACAGATGTGAAAGCGTCAGGCGCTAATCTCTTTATTCCTAAATACCCTTTAAATATAGCAGTGTGCAAAATCGATTGTATTTTTCGAAGATGGGCACTGGACAATGAGGAAGGCCTTGGAGGAAAACTGCCATTTTCATACGCATAATTACTGCCTTTTTTATGAGATCCACTACACAAGGCTTTTTAGTTTATGAGGCACAATTAAACGAAGAGCAAGCTGTGAATGTTCTTCTGGATGAGTTTATGGAGCAATATTTTCTTTGTCAGTTTATTAATGACCTCTGCGAGAAACAAAACTGCTGTTTGTTGGCACTTTACACAAAAAATCCTAAAAAACTAAATTGAAAACAAAATGCATATATATTAATACATTTTATATTTTATAATATTATTATAGCTTTTTATTTATTACTATATTTATGATTCTATGCATAACTATTTGTGTGTATATAATAAACTTCCCAGGTGAAAAATACGTACTATTAAATGCATAAAACATTTACTTGAGTATGTTTTTAGTACAATACAAATATACTATAATGCATTTTTAATACATATAATAGTACATCTTTTTCACCTGGGTTAACTATTTATTCTTTTTATTAATTTTTTTATTAGAGTAGTCACAACAATTAATTTATCACGATATATGTATTTATATATATAAATATATATACTTATATATATATATACTTTATAGTTCGATGTGATTAATCGCGATTAATCGATTAAACACTAATTTACATTTTTTTATAAAAAGAATAAATTAGTTTTGAATTGATTAATCACGATTAATCACATATATATACACACACTTTATAGTTATATGTGATTAATTGTGATTAATCGATTTAACACTAATTAAAAAATTATGAAAATAATTAATACGTTTCAAATCGATTAATCACGATGAATCACATCATATATATACACACACACACACTTTATAGTTAAATGTGATTAATTGCTATTAATCGATTTTAACACTAATAAAAAATTCTAAAAAGAATAAATACGTTTCAAATCGATTAATCACGATTAATTACATCATATATATATATATATATATATACACTTTATAGTTAGATGTGATAAATCGCGATTAAACGATTTAACACTAATATTTTTATATAAAAGAATAAATAAGTTTCAAATCGATTAATCACGATTAACCGATTTGAAACGTATTCATTTTTCTATAAAAATTTGTATTGGTGTCAAATTGATTAATTGCGATTAATCACATCTAACTATAAAGTGCACACACACATATATATATACAGGGAGTGCAGAATTATTAAGCACGTTGATTTTCTGATCATATTTTTTTTCCAGGCACATTTGACCAATTCCAAACCACAGTAATCCTAATAATATATATATATATATATATATATATATATATATATATATATATATATATATATATATATATATATATATATATATATATATATATATATATATATATGATGTGATTAATCGTGATTAATCGATTTGACAACACTAATATTTTTTTTTATTAATGTATATATATATATATATATATATATATATATATATATATATATATATATATATATATATATATATATATATATATATACACACACACATATAAATTATTATTTTGTTGCATTATTGATATACAGCTATATATTTATATATATTTTGCATAACTGTTTGCATTTATTTATTTTATAAGAGGTTGGCAAAACAAAATAATAATGAAAGAATATATTATATCTAGTAGATCTCACAACAGACTGGTCCTATTTGTGGAGAGGCCTTGTTATGTACTTCTGCAAGCTACCCACTAAATCCCGGCTAATTTTCTTTTACTAATATCCATCCAAACTGGTCTCTTGTCCCTCGACAGAGAAACAGGCATTCATTAGTCTACTGCAACAGGTCCTGAAGTACTCCCTCCTCTCCTTCATTTTACTCACTTACGCCAACAGCTGCCTCAAATTAACATGCTCCTTCAGGTATGCAAATATATGCAAATGCGTGGGTGGTTGCCCCCTCTGAGCTTTGAAGTGGAAGTACAGAGGAAAGGAAAGGTTGAAGAGTTTGGAAAGCATGCTTTGGTAAACATCTGTTTGGGCCCCTGCGCTCACCGTCCCTGGAGAGTTAATGAGCCAGATTCAACTAGAGCAAATGTAATCAATGATTACATGTGTGATTAATGGTTTAAGTAGTTCCACATTTTTGTTTTCCTGTATATTATTGCATCTCATTAACAGTTGTTAAACAGGGTTGAGTTGATATATATATATACACTATATGGCCAAACATATTGAATGGGACGGTACAGCTTCAAAAAATTTTGAGCGAATGGGTCGCTCTCAGGAGCTCAGTGAACTCAAGCGTGGTACCGTGATTGGTTGCCACCTGTGCAATAAGTCCATTCGTAAAATTTCCTCACTACTAAATATTCCACGCTCAACTGTTATAAAAGTGGAAACAATTGGGAACAACAGCAACTCGAGCCATGTAAATCACAGAGCAGGGTCAGCACATGCTGAGGTGCACAGAAGTCGCCAACTTTCTGTAGACTCAATAGCTACAGACCTCCAAACTTCGTGAGGCCTTCAGATTTGCTCAAGAACTGTGTGTAGAGCTTCATGGAATGAGTTTCCATGGCCGGAGAGCTCATCCAAGCCTTACATCACCAAGTGCAATGCAAAGCATTCAGATGTGTAAAGCACGCCGCCACTGTAGTTCCAGTGAAATGAACTCTTAATGCTTCCGCATACCAAGACATTTTGGACAATTTCATGCTCCCAACTTTGTGGGAACAGTTTGGGGATGACCCCTTCCTGTTCCAACATGACTGCGCACCAGTGCACAAAGCGTCGGTCCATAAAGACATGGATGAACGAGTTTGGTGTGGAGGAACTTGACTGGCCTGCACAGAGTCCTGACCTCAACCCGATAGAACACCTTTGGGATGAATTAGAGCGGAGACTGCGTGCCACGCCTTCTCATCCAAAATCAGTGCCTGACCTCAAAAAATTCCCATAAACACACTCCTAAACCTCGTGGAAAGCCTTCCAAGAAGAGTTGAAGCTGTTATAGTAGCAAAGGGTGGGCCAACTACATATTAAACCCTACGGATTAAGAATGGGATGTCATTAAAGTTCAAGTGCATGTAAAGGCAGGCATCCCAAAACTTTTGGCAATATAGTGTGTATGTATATATACTTTCTGTCTGTCTGCAACCAAGCTCTTTTTGTTTTATTTTGAGATTATATCTAAAAAAACACAAGTTAGTAAAACATTCGTAGCTTAGTCTGTCTATCAAAATGTCAGTATAAGACACAAATGCTGATCAAAGACTTTCAAGGTTTTCTGATCTGCTGGGTAAACATGATCTAAAAATATACCTTGAATACTGAAGCAATGCTCATGGCAGTTTTTCGACGCCTCTCAAAAATACATTTGCCTCAAAAAGGATTTGGACACTTAAGTCACAGGTTTAGAGTCAAGTTCAAAATGTGTGAATGGCATCAGTAAACAAAAGCGGCTAGACCTTTCAGAGCTAACTTCACTTGTCTGGACCATATTTACAGTGACTTTCTGATCTCCGATTTTTCTTTGTTTTTCCTCAGGCTCCACAATCATTTAACAATCATAATATATGCAAATATGTTTAGCTCCGCTCTACAACCTCCAAAATGCTCTACACAGAATGAATGAAGGGAAACTCGCATTTTATTTCATAGACTTTGCCATTGGCATGTTGCTAAGCTAATGGAAAAATACATAGTACACATTTTTTGGGATAAAACAATCAATTTTAAACGTTTCTTGTCCGCCATCTTGGATTTTCTTCCCCCCTGAGCTCTGAAAAAAATACATGCAATGCTACCTTACAGTCTAGATATATTAGACAGAAAAAGTAAGTTAACTTACATTTTGCAGAAATGGTTAGGACAGAACACCTGTGTGAAAAATAACTGCGTTTAAATAGTTAGTTCACCCAAAAGTGAAAACTGTCCCATAATTTACTCACCCTCAAGCCATCCTAGATGTATATGACTTTCTTCTTTCAGACGAACACAATTGGAGTTATATAAAAAAATATCCAGCTTTATAATGGGAGGTCGCATTATGGGGGTCGCGATTTTGAAGGCCAAAAAATGTATGCATCCATCATAAAAGTAATCCATATGGCTCCAGGGGGTTAATAAAGGCCTTCTGAAGCGAAGCAATGGATTTTTGTAAGAAAAATATCCTCATTTAAAACATCTCTTTACTATGGCATACACATAAAACATTTTTAGTTTGTATTATTCAAATCAGTTAAATGATTGTTAGGCTGCATTAACTAGGTCAGCCGGAACCGGGAACACTTCCCATAACAGCTGATGTACTCGTAACATCATAAAAAGAATGGCATCTACGTTAATGGTAGTCTCTCTGTTTTATCCCGAGGTTTACTTCAGTCAGCCGGATCCGGGCCGTATCCAGATCAGATGGTGGACCTGCGCCCAGACATGACCAACGCATCCCTGAAGTGTCTGCAGATACAGTGTAAATTTGACGCCCTCCCTGAATTTGCCTCATCGACACGGCATCCTCAATAAACCCGTCTCCGGCGTGATGACTCCGATTGTTCGAATATTCCTATTTAATAATTGCCTCACCGACACGGCATCCTCAATAAACCAGTCCCCGGCGTGATGACTCCGATCTTTGGAATATTCCTATCTAATAATTGCCTCATCGACACGGCATCCTCAATAAACCAGTCCCCGGCGTGATGACTCCGATCTTTGGAATATTCCTATCTAATAATTGCCTCACCGACACGGCATCCTCAATAAACCAGTCCCCGGCGTGATGACTCCGATCTTTGGAATATTCCTATCTAATAATTGCCTCATCGACACGGCATCCTCAATAAACCCGTCCCCGGTGTGATGACTCCGATCTTTGGAATATTCCTATCTAATAATTGCCTCATCGACACGGCATCCTCAATAAACCCGTCCCCGGCATGATGACTCCGATCTTTGGAATATTCCTATCTAATAATTGCCTCACCGACACGGCATCCTCAATAAACCCGTCCCCGGCGTGATGACTCCGATCTTTGGAATATTCCTATCTAATAATTGCCTCACCGACACGGCATCCTCAATAAACCCGTCCCCGGCGTGATGACTCCGATCTTTGGAATATTCCTATCTAATAATTGCCTCATCGACACGGCATCCTCAATAAACCCGTCCCCGGCGTGATGACTCCGATCTTTGGAATATTCCTATCTAATAATTGCCTCATCGACACGGCATCCTCAATAAACCCGTCCCCGGCGTGATGACTCCGATATTTTGAATATTCCTATCTAATAATTGCCTCATCAACACGGCATCCTCAATAAACCCGTCCCCGGCGTGATGACTCCGATATTTGGAATATTCCTATCTAATAATTGGCTCATCGACACGGCATCTTCAATAAACCCGTCCCCGGCATGATGACTCCGATCTTTGGAATATTCCTATCTAATAATTGGCTCATCGACACGGCATCCTCAATAAACCCGTCCCCGGCGTGATGACTCCGATCTTTGGAATATTCCTATCTAATAATTGCCTCATCAACACGGCATCTTCAATAAACCCGTCCCCGGCGTGATGACTCCGATCTTTGGAATATTCCTATCTAATAATTGCCTCACCGACACGGCATCCTCAATAAACCCGTCCCCGGCGTGATGACTCCGATATTTTGAATATTCCTATCTAATAATTGGCTCATCGACACGGCATCTTCAATAAACCCGTCCCCGGCGTGATGACTCCGATCTTTAGAATATTCCTATCTAATAATTGCCTCACCGACACGGCATGATGGCCAGAGGAGAACTGGCACCCCGACTGAGCCTGGTTTCTCCCAAGGTTTTTTTTTCTTCATTTTGCCACCTGATGGAGTTTTGGTTCCTTGCCACTGTCGCCTTTGGCTTGGCTTGCTCAGTTGGGGACACTACATTTTCAACTAAATATTCAAATACATTTTGAACTAAATTACTGATCTGCCCACATTTTCACTATATGATAATTGAAATGAGCTGGATAACATCACCGTTTTCTCCAGAGCGGCTATACAGCCGAATCAAATTCTGTTGCATTATTTTCCTGTCTAACACTGTGAAGCTGCTTTGAAACAATCGGCATTGTAAAAAGCGCTATATAAATAAAGGTGACTTGACTAAAACTTTATAAACTAAAATAGTTAGCTTACCTTTGACCTGAAAGACAATAGAAGTAATTATCAAATTAAATATAAAGATGTACTAAGTGCACTCTGAAGTTCAACTAATTGCATTTAATAAATATTTAAACTAATACATCTTCATTTTATGACGATCCACATGCAATTATGCGTCTGAAAACATTACATTCTGTTCGCACCAGTATATTTGTTTAATTTCTGTAATAAGTACTCTTTTTAAAAGTAGCCTGTAATAAAGTGTACTTCTTTTTCACAAGGGTATCCATTGTTTTATCCTTTAAAACCTACCAAATGCTAGCTTTAAAATAAATTGCACTTTTTTTGCGTTTTGATATCGAACTATGTAATGCAAAGGCATTCATGCATTTTTAATCGTAGCTTACATGTCCAAGTACATTTAAGTTCCACTGCATGTCTTTTCCACTGAGCTTAATGAAGTCCTCCTGAATCCTAGCGTGGATAGTGGACTACAATCGGGGTCTAGAGGAAGAGAGAACACAAGCAATACAGAATGCAGTGGTGCATGCTGGGACACATGCATGCTCCTGAACTTCCAGCATTAATTGGGCTAATTTGATGCGGCCGAATGCATTTTTAGCACGTCTTCTCATGACTTTTTAATATGAGCACCATAAAACTTGGGAAAATATGGGGGATGGAATTATTTTTGTGGGTCAGAGGCAGCCTTCCTGGAGACTTGAATCAAGTGGGCTCGTTAAAAATAAACCGCCTGTGATGTGATGGTTCTCAACATCCACGTGATTGCTTTACATTTAATTGCCGAGCAATGATCATAGACTCGGATGCTATTTATGCTGACAATGTGCTGTGGTTGTGTGTGCTTGTGATGCAAATTTGAGGGGTATTTACACTGGACGCATAACATGTGTTCAAAGCAGCTGAACGGAACGCATTGGAATGGAACAAGTGCAGGTGCATTTTTCAAGGTTTATTCACTTTTAATGCTTGTTTCACTCCATATATAATGGAGTAACAACTTATTTTTATTGAAAAAAGTCAGCAATTCAATAATCTGCATTAACTCTACGTTAGTTATTCGCTCAGGAATTGGTCTATTGGTTGCGCTAGTTTGATTCACTAAAAAGAACCAGAGTCTTAAAGTCATTAGTTTTGGAATTGGACTACACTGCTTTGATTCACAAAAATAACCGGCATATTAGTCATTCGTTCAGGAATCAGACAGCACAGGTTGTGTTGCATGTGTTTGATTCACTAAAAAATAACCAGGTCATTAGAGTCATTTGTTCGGGAATCAGACTATTGTGATGCATGTGTTTGATTCACTAAAAAGAACCAGAGTCTTAAAGTCATTTGTTTTGGAATTGAACTACACTGCTTTGATTCACAAAAATAACCGGCATATTAGTCATTCGTTTAGGAATCAGACTACACAGGTTGCATTGCATGTGTTTGATTCATTAAAACAAATGGCTTGTTAGAGTCATTAATTTGGGAATCAGACTATTGTGTTGCATGTGTTTGATTCACTAATGAGAACTGGTTCATTTGAGTCATTCGTCGGGAATTGGACTACGCTGCTTGCGATGCATGTGTTTGATTCACTAGGGTGTCCCATTTGTCATTTTAAGTCTCAGAAGGGTGCTTCAGGAATCAGACTGCACAGGTTGAGCTGCGTGTGTTTGATTCACTAAAAAGAACCTGCGTATTAGAGTCATTCGAGTGATTATTAGAGTCATTCGAGTGATTATTAGAGTGATTCGTCCAGGAATCAGACTATGCTGCTTGTGTTTGATTTACTAAAAATAATTGGCTTATAAAAGTGATTCGTTCAGGAATCGGACTACGCTGTTTGTGTTTGATTCACTAAAAAGAATCGGCTTGTTACAGTCATTCGTTCAGGAATCGGACTACGCTGCTTGTGTTTGATTCACTAAAAAGAATCGGCTTGTTACAGTCATTCGTTCAGGAATCGGACTACGCTGCTTGTGTTTGATTCACTGAAAAGAATCGGCTTGTTACAGTCATTATTTCAGGAATCAGACTATGCTGCTTGTGTTTGACTCACTAAAAAGAATCGTCTTGTTACAGTCATTCGTTCAGGAATCGGACTACGCTGCTTGTGTTTGATTCATTAAAAAGAATCAGATTGTTAGAGTAATTCGTTCAGGAATTGGACTACGCTGCTTGTGTTTGATTCACTAAGAAGAATCGGCTTATTAGAGTGATTCGTTCAGGAATCAGACTACGCTGCTTGTGTTTGATTCACTGAAAAGAATCGGTTTGTTACAGTCATTATTTCAGGAATTGGACTACGCTGCTTGTGTTTGATTCTCTAAAAAGAATCAGATTGTTACAGTCATTCGTTCTTTCAGGAATCTGACTATGCTGTATTCGTTTGTGAGTCTGACTGCCTTGGTTGTGCTGTTTGTTTTTGATTCACTAAAAAGAACCGCTTCATAATGGAGTCAGTCTACACTGTTCACACTGTTTCAGTAATGGTGTTGACGTGCCGCTGAATAAGTAACGTGGGACCCTGACTGTCTGAGCGTCTCAATCAGCTCCCTATAGCTTCCCCATGCAGGTTGTGGTAAGGACCCAGGATGCACACATTTTGCGGCTAATTACCGTAACCTCGGATTAAGGATGAGAGTTTAGTTTTGTGATTTGAATGTAAACGTATTGCAAATGTGGGGAAAACAGGTCTAACTTTACATGGTGTTTTAAAAAGGCAGAATTTGTGAAATAACATGCATGCAGATATATAATATAAGCGAACGGCCCATGCATGCCTCATGCAATTCTAATCTTATGTTTAATGTTCAGACATTCTTTTGGATGCTCATCAGCAAATGGACCAACAATGTCTCCATAAAAACGCTGGAAATTTATGAGATGAACCAATATGTTAACTTGCAGTCACTAGCCATAAATTCAACAGAATGTGTTGACGAGTTATTATTGGAGAGAGAGGTGCTGTACAGTAAGCTGCCACTGTGGGTGAACCATTTGAAATAAAAGTCGATTTGCCTGAGGGCGACATAGTCTGCAATCTCCATCTGCAGTTACCCAGGCAGAAACCAGACCTCAACCACCTACACAGCTCACACACACACACACACAATCAAGTTATGTTAAATAATGCAGAAATGCATACATATAAGGTTATGATCTATTATGAAATACATAATGTATTTTGTGTTTAACTTTCTTATGAAATTCTTAACAGAAAATCTCTTTACTAACTATTCATGTATTTTAAATTACATATCAAATTAGATTACCAAAGCTAAAAAAAAAATGATTTGTGTTTTCAGTCGGCCTTCTGTACAATGACATTTTCATCTGTTCCTCGCACAACAACTTCTGAAGAATTCTGAATAATGCACGCAGACAAAAGATGAAATTCTTTACACAAAGCTCTGCAGAAAAAAATATCAGCGTACAACTGAATAATGACTAAAACTATTCCTTTCGCAAGCGTCTACTGAATAGCTCTGTGGATTTGGGTGAAAACTGAGGAGCATGGAAGGAGAAAAAGGGTAGAGAGAGAGAGAGAGTGGGGAAGACGGAAGGAGAGAGGTACAGGGAACAGGTCTTATGCCCGGGGACAATTCTTCATGGTGACAGAGAAGTAGGCCACTGCTAAAAATGAACACTTGGAGCCCGATCTCTCTTTCCCACAGATAGAGGAAAACACATTCAAGAAAATAAGTGCTTCCTCTGTGCACACAATGGGGGGGAAAACAATCATTTTCAGCAGACACAAACACTTTAAAAGTGATAGGCGGGTCATTCCTTTACGTTTTGAACTCGGTAGGGGAAATTCACCAAGAATTAGTTGCGTTGTTTATTTCGACTTTCTTTTGGAGTTCTGAAAATCAGATAAGTGCTGAAAGCAATTGGCTCTGAAATACTGTGTGCAAAAATGGCGCAGCTGTTAAGTGAAATATAAAAAAAAATTATATAGTTATGTGATTTAGGGTGTATTCACACTAGTATTTCGGTTTTCTTGGGCCTTTTGGTCTTGACCAAAAAAAAAGAAAACAATACATTTAGTCCTGGTTCGCTCAAAGGGATAGTTCACCCAAAAACATTCTTCAGTAGAACATAAGTGAAGATTTTTAACTCCAACCGTTGCAGTCTGTCAGTCGTATAATGCATGTCAATGGGGATATTTTAGAGTATGAGAGCAATGAGAGTAAAAACACATAGACATACTAATCCTTATTAAACCATGCGGCTCGTGGCGACACATTGATGTCTTAAGACACGAAACGATCGGTTTCTTTGAGAAACCCAACAGTATTTATGTTATTTTTGTACCTATTATCAGACGAATGTCATCTAGAATTCCCAGAGGCATAACTTCCGACGAATAAGGTCAAAATACTGGCGCTATCAAAGATATACACACGTAGATGCCTCATTCGACCGATCCGCGCAGGCACTAATGAGCAATCTATGTATATATCTATGATCGCGCCGGTATTTTGCATGTATTTTGACCTTATTCAGCGGAAGTGATGGCGCGGCGACGGCTGATGCAGAACCATAGAAAAAAATTAAATACATTTTTTAATATGGATATTTTTCTTACACAAACGCATCGATTCGCTTCAGAAGGCCTTTATTAACACCCCGGAGCCGCGTGGAGCACGTTATTTGACGGACAGATGCATTTTTTATGGACTTCAAAAACAGAGCAACTATTACTGCCATTATAAAGCTTGGATTAGCCTGAACATTTTTAATATAACTCAGATTTTATTCGTCTGAAAGAAGAATGTCATATACACCTAGGATGACTTGAGGGTGAGTAAATCATGGGCTAATTAACGTTCACACTGTCATTTTTAACACCGAACATTAAGATACAAAACGGCTTTTATAACATAACACATCCAAAAATGTGCTTGCTGTATGTGCGTACATATGATGGAGCTGAGAAATGAAGCTCTAGCGCAAGTTCTGCCAGGAAGATTCAATGTTACGTCACTTCGGACCTAACCAATCATGTTCTAATTCTCAGAGTATAAAAGATCGGTGCTCACACACGTCTGAGTTCTCAGATGCTGACGCCAACATTTAACTCCATCCTCCCCTCCACCACCAGGATGGTCCCCGTCTATACCTCCCAGGGGGTCGGCTACGCCCCTGCCTTTATCTTCAGGCAGGAAATACAGAGTCCGTTACCCTCGAGACAAGAGCTACGGACGGGGCCTACGCCAAAGAACCTCGAATTATAATACTTGCTGGTCTGATAATAAACTTGCTATTGTATTGTACTTCATCCCAAGTCTTTCTGGTAGAACTTGTGAAGAGCTTATAAAATGTGTAAAGTAGTCAAAACAGTGACAGGAATCTTCATGTTGAACGCACCATAACTGTCACCACAACGGAAGGCCCGCCTCTTCATTCATTCGATTGGACAATGAAATAAAAAAACGCAAATGATGTCAAGCGCTTTTCTGTTCAGAGTTGATTTTTTTCAACTTCAGGCACTCAGAGCGCTTCTACAAAAATGCGAGAAGTAGCAGGCGGATAAAACGCGAGGCGCCAGAGGCGCATAAACAGCACACAAAACGCTCACTGCCAATAGAAAACTATTTTAGAAAGGCAACACTCACTGCACTTTTTATCGCATGTCGCAACATCGTAATAATCGTAATAGTGGAGAGGATACTGAGGACATAGGCCCCGATCAGACAGAACGCGTTTTTCAGGTTTAAAATGCGAGGTGCACCGCACTGCGTTTTTTTATGTTGCTAGGCAACCCCCCGAATCAGCTGTCCTGTCAAGTCTAATCAAGGTAATTAGGCGTTTCTCAATGTCAAGGAAGGATCCTCGGAAGCCAGAATTCCGAGGATGCTACGTCATCGACGTCCGTCGAAGGACTGTTCCAATGTCGAGGATCCTCAGAATTTCAACCAAGGTCTGAGTCCTTCGTTCGAAAAATATGCCATATACAGGAAAGGATACAAATGAGTAGCCTTCGAGCTCTTAGCGTTCTCAAATCACCCACAATCCTATTCGCGCAGCTTTGCTATCTTGTTCAAAAAATACAAAATATCGGACGTTGGCGGAGTCGGAGCGTTAACGGGGCAATATGCTTTCAAGTTTAAGTATTTACGTTACCAAACATTTGTTATAACCGTAGTAAATATAAGTAAAGTTCAACTTTTAAATGCCAGTACAAATTACAACCGTGTTGATATTATACAAATTACGTTATTGATGGCTAACGGACCTTTTCACTGACGTAATGAGGCTGACGTGCACTTGCTAGCCTGTTCCATTTACATGTTCTCCGAATGCTAAAGAGGAGCCTCGCCTAGCCTCTGAAGGAAGTGACTTGGAAGGACCAGTCCTGCAGAGGAAGGATCCTTGACATTGAGAAACACCTACTGTCACCACAACGGAAGGCCCGCCTCTCCATTTATTCGATTGGACAATGAAAAAAAAAAAACGCGAATGATGTCGGGTGCTTTTCTGCTCAGAGTTGATTTGTTTTCAACTTCAGGCGCTCAGAGCACTTCTACAAAAACGTGAGAAGTAGCAGGCGGCTAAAACGCTAGGCGCCTGGGGCGCATAAACAGCGCACAAAACGCTCACTGCCAATAGAAAACCATTTTAAAAAGGCACCATTTTTATCACATGTCGCGACATCGCGTCACGCCTGGTTAGGACACGGTGTAATAGTGGAGAGGATACTGAGGACATCGTTTTTTAAATGAGAAAATAGCAGTCCGCTGCGTTTTTTTTATGTTGCTAGGCAACCCCGAATCAGCTGTGCTGTCAGTCTAATCAAGGTAACGGTCACCACAACGGAAGGCCCGCCTCTCCATTCATTCGATTGGACAATGGAGGAAAAAACACGATGACGTCGGGCGCTTTTCTGCTCAGAGTTGATTTTTTTTCCAACTTTATGCGCTCAGAGTGCTCCTGGAAAAACGTGAATATTTATATTTATAAACTATAATATTTTATTTAATAGATATTACTACAATCTAAATCAATTGTCTGCTTTCATGTTAGAAGTTCAAACCAAACTACTGAAATGATTTCAAATGCATTCCATGCTCACTTAATCATCACTATGGTTTCAGTCTTTAAAATAATATAATTCAGTCTTCAATATTTTATCCATATGGAAACATGAAAATGCACTAGAGCAGAAACAATCCATTGTATGTGTGCTGTGGTACCACCTTTTAAAGATCTCAAGTGCGAGATTTATTTAATAATGACTCGCTGTAAGCAAACTCCTTGAAAGATTTACACGGTTGCATTAACACATCAGCAGAAGGCAGAAAACTTCTGTATTTCATCTTACAGCATCCGCTCCCATGTATAATGCATGTTGCTTAGGTCAGAAGACTTGTTATATTGCTTTCAGAGTTTATTGCTTCTCTGATCGAATACGATTACAGATGCTCCAAGTTTGCATCCGCATCTCCCAGTATGAAGCAGTAATGGGATTATGCCTCCTTCTACACAACATAGAACATGCTCAGTGTCACTTACAATCACAGCTAGCAAATTGAATTAAGAGTCATAAAGGGTGTGTTTCGTTTCGCTACGCCGAGGATATGGGGTGCAGTATATTCTGCAGCAAGTTTGAGACTTGTAATTGCTCAGGTTAAGCAGAGGGTAATTTTGCATTCCTTGCCAAGTTTGTGTTAAAGTGCCTCATTAAACAAGACAAATGAGCTTTCGGAATGAAAAGTTTGGATACAGCCCATTTGATTCCCCAGTTGATATATTTGATAGGTTCGGAACGGCATACTGCTTTTCATACTGTATTTTTGTCATGTGCGCATTGTGCACTCAACAGGAACTTCCATTTCCAATTTGACAAATTAGCAGAAAAGAAACGATTGCAATTTTAAATCTCTTTTCAGACAGCCATAATATATATACTATAGGCGACTACATATACACTCACCTAAATGATTATTAGGAACACCTGTTCAATTTCTCATTAATGCAATTATCTAATCAATCAATCACATGGCAGTTGCTTCAATGCCTTTAGGGGTGTGGTCCTGGTCAAGACAATCTCCTGAACTCCAAACTGAATGTCAGAATGGGAAAGAAAGGTGATTTAAGCAATTCTGAGCGTGGCATGATTGTTGGTGCCAGACGGGCCGGTCTGAGTATTTCACAATCTGCTCAGTTACTGGGATTTTCACGCACAACCATTTCTAGGGTTTACAAAGAATGGTGTGAAAAGGGAAAAACATCCAGTATTCGGCAGTCCTGTGGGGGAAAATGCCTTGTTGATGCTAGAGGTCAGAGGAGAATGGGCCGACTGATTCAAGCTGATAGAAGAGCAAATTTGACTGAAATAACCACTCGTTACAACCGAGGTCTGCAGCAAAGCATTTGTGAAGCCACAACACACACAACCTTGAGGCGGATGGACTACAACAGCAGAAGACCCCACCGGGTACCACTCATCTCCACTACAAATAGGAAAAAGAGGCTACAATTTGCACGAGCTCACCAAAATTGGACAGTTGAAGACTGGAAAAATGTTGCCTGGTCTGATGAGTCTCGATTTCTGTTGAGACATTCAGATGGTAGAGTCAGAATTTGGCGTAAACAGAATCAGAATATGGATCCATCATGCCTTGTTACCACTGTGCAGGCTGGTGGTGGTGGTGTAATGGTGTGGGGGATGTTTTCTTGGCACACTTTAGGCCCCTTAGTGCCAATTGGGCATCGCTTAAATGCCACGGCCTACCTGAGCATTGTTTCCGACCATGTCCATCCCTTTATGACCACCATGTACCCATCCTCTGATGGCTACTTCCAGCAGGATAATGCCCCATGTCACAAAGCTCCAATCATTTCAAATTGGTTTCTTGAACATGACAATGAGTTCACTGGACTAAAATGGCCCCACAGTCACCAGATCTCAACCCAATAGAGCATCTTTGGGATGTGGTGGAACGGGAGCTTCATGCCCTGGATGTGCATCCCACAAATCTCCATCAACTGCAAGATGCTATCCTATCAATATGGGCCAACATTTCTAAAGAATGCTTTCATCACCTTGTTGAATCAATGCCACGTAGAATTAAGGCAGTTCTGAAGGCGAAAGGGGGTCAAACACAGTATAAGTATGGTGTTCCTAATAATCCTTTAGGTGAGTGTATATACTATGTACATACTATAATTGCATACTATTTTCGCATACTATCCCACAATGCACTGTGACAAATTAACCGTAAGTAGCAACAACCATCATTTTTTTTGTTTCTTTATAATGAAAACATTTATACACACAATTTGATTAACCCTCATTCCCTCGCAACCTGTAACAAATCCTTCCCTCGTGGGTCAAAATGACCCGAAACTTCCCGTTTTTATTTTTGGTCGAGAAAACGATTTTTATATTTTTTCAATTTTTTAATGCTATTTTTTGGAGATTTTTTATTTACATTTAAATGACTAGATTTTATCGATAAATAATTAAATTTAAGCACATTCTTTCAACTTAAATTCAAAGTAACTCTCCAATAAGAGAGAAAGACATGAACATCTTGGATGAGATGGGGGTGAGTAAATTATCAGGACATTTAAATTTTGGGGTTAATGTAGATGCTATTTATACTTTATTTTGACAGATACATACTATTTGCACCCCAGTATTGTACATAAACAGGATGCAATAATAACATGATTATATTTATTAAAATTATTAAATGGATGCCGCCTTAAAGGATTAGTTAAGGCGGCATCTATTTAATAATTTTAATAAATATAATCATTTACACTCTATGTTATTATTGCATCCTGTTTATGTACAATACTGGGGTGCAAATAGTATGTATCTGTCAAAATAAAGTATAAATAGCATCTACTATTTACACATATTGCAAAGAACTACTTTTACATGTTGCAAATAGAATATATCACTATTTTCACTTAGTAAATAGAATCTATCACTATTTGCACTTAGTGTAAATATCATTTATCGCCAAGAAAATGTTATTTTCACTGAGTGTAATTAGAATCTATCGCTATTTGCACTATATAGGCCCAATTTAGCATGCAATACGTACCAACTTGAGCAATGTCAAAACAGTAATGGAAAACGTTAACTATTTTACGTTGTGGCAAATTATATAATCTATGATGGGGTGGACCTTCAAGCATACTTGTTTCCCCCTAATAATCAATTTTATACGATTCACAACATATGAATTCTTATGAAATTACAACCTTGTCACATAGCTAAGTTTTCTCATGAGATCTGGTTGGCGAAGCAACATATGCAAATGTTTAAAATGCTTATCAGTGAATGCTGCAACATTAGTATGCCATTCTGAACCGAATCTTCCTTAGTTCTTCTCACTCTGTTGAATCATTTATTAATGGTCATTTATGGCCATGTACTCGTATGAGTCACTGTCTCGTGGTGCTTGCGGATGGATGCACATTCTGACACGTCGAGGATACAAACCACCATCTATCAGATGATTCGTCCTACTGTAACAGCTCTCAGTGGCACATTTAGATTGATGCCTGGTGCTTTTCCGAAGGGGGCAGGGAAAGTGATCAAACGCATCCAATTAACAAAGGCGAGAGATCAGCCTCTCATTGGAACTAATGGTCTGGATTCTTGTCAAACATTCATGAGTCGAACGCTCTGGTAATGAGAAAGGAGGACATTTATAAGTAATATGCTTTATAATTAACAACAAAGGCTCATCATGGAGATTTGATCTGAAGGTTTATGTCTAATCGCTAATATATCACAGCATGTGGTTTGAGTAAGAATGTTCATTTTCAATGCATATAAGTTTATTTTGACAACATTTAGCAGTACATTAACATATAGATGAGCTCAAAGCTAACAGACATGGACTAAAAGCGATCAAATATTTAGATTAGTTCCAAATTTGCAATAAAACACTTGTAATTTTGCTTATGTGGAGTTTAAATGTGCAGGTAGCTCCTTTGCTAAAGGTACAACCTAAAAAATGCTGGGTTAAAAATAACCCGAGTTGGGTTGAAAATGGACTAACCCAGCGATTGGGTTGTTTTAACCCAGCAGTTGGGTTAAATGTTTGCTTAAAACAACCCAATCGCTGGGTTAGTCCATTTTCAACCCAACTTGGGTTATTTTTAACCCAGCATTTTTTAGAGTGTAGCTGTAGGAAATCGTTACGTTTTTTGTTTTTCTCATTGCATGCTCATATCTCTATCTGAAATCTTTGTTCTCTCCTCTTTAGTTCATAAATGAAAGCGTTGCCCCCAGCCCTGGAATCAAACGAAAATTGTACCTCTTTTTTCCCCATTTTTGTCATATGTAGCTCAGGAAAGGTCGCATATGGTTTTCTCTTCACTCTGGAGAACCTACTCAGTAAGAGCACACACACACACACACACACACACACACACACACACACACACACACACACACACACACACACACACACACACACATTTATATATTATATATATATATATATATATATATATATATATATATATATATATATATATATATATATATATATATATATATATATATATATATATATATATATATAACACGCAAGTCTGAGAGAATGAATTATCTGAAAAGTTCTATTTTAAGCATCATTTCTGTGTTAAAACACTTCTTTGGCTACATTTTGGAAGTTTCATGTTGACTTTAAAAGAGCATATATGCATAATATTATATATTCATAAACTACATACATTCTAAATCACTGACTGTCACCACTTGGCGCTCTTTTTATTTATTGCCTTTTTGCGTATCACATATTTTAGTAATCATCATAAATTAGGTATCATTTGAAAGCTTACAAACTCAAAATTCATCCCGTGAAAACCGTTTTGAAATCGGACTTTGCGTTACCATGGAAAAGTCCCTTGAAATTATTTCTTGCGGGCACGTCCCCTATAGGGGGCAGTGTCATGTTTCATATTACAAAGTTTATTTGAACTACTTTATAATCAAAACCTTTTCTAATCTTGACAAAACACATATAGTCGGAAAGGTCTGAGTCTCAAGGTTCCATGTTTGGTAGAAGATATATTTTGATTAGACAGAAATGTATTAATTTATTTGAAAAAAATCTATGGAATGTGAGTGACACCTGGAGGCTATTTTTGGTACAGTGCCTAAACAAAATCTCAGGAACTTCAATTTTTGTGATATCAACTTCAAATTTGGAACATAACTTAGATATATGGCATTGATTCTATAGTAAAAACTATTTTGTAAAATATTTTTTTATATAAAATGTTTAGTACATTACATTTGATTTACAGTAAATTTAAACTTCCATAACTTTTTTCATTTTCACTTTCACTTCAGCAATAATCTGCTGAGTATCTTCTTTAAAACAAGACCAAACATAGGTCTATTCTTGAATAACAGCCATATGTTTGGATAGTGCATTTTCATAGCCTGGATGCCAGCCGAACTTAGCCCCGCCCACAACATTTGAGGTCGGGAAGTTCAGTCTGAACCAAGCGGCAAACTCCCCCAGTTTCTCTTGAAGCCAATACGGAAGTGACTTAAATTGCAATTCATGGACTGGCCACTAGGGCTCCAGAAGGAGCAGAATCTCATTGAGCTCCATGTTAAAAGGCCCAAATTTACAGCAAAAAAAACATGTTTACAGTCTGGTACAAATTGTGGTTTTGGTCTATAAGGCTAATTTTGCCCTTCATGACAACTGTGAGGGGGGTGAATTTTTTTTATAACTCATTCGTTTACATTATATAAAGCAATAAAGTTCTGCATAATTAAGGGCGTGGCCACTTTGAGTGACAGGTGGATAGCCATTTATCTGCTGTCTGTTAGTCATCGCGTCACCTTAGCTCCGCCCACGTCCCGCCTCTTTGCCTATTGTCAGTTATCCGGGAGCAACGCACGATGACGCGCTGAAAAGATGGCAACGGCCAGCATCCCTACTTTGCGCTTCAAAACTGCTCTTCAGAATCCTATGGGTGACGTCACAGACACTTTTACAGTCTATAGCCTGAACTTGATCCGTTGTGGGGCAACTATGCTCGAACCAGAGATGTTCGGACCAATCACATTGTCAGGGCGGGCTTTATACGATGATGGACCAAAGAGCGCTTGGGTTGAATTCGTTCTAATCCTAAACAGAGAACTTGTTCGTATATGCGTTCATCTTTACTATTTCTTTCAAAAATTATGATGGTGTTGGTAAGTACTCCGTGTATCCTTAAATTATTTTGTACAACACCAGCAACAATCGTTTACACTCATCTTCTTCTTCTACTTGTTCCAGCGTGCGTGCGGTTGAGTTCTGTTGACAACTATGCGTCACTTCTTTGCTCTGATTGGTTGTAGGTCTATCCAATTGAGTGCGGAGGTGTTTTCTTTCCTGGTTCGGTTGAAACACACCCCATAATCACAGCCCAATGGAGCAGCATCAGACTCATATTCTGACTAGAATCTGAGTTTGACGCCGTCGTTATGTGTGTTAAATATCTATTGAATGTATGTTAGAATGCTTACAATGCAAAGCCATTAAAATGATTGTACATAATACGTGGGACAATTAAACATTTAGCTTTGATTAAAGTTAATATTGTATTAAAAGAGTAATGTGTGTGTGTGTGTGTGTGTGTGTGTGTGTGTGTGTGTGTGTGTGTGTGTGTGTGAAATTGATCAAAAGTGACAATAAAAGTTATGTTACAACATCATTAATAAGAACAGTAATAATAAGAAGAAATGTTTCTGCGTTTGTAATCCAATGAATGCTGTTTGGGTGATCATAAAAGAATTAAAAATATTACCAACCCCAAACTTTTGAACACTGAACAGTAATAGTTTTACACCAAAAAATTATTTGAAGACCCCTGCAGTATTTCCCCGTTGGTGTACATGGTAAATCCGTTCAAATAAACTCTTGAATCTTGCAAGGCTTTTCACAAACGCAAGGTTACCATTATATAGCAACCATCTTTGTCCTGATGCTCTCAGTGGTTTCTTTTTCACTGTGGAAACATTTACTCGCTCTCTTTATTGTTTCAGTCACAGTTCCTCTGAGATTTGCAATGTCAGATCAAAGACCCCTGGACCAATACACAGTTCACAATTTGAAGCAGAACTTCTAAGGAACTGAAGGTCTCTAAAAAGGGAATCCCTAAGAGAGGTATTGCATGTAGACCCTTGGTCTAGTTGTGACAGCGCAGCTCTGATCAAATGAAAGCTTCACGCCGTCTTTATCTGTAGCTGTTGCAGAGCATCTTTGACACCCAATGCCTGACTGCGCATAAGTGGAGGGGAGCAGAGAGAGGGAGGAGAGAAAAGAAAAACGGCAGGAGGAGGGTGAAATCTAGCCAGACTGTGTTGAAGAGCCACAGGCTGCACACAGCACATTGCTCTGGAGTTGGAGAGGATGAAAGAAGGAAGACCGAGATTATTGCTGCAGAGATTTCAAAGGTGAGGGAAACTTATTGACGTCCTTGGCGTCGATACTGAGAACAGAGAGATTTTAATCTACAGGAGGCGCAGGATTGCTCCTCTGGAGGAATGCAGTGCTTCTAATCCTTCAGAAAAGAGGTCATTTTCTTCTTGATGAACTTACTTTTAAATACTTTACCTTTTACAACCCACGTCGATGTATGTGGGAGGAAGAGATCTGAAGACTGGATCGGATTTGAGACTTTGGGGGTTCAAAGACATCATCTGCTGCAATTTTTGAGTAGAAAAACATGCATACTTAAACCACGCGCACACTCGCTGTTCAACGCAACCTGGAGTGATGAACCTCACAGAAGAAGCGTGTCAGTTGTAGACTCGTATGCCGCGCTCTGAGGAATAAGGATCGGAAGAAATTCACTTCTGGCATAAAATGAGAAATTTATCCCAGCCGATCATTTCTGACCCACTCTTTCGGAGAGCATGTGGCTTATTTTGCCCTTCCCTTGAAGCCGTGAGACTCGTCTTTAGAAAATAAGAGCCGGTGGTTGTGCTTACAGACTGGGAGATCTGAAATATTTAAGACTCTGGCTATGAAAGACGCAATTAACGATTAATGAAAACTGAGACGGCTGCGATCAGTATGCACAGGTTGCCGACATTAACTCGGAGAACTGTGGGAGTGAGTTAAGACGAGAGGACTGATGACTGACAGCGGCACTAGGTTTGCTGTGTGGCACCCCGGAGTACATCCTGTGCATTAGGTTGTTTTCAGCCTCGAGCTGAATTTCGAAAACGCAATTTTGGCTCAATCTTGATCTCTTTAGCTCTATCCTCTCATCACGCCTCATTTGGAGGAACAGGTTGCTGTGCTATTAAGCAGATTTAGATTAACTACTGTTTCCAGGACCGCTTGTCCTTTGGGATGAACAGTTAAGCAACTCATATGGGTCTACAAAACGTGGTTTGATTGAACATTTAACCACCTTTGTTTCTCATAATCAACATGGTCCCACCGCCCCCTTCCAACAAGCCACACGTTTGCCTTTCGTGTTTTCTTATCATGAGTAGCATGGCGCTGCTGGATGCCTACCTTGTGGAGCAGAATCAAGGTCCGCGGAAGGTGGGCGTCTGCATCATGGTGATGGTAGGCGACGTCTGCTTCCTCATCGTGCTGCGGTACATTGCAGTATGGGTTGGTGCCGAGGTACGAACTGCTAAGCGCGGCTACGCCATGATCCTCTGGTTCTTCTACGTCTTTGTGCTGGAGATCAAGGTCTACTTTGTCTATCAGAACTACAAGGCGGAAGGCGAGAGAGTGGAAGTTCTTACCTGCAAGGCTTTCACGGTCCTGCTTTCCGTGTTCGTGCCGGGACTTTACGTTACGCTGGCAGCCATCGACCACATGGAATATGTTCGGCCAATCAAGAAAAGGGAGGAGCTGAGGAGTCGACTGTTCTGGGTCGTGGTGGATCTCCTCGACATCTTGGACATTCAAGCCAGCCTATGGGAGCCTCAGAGAAAAGGGCTACCCCTATGGGTGGAGGGCCTTACTTTTTTCTACTGCTACATACTACTTCTGATTCTGCCGTGTGTGTCGCTGAGCGAAATAAGCATGCAAGGTGTAAACATTGTGCCGCACAAGATGTTGTTGTATCCCATTCTCAGTTTGGTCGCCATCAACTTTATTACGATTTTTATACGGGGAGGAAATATGGTGTTTTATAGGGACATCCGTGTGTCGGGAATACTCATGGGTAAGAACGTCCTCGCCATTGTCCTAAAGACGTGCAGCTTCGTGCAGTACCGGAGACACCTGCAGGAGGCGCAGGCACCCACTCTGGCTCCGGAACTACAGAGGGACGCTGTGCCACAGAGTTCTCGAAGGGCGGTGCCCGTCGCAATGCCAATGTCCATCACCATGCCAACTCCGCAGGTAGTCATACAAGATCTCACCACACTTCCAGAAGAGCCAGAACTTGAGGAAACATGACAGAGGTGGAATTAGAAGAGTTTGCACTGAGGATATTTGGACAACGCACAACATGAACTGCTTTGAGATATTTTGTCCTAATGTTAATCCGGGTGTACACTGTATGATTTTTACTGTACTTTACCATTGTATGACATGATATTAATAAGACCACAGACATTTAGCTAGACTTTGGCCTTGTCTCAAATGGCACACTTCCTATGCACTTTCGGTCTTGTGGACTTATAATGGCTGTCCGTTAGGTTCATGAGACCGTGGGGTGCCACATTTGTCATTTTAGGTTTCGGAAGGGTGCTCGCAAGCGCCCCCCTTTGCGATCGATATGCGCCCTCAATGCGCACCTTTACTTAAACAAGATCCGCAGCAGATTTCTTCTTGACAATCAAAGCGGCATTACGTCACGAAGGTGCGGACTCGCAGGAAGACTGTGAGGCTTTAGGGTGCATTTGGGACAGGGCCTTTGGTCGAAATTGACAGCACTGACTACGCATTTTGACTCACCACACTGTAAAAAAAACTAAATCAAATCGTAATCATTATTTTAATCATGTTTCGTCTAAACATTCTTAAAACAAGAAAAATTTACGCTTAAAGAAAATTGTGTAGGCTAATAGGAATATTTATATTTAGAATATTTATCTTACCACATTGGGTCTTGTTTGAAACAATTAAAAATGGTTCTTTTTCTGTTTTGCTGGAATATAAGAGAAAATGGTTATTAAGGAAAATAAATTCAGTGCTGTTCACAACATTCTCACATTCAATGCCAATTTTCCAAATTTCGCCTTGAAAATAAAAAAGACTGTGTGAGTCTCTGACAACAAAAAAGTGGCAAATATCATAGAGTGTGCACCCAATTATAGTGAAATAATGTGATTAAAACTGTTGATGAGGTGACAAATGTTCGTGAAATGAAGGCAGTTGTAGTGGATCTGGGGTCCATTCATTTCCAGAAAAAGTCTTTACGTTTGGAATGTAGAAGTTTATGACCAAAGTCATTAATTAACAAGTGGCATACCAAGCAAATCACACTTGAAGGAACTCTCAGTGACCCTATGATTGTACAATTGGACATTTAAATGTTAAAAATGTGTTAAATCATCATGTTCTGTATGCATTTCGTTTTATTTTTGCAGTAAATGAATAATAACTATGGTGAAAAGGTGTGTTTTGGAACAACTCGTACTACAATTCATTTCTCTTAACTTATTACAAAGTGAATGGTTTATATTTAATGGAATTATTCTTCATATATTCTTTGTTTTGATGTTTTATGAGAATCAAATGAATGCTATTTTGTTATTAAAACAATGTTTTGTTGATATCGGATACGATTTTTTTTCTCTTACTGATGCTAAGCCACCCAAAAACCACTAACAATGGTTTAGAAATTAAGAACACCTTAGCAACCGTATAGCAACCACCCTAGAAATGGTGTAGCAACAGCCTGGCAACCACTCTAGCGCTGTGCCAAAACATTTTCCTTAAAGGAACACGCTGACTTTTTGGAACTAGCCTAGCTTAGCACAAAGACTCGAGGTAAATGGCTCCAGCTAGCCTACTGCTCAATAAGTGACAAAATAACGCCAACATTTTCCAATTTACATGTTGAGATGTGTATAGTTACATCGTGTACTAAGACCGATGGAAAATTTAAAGTTGCGATTTTCTAGACCGATATTAGCCATATTACGGATAGCCAACATGTAAATAGGAAAATTTTGCCGTTATTTTGTCACTTATTGAGCAGTAGGCTAGCTGGAGCCATTTACCTCCAGTCTTTGTGCTAAGCTAGGCTAGCGGTGGGTGTGTCAGACAGAGTTATGGCACGCACAGAGATGAGAATGGTGTGTATGGACTTATCTAACTCTGGGGGATACGGTGGATAAGCTAAAGTCCCAAAAAGTCGTCACATTCCTTTAAGCAAATCTAGTCTTTTTCACTCCATTGTCATCCTTTGCTCTTTTTGAGTGAAGTTACAACAGTCTGCTAATAGCAAAGACTTCCCCAAACTGGGACGCAAATCACAATAATGTTATTCATTATGATTATTCTGTGTTTTTTAAGACTCTGAAGTCTATACTGAACTCTTATCTTGTCAGCTCAACATGATGATAAAAGGCAGCTTGTTCTTTTCTTCTACAAATCTAGAATTGGGGGCAACTCATTTGAATAAAGTTGTCATAATCAAATGCAAATTTAACAAAGTTTTGTCTCCTGTTCCTGAATGATTAGCTACTGTTAACCCCCTCCAAATCTCTGAGGGATTTTCATTTAAATCCAAAAATCAAAGCCTTACTGAGAATTTCAATAATAAGGAAAACATTGTGTGCCTTGGGTAAATTAAAAGAAATGTTTTATGACAACGTATACCCAGAGCTATAATTTTAGCATGTTGCTATAGCTACTGTTAGACAAATATAGCACAAAGACACGTCTCAAAAACAGATCTCAGTAAATACACCTGACAGCTTCTCATTGCTTCAATGACACCGGAGATGCTTCTGGGCCAGTTTGAAACATAAAATATAAACGCATATATATATTTTTACCTGTCAACGGTAAAGTAAATAGCTACTAGTTTGTCAAAGCATTCCCTTTCAGTCAGTAATTTATGGGTGTGTATTTCTACTTGCTAGTTAATCTGTAAGGTGCTCTGAATCAAAACACAGAAATTCATCACACTTGATGAATATTCACATTTGATGTAGCTGCTTATAGGCATAGTTCACTAAAAAAAATGACATTTTACTCACTCTTATCTTCTTTCAAGCTGCAAAATCACACACACACACACACACACACACACACACACACACACACACGCACACGCACACGCACACGCACACGCACACGCACACATACAACAACAACATAAAAGTAGGTCAGATGACTTGTGCGCTATATTTCATATCTTATAAAAAGCCATATGATAGCTTTCTGTGAGGAAATCTTTTTGTAGAATTTGAACTTTAAAGTTCCCATGTAGTCCATCATTTTATCCCTTAAAACTCATCTTCCACTCATCACCTAATGACATATTGAAAGTTTTTTCCTGTGAAAAAAAATTCTTCATGCCTATGAATAGATTGAATGTAACTCTAAAACTCTTGCTTCATTTAGTACAAACGGATTCATGAAAATGCAAATTAGCCCCGCCTCCACTCAGAGATCCACTCGTCAACTTTTACTCAAGTAACTGTAGTAAATGCTGCACAATGGTATCGCTCTTTACAGCGTCGAACACACAAGGGTAATTCATATGATTAGACTTTTGCTTGACTATGTTTTCAAACGGCTAATAATGTGTTGCTAATGTTACACAAACCATGTTCCCGTTCGCCATCTCAGTCTGCCTTCTAAAAACCAGCTTCCTTAGAAATGCTTTGAACATCATAGAACGTCAGTGGAGAAAGGCATATAGTTCATCATAACATCGTAATATACATCATATACATAATTAACCTGGATATTGCTAAATCTACCCAATTTTTCATTTCAACACAAAAATATACTGGCTTCCCTTGAGACTCCCTTGCTTCACAGCATAGATAATGATATGCCCGCCCGCATTCTGATGTGATTGGTTACAAGGTAGTTTGTGACGTAAGAAACAACAACGATTTCAAACCGAGTGTTTGGTTCACTGGAGTTAAGAAGAAAATACTCAGCAATGCTGTAAACTCTTACTTCAGCAAAAATAATAATAATAACTTTACGTTTTCTTAATAGTTTTCATTTCATTTTGTGGAATACTGAATCTGTTTTTGTGTAAGTGAGATGAGTAAATGCATGCTCACGTTTAGTCTAGAATTAGAAATAATTATCATATTCACACAGCGCACACAACGCCTCAGCCCTGCCTCCGCCCTCCTACGTACTTCCGCTCGATTTTCATTTTCCTTCAGCGGTGTATTCGCTGGTTTTCTCCGGCCAAATTTTAACCGGTCCAATCAGCGAACAGAGGCTGAGAACGATGACGTTGATGTCGTGCGCTAGTTTGAGTTGTAGTTCAGTAATGGCGGGGGAGAAAGATGTGAGCGAAGCCATTCGGTCTGTTGTGGCACCGCTGCTGAATATCCAGAAGTTAAAGCCGGAGCAAGAACAATCTTTGCTGAGTTTTGTTGGTGGCCATGATGTTGTGGCCCTCCTCCCCACGGGGTTCGGGAAAAGTTTGATTTTCCAGCTCGCTTCGTTAGTGGTGAAGGAGTTGGCTAAGGCGAACGTCGATACGTCACAACCTCCTCCAGTTTCTCTTGAAGCCAATATGGAAGTGACTTAACCCTCTGGTGCTCTTCGGTCATTTCTGAAATTTTTGAAATTTTAAAAATCACTGCTTCCTCCGAATGATATGAAACTTGGTGACTTTTCTAGCATTAGGTATGTAAACACACAAAAAAATTGGGGTCATGATTCGAGCATGCTAATTGGTCGTAAAAAAAAAAAAGTAGCGTTCATTGTCTTTGGCAACATGACATCATGACTTTGCGTAAACATACACACCACTTTCTAAAGCCAAATGGCGTGTTATCTGTACGCATTTTGAGCTATCCGCGTGTATGTCTACGCCGTCTGATTCCGCGTGTATGTCTACGCCGTGTGATTCCGCGTGTATGTCTACGCCGTGTGATTCCGCGTGCATGTGTACGCCGAAACGAACCTTCATCTCCGCGTGTATGTCTACGCCGTGTGATTCCGCGTGTATGTCTACGCCGTGTGATTCCGCGTGTATGTCTACGCCGTGTGATTCCGCGTGTATGTCTACGCCGTGTGATTCCGCGTGTATGTGTACGCCGTGTGATTCCGCGTGTATGTCTACGCCGTGTGATTCCGCGTGTATGTCTACGCCGTGTGATTCCGCGTGCATGTGTACGCCGAAACGAACCTTCATCTCCGCGTGTATGTCTACGCCGTGTGATTCCGCGTGTATGTCTACGCCGTGTGATTCCGCGTGTATGTCTACGCCGTGTGATTCCGCGTGTATGTCTACGCCGTGTGATTCCGCGTGTATGTCTACGCCGTGTGATTCCGCGTGTATGTCTATGCCGTGTGATTCCGCGTGTATGTCTATGCCGTGTGATTCAGCGTGTATGTCTACGCCGTGTGATTCAGCGTGTATGTCTACACCGTGTGATTCCGTGTGTATGTCTACGCCGTGTGATTCCGCGTGTATGTCTACGGTGTGTGATTCCGCGTGTATGTGTACGCCGAAACGAACCTTCATCTCCGCGTGTATGTCTACACCGTGTGATTCCGCGTGAATGTAAATGGATTTATAAACGTACTAAATTATGTTTTTTTGAAAATGTAAAAATGCAGAATGTTTCTTGTGATAGGTAGGTTTAGGGGCAGGGGGCAGTGTGTGTGTGTGTGTGTGTGTGTGTGTGTGTGTGGGATGGGTAGGTTTAGGGGTAGGGGCAGTGTAGAGGGATAGAATGAAACGGCGTTGATAAACACGCTAAAAAGCGATTATGCGTCTTGATAGCACGCCAAAATGGCATAGCGAATTGGTGTGTCATACATACGCCATTTCATGAGATCAGTCTGTCTTCGGTCATAAATGACCGACCATAGGAAATGAATGGGAAATCGGCAAAAACACAAAAATTCTCAGAATATTTGTGTGTACAATCTACAAATCGGCCACGATGCTGAAAAAAAGTACACAGCAGTCAAGGGGTGACACTCTAAAACATCAAGAGTGTGATATTGACACATTCACTCACACACACACGCACACTTATACACACACACACACACCTATGAAAAACTGAACCTATGAACCACATTTGGAATTTTTAAGAATTTCAGAATGATATGAAACTTGGTGACTTTTCTAGCATTAGGTATGTAAACACACACAAAAATTGAGGGCATGATTCGAGCATGCTAAGTGGTCGTAAAAAAATTCTCCTACTTGTGCTCTTCGGTCAAAATTGACCACCATAGGAAATGAATGGGAAATCTGCAAAACACAAATTCCCAGAAAAAAAATCTATATTTCTAACAAAAAATATATATATATAAAACTTTATAATAAATAGTCTGAGATTTTTTAAATATATATATTCAAATCCATCAAAAAAAAATCATTAAATGTGTTCAAAACAGAACTAGGGAATTCTCCATAGAGACTACAAACATGGTGGCATGATTTCTTAAATAATTCCAAAAGAGGCCGCTAATCTGCCTTCAAAAAAATTATTTTGAAGGCCTAGTCTCTATTTTAACCTGAAATACTGCAATAATTAAAAAATAAAATAATAATTACAACAAAAAAATTTTTTTTAATTTTCAATGGCAAAAATAGACCATAATTATTGCATAAATATGAAAAAAAAACATCAAATCATCTCAAAATACAAAATTAAAAAGAAAAAATATTATTGAAAAAAAAATAAAAATTGCATTGGTTTTACTGGGGTGGAGGAAGTTACATTTTTAGGTGTCCGGTCACTTATGACCGGGAAGACAACCAATGAAACCCCTAAACGAAGAGCACCAGAGGCTTCGACTGGCCACTAGGGACAGGCTCCAGAAGGGAGCAGAATCTCATTGACCCCATGTTAAAATGCCCAACTTTACAGCAGACTAAAACATGTTTACAGTCTGGTACAAATTGAGGTTTTGGTCTATACGGCTAATTTTGCCCTTCATGACAACTGTGAGGGGGGTGAATTTTTTTAAAAACTCATTTGTTTACATTATATAAAGCCTTAAAGTTCTGCATAATTAAGGGCGTGGCCACTTTGAGTGACAGGTGGATAGCCGTTTGTCTGCTGTCTGTTAGTCATCACGTCACTTCAGCTCTGCCCATGTCCCGCCTTTTTGCCCATCTGGGAGTGACCCACTGCCAAGATGGCAACAGCCAGCTCGACCCTACTTTACGCTTCAAAACTGCTCATCAGAATCCTATGGGTGACGTCACGGACACCATATTTTTTTACAGTCTATGGTCACGAACAAACGTTAGCGATTGGTTATGGCAGGTCCAGAGTGGCTCTGGGCAGATCCAATAGTTTTAAACTAACAGATTACCCGCCTTCAAGGAAGTTAACGCTTGTCAATGGAGAGTGGCCAGACTCTCTGTACAAATGAGTCTGGTAGGACCAGGCTACAACGCCTCTCCACAACTCCTGATTTCTCTCAACATGGGGACAGAAGAGATGTCAGTCAATAAATGGGAAAACAAAGTAACTCGGGTATTTTGTTGTAAATTTAAAAGTAATGTTACTCTACTCGTTACTTGAAAAAGTAATCTGATTACATATCTCGCGTTACTTGTAATGCGTTACCCCAGCAGTTATACATTTTTTATGACTCCCCATTTGCAAAGTAGAAAAAAGTTTTGCCTTTTTTGATGCCATTTACAGATAATCCTGGATAATAAATAGCACACAAACCTGATTGGTTTTATATGTATGTTCAATAGGGTACATTTTAGAGATTTGACAACTAGGGAAGTCGTATCATATCTACACCTCTAGGGGGCGCAAATGACACAAGAAAGTTTGTTTGACAACAATTGGTCAATATTTAACTACACTTAAAGTTGAAGCTTAGTTAAAAAGCTTATCATTTATATCCACGTTTAAGCACTTACAGCAAAAATCTAAATGTTAGCATCGCATATATTTAGCAGACTAGCCCTTGCCAAATTGTTCTACAACTAATGGATAGCTGACCATTGAAAAACCTCTTAAGTAATGACTCGGTTGGGACCGTCTAAGAATCATGTTTGAGAATTCAGCCCTCACGCCATGATGATAATAGCCCAATTACAGAAGCAAAATCGTGCGTGCTGTTATTTTGGACAGAGGGTGGAATTAAACTCGCTGCTATTTGCCAAGAAAATGGAGGCCACTGCTGCACCAAGGGATTATGTGTCAGTCAGTCCTAATGTGGGTAAAAATGAAAAAATGTACTGTAAAGACACGGGGCAGCTGCAGGCAGTGCTCTAGCGCAGCTAACTACTAACCCGCAGCTGATAAATGCATCCGGAGGGAGCCATGAAAGTCAAATCAGAAATAGAGGACAACATAAAAAATATTCTCTTCGGGTACTCTGGATATGCGCGGTAGTGTGATTCTGTGTGGATATGAGAAGTCTGTAGGCAGTGGATTTGAGGGAAGATATTTGTTAGTAGATTAGATAGATAGATAGATAGATAGATAGATAGATAGATAGATAGATAGATAGATAGATAGATAGATAGATAGATAGATAGATAGATAGATAGATAGATAGATAGATAGATAGATAGATAGATAGATAGATAGATAGATAGATAGATAGATAGATAGATAGATAGATAGATAGATAGATAGATAGATAGATAGATAGGCATGTTTCCTGATTCGATCACATTTTGAAACTGTGTACGTGGCTGATTAGAATTCACTCATAATCAGAGATGGGAACATAAAAAAGCTTTAACACACTTCCCCCACTATGATTCAGAGCCGTTGGCACCTGTTGACAGAACCAGTGGGTGGCAATTAAGCTGCATTTGGAACATGGCATTTTAACACATTGCGGCTGCAGTCATATACTGGAACAGCTTCTGCAGCATTTAATTGGACACATCATTATCTGTCGCCACCGCATTTGGATTCTTGAATTATATGATTGTGTATTTTTGTTCCTGCCACAGAGCCTACGGGGGGTCTCAGTCCTCTTGTCTCCACTTCAATTAGCCTAACAATGCATTGAGTTGGCTGCTGTGCCACCCAGAGTCCAGACCGACCAAAACACAATGTGTCATCCAGACACTTTGCTTGTTTACTCAAGGATGGCGCCAATCTGTAGCTCTGTTTAATTTACCATGACAATTTAGTAATTAAATAACCCACAATATTTTCTCTCTTAAAGTTTCTTATTATCTATTTTCAGCTGGCATTGTTGATTTCTTCAGGCAACATGCTGTTCAAAAAATGCGGAGTTGTCTAATACAGAGCTGAAATAAACTTTTTCAACATTTCTTGTTAAATATTGAGCAATTCTATATAGTAGTTTGCATAATTAACCAGATTGTTGCACTGTTGACGACTTAAGGAAGTCCGAATCATTCTCGCGAATCGGTTCAAATAAGTGATTCAGTCATGGGATATTTAAAGCTTCACAACATGTCTTACATTTGAAACTTCGATGCAGTTTACCTATAGACTGTAAAAAAGAGTTTACCTCATCATGGTTTGAGTAGGTCCTATGTGGTTTGTTGACTCGAGAACTTCTCAGACCGATTCAGTTCTACGTTTATAAACCGGTGTATTTGACAAGAATCGACTCCAAAGAACGACTTGTTCATGAATCAGCAGGGCGAATCCGCTTGTTCAGTCGTGACGTAAGGAACGCCGTTTCTGGGTCCAAGCCTCAACTCGTTTCACTTGAGAATGCCATCGACGGCCGTTTATGTTAATATTAAACATCAAACATTTAAAAAAATTAAATATTTTAAATACTTACAGTCTGCACAACAGTCTCTGTGCTCACAGCGTCACAGACATTAATATTTTAACGATTTATAAAAGATGAATCACTGTTTGGCCATCTGAAATTTTGGTATGTAGATAAAGGTTATGATTATATATTTTGTTGTAGTATTAACACCACATTGTGTGTGTATATTAGCACCGTTTGTTGTTTTTCTTCTGGTATGAGAGAGCGTTTGGACCCGGAAGCTCTGCCACATGGCCTCAGACTTAACAACCGGATAGTTAACCAGACACGACGCGATTACATTATTGTATTTCATAATAATAAAGTCTTTGCCCTAAGCACCTCGCTTGCCGCGTCACGTAAGACTCCGCCCACACGCACAACAAATTTGGTACTTTATATACTATTACATAAAATACAAGAGTTTGTAAAATACTCAAATATTATATCATTACATTTTTCAGGTTACACAATAACAAGCATAAAATGATTACTGTCTGGAGAGTCTTCACAGAAGACATTAAAATACAAGTGTGTTTTTGTTTATGCTCTTGAGCTGCAAATGCGTCGCCAGTGCGAGAGAGCACGAAGAGTTAAGTGTTCTGACTGGCTGAAAATTTTGTTATGAAGTGTACTGTGATTGGCTGCGCCTGCACGTCTCGCCCTATTTTCTAACCATTTTCTTTTATATTGATACTGCTGAGAATTTCGGTCAAATACAGGCTAGTTTCACTGTGTATAAACACATGCTTCAAATGGTTTTTCATAGGCCTACGTAAATATGCACTTTAAAGAGGTACTTCAGCGCTGGGAAGATGAATGTGTATTTAAACTGGGTCATTTATGTAGTAGAAATGTGAAATTATTTTTGAATTTGGTGCTTTCTAGACTGAGAAAAGACAGAAAATGTATTTTTGTCTCATGTGGATGAAAGACAACAACTCCCAGAATGCACTTGCTTCGCTGCTCAAACACTACAATTAAAAACTGAACGTGTCTTTTCAATAAAGTGTGAGTGAGCCGAACAAAAGCAGCTGGAGTCAGATTTCATTCATCACAGCGAAGAGCTGAGAGCCCTATGGGCGGGTTGATAACATGCGGAACTAGCTCCTTCTACTGGCTGTATAGCCTCTGGTCAAAAAATCCTCCGATGACACCAAATTCTCTCGTCTCAGGGGGATATGAGCGGGAAAAGTACCATAATTTGAATATTCTACCGGGTTTCTACTGATACAAAGCTTAATGCTAAATCACTGAAGTAACCCTTTAACAACAAGACAAGGCGATGTAGCTGTTTTGTATGGAAGCTTGTTTCCGTCACAGAATAAAAAATAAAAAAGGTAATTGCTTTTTATCTCACAATTCGGACTTTTTTTTCTTGCAATTGCGAGTTTAAATCAGAGTCGCATGATATAAAGTTGCAATTGCGAGTTATAAAGTCAGAATTGCGTGATATATTCACAATTGCGAGTTTATATCTCGCATTTCGGACTTTTTTTTCTCCGATTTGAGTGTGTATATCTTTTTTGAAGTTTACAGACAATTGCAAGGTAAAGTCAGAATTGTGAGATAGCCTATAAACTCGTTTTCTGAGTCTTTTCCCCCCCTCAGAATTGGACTTTATGTCTCGGAAGTCTGACTTTAAATCACGCAATTCATGACTCGCAATTGCGAGTTTATATCTCGCAATTCTGAGAAAAACAAGTCAGAACTGCGAGATGTAAACTCACAATTGTTAGATCAAAAGTTGCAATTATCTTTTAAAATGTTTTATTTTGTGGCGGAAACAAGCTTCCATAGATTTGAAAAAAGCTAATAAAGAATCAATGAGAGCAGCTATTGTTCCCCCCTCCTCCATGTTTAAAGTTTATGGCATGCTCAACTTGGGAACTTGTGAATCAAAATGAGCTCTGAGCTTCCCAGTGGTAAATGCCATTTGAGAGGGCATGCATGTGAAGTTTTTAACTAGGAAACTCGTACGATAATTCCGCTAGTAAGTGAAGGCAGTTAATTTCGTCAACTAAACTAGACTTCCCATAGACTTCAATACAAAATAGCGGCACAAAACAACGTCCGTACACAGCTGGCAGGCGTGAATAACTTAGGAAAATGACTCAGATTAAACCAGGTAACCTGGTAAACCAGGTGACTCGATGAGGTACGAGTAAATGTCCGGGTAAGACACCTCTGGCCAATGAAGGGTCATGTTTTTTAAATTGACCAAATTAAAGGTGCACTATGTAACTTTTCCATCCACTAGAGGTCGCCTGTTCAAAACAAAGGCGTAGTTTGATGACGCCATGTTTGAGCGCAGAATCTTGGGACATGTGGTCTTCACCTCACAGCCGGAGGAAAAGAATCGGGATAGGACTCGGGCAGAAATCATGTTAATGGATGGGATTATTAACGTTACTGTAGTATGAAGCAGAAGCAGGACCGAGTGTTGAGGAGCTGAGCAAGGCCGCTGGAGCGACTGTTAATAAGATGAACGCAACACATGCCTCGCGAGCAGCGGGACTTTTATTATGACACAGTCGCCGACGCCATTTCCGCTTTGTTTGTTTTTTTACCGCAGCTCTGTTTATCATATTAGACACATCTGAGTGTGTTGAAAATGATGTCATGACTTTACTCTGTGCGTTCTCTCTGCGGCTGCTATGACACTTGTTCACACTGCAGTGAGAGTAAAGCGTTTCTGCAAAATAAAACCGGAAACCGAGGGTAACGCAGATATGACGCCATCGACAGGCGACTCCCTCACACGTCCCGGTTCCTTGGTTAAAATAGCAATTTCTCACAATTTACAAATAGTTGGAAACATTTGGGATATTGTAAGTGCTCAACTGTATTTAACAAAATATATAACACTGGCCTAGTGGTTTTTGGATATTTTACTGAAAAAATGTTACATAGTGCACCTTTAATTACCATTGTGTATGAAATTTGGTAGCCTATATGAATAAACTTGCCTTGCAGTGAAGCTAAAAATATAAACAACTACATCATCATGTTGAAATGCTATATTTTTACTATAAAACTCTTACGACAATCATGTCAATATCTTCAATTGTTGCGTATACCGAGCTGCAGCGGGCCCACTTCCCTTGGACCCATTGTGCGAGCTGTCCCTTTAAAGGGTTAGTTCACCCAAAAATGAAAATTCTGTCATTAATTACTTACCCTCATCTCGTTCGACACCCGTAAGACCTCCGTTCATCTTCGGAACACAAATTAAGATATTTTAGTTGAAATCCGATCGCTCAGAAAGGCCTCCATTGGCACAATGTGCTTTACACTCTCAAGACCCATAAAAGGTACTAAAGACGTCGTTACAAAGTCCATCTCATTACAGTGGTTCTACAATAACTTTATAAAGTGACGAGAATAGTTTTTGTGCGCAAAAAAACCCTAAATAACGACTTATATAGTGATGACCGATTTCAAAACAAGGCATCATGAAGCTTCGAAGCGTCAGTTTGGCAGTTTGACACGCGATCCGAATCATGAATCGACTCACTGATTCATAATGCTTCGAAGCTTCATGATGCATTATTTTGAAATCGGTCATCACTATATAAGTCGTTATTTAGGGTTTTTTTGCGCACAAACTATTCTCGTCGCTTTATAAAGTTATTGTAGAACCACTGTAGTGAGATGGACTTTGTAACGACGTCTTTAGTACCTTTTAAGGGTCTTGAGAGTGTAAAGCACATTGTGCCAATGGAGGCCTTTCAGAGCCATCAGATTTCAACTAAAATATCTTCATTTGTGTTCCGAAGATGAACGGAGGTCTTACGGGTGTCGAACGACATGAGGGTGAGTAATTAATGACAGAATTTTCATTTTTGGGTGAACTAACCCTTTAATACCGTATGGTTTATATACATGTTGCTGCTGATTGGGCTGACATTACGGACACACCCACCAGACGAGAGAAAACGCATCTCAAACCCTGTTTCCAGGAAACCGTAGCAAAACGTTGCGCACCAGTTTGAGCTTTGAACCTGCCCCAGGATAGAGGCCAGAAACCATTATCTATAAAGTAAATGAAATAGAATGGTTGGTAATAAACTTGCCTTGGCATCTTAAACTGTGAGCTGAATAAACCCAATGATACTTCTTGTAGAAGTTTAATTTAAGAGAATTACCATCGCAACACCGAGATGCAGTTGTCATTGGTGCCTCACACCTGAGGGGGTTCCTATGGCAACATGAGCCTCAGGTGATAGCGTTGCCATTCTGATGCTCAAAAAAGAAACTCAAAGAAGACTTTAAGGAGAGTCAACAATGAATCATACTGTATGAGGGCACTGTCACATTCAAAGCTGCTGTGGTACATCTATAAACATTGTGAGACCAGTTTTTGAACGGTGCCATGCGGGTTGCGAAGGCAAAGTCATCTTAAAATCCCATTTTACCTTGTGTTTCTGGGTGGCACATATGGGTGACTTCAATGAAGATGGATTGCAGGTTAATTCAAGGTTGTCATAATACCATTTGCCATTTCCCCCCAAACGTTTTTGCAATATTACCACTGTTGTCAGCGATGGCTTTGTTACTGAGAAGAAAGGCAATTTATTGCACCATTATCTGTTATTATTTGATTAAACCGTAATAAAGACACTTGAAGGCATATGTTCAGTTAATCAGTCTTTGGCTTTGTGCGTTCACTTTTAAAATTAATTTGGAATATAATTAACCATCTTAATATTCAACACACATTCATCCCATTGTTAACAACTCCATATGGGGGATGTTTTATGCGGGCTATGAAATGAATAGGCTGTATCAGTGTCAAGACACAAAGTAGTCAGCCTTTGAATGTTAAACGCTAAAAATGCATTTCGCACATTGATAGTTTATATTTAAAAGCCAAAGAAATAATTACTTTTCACTAGGTATAAAAGGCTAAATAAATGCAATCATTTGTTCAGCGACCAGAGAGTGAAAGATGAGCAAGTCGTTCCTTTGTGCCTGTGAGATGTGAGAAAGCCTGAGCCGCTGTGAGAAAAAAAACTTGTTTACACTGTCAGAAGTACTTCTCTTGAGGAGGCTTTCAAACTGCTTCTTTGTCTTTGCGCATAAGATGTCTTGTACACGTATCTGTCATATTAAACCCTGACAAGCCACTGTTTACATTCTTAACCCTCTGGCGGCCTTTTTATTTTCATTTCAATGAAATGAACGCACTACATTTTAGTTGATAATGTTTTTCTTCATATTTTGTATTTGTAGGTGCTAAATTATATTTATGGAATCCATTTATTGCCACTTTTTGAGCATACACCTGAAAATGTAATTTCCCAACTTAAACTGTCATTCACCGATCAGGCATAACATTATTAATAACACTGATTATCTCTTCATCACCTGTTAGTGGGTGGGATATATTAGGCAGCAAGTGAACATTGTGCTCAAAGTTGATGTGTTAGAAGCAGGAAAAATGGGCAAGTGTAAGGATTTGAGCGAGTTTGACAAGGGCCAGATTGTGATGGCTAGACGACTGGGTCAGAGCATCTCCAAAACTGCAGCTCTTGTGGGGTGTTCCCGGTCTGCAGTGGTCAGTGTCTATCAAAAGTGCTCCAAGGAAGGAACAGTGGAGAACCGGCGACAGGGTCATGGGCGGCCGAGGCTCATTGATGCACTTGGGGAGCGAAGGCTGGCCCGTGATCATCAGAACTGGACCACGGGGCAATGGAAGAAGGTGGCCTGGTCTGATGAATCACGTTTTCTTTTACATCATGTGGATGGCCGGGTGTGTGTGCGTTGCTTACCTGGGGAACACATGGCATCAGGATGCACTATGGGAAGAAGGCAAGCCAGCGGAGGCAGTGATGCTTTGGGCAATGTTCTGCTGGGAAACCTTGGGTCCTGCCATCCATGTGGATGTTACTTTGACACGCACCAGATACCACAGCACACCTTCAGGGGTCTAGTGGAGTCCATGCCTCGACGGGTCAGGGCTGCTTTGGCAGCAAAAGGGGGACTAACACATAAGGTTATGCCTGATCGGTGTAAATATTTAATGCTTTGGAGCACAGAGTAAAGTTTGATTTCTTTTTTTAAATAAGAAACTTAAATCACCAAGGGCTGGGTAAATATAGGACAGAGCACGTTGGGTTAATTTTACCAAGCAAATTGGGTTGATTAATTTTTACTGTGATACTAGGTTTTATTTTGTATCGTTTTAATACACATTGCCTACATTTAAAGGGATAGTTCACCCAAAAATGAAAATTAGCCCATAATTTACTCACCCCCAAGTCATCCTAAGTGTATATGACATTCTTCTTTCAGACGAATAAAATCTGAGTTATATTACAAAAGTCCAGGCTCACAGTGGACATGCACCTACAATGACAATTTCAGACCCCTCCATGACAATTTCAGACCCCTCCATGACAATTTCAGACCCCTCCATGACAATTTCAGACCCTCCATGACAATTTCAGACCCTCCATGACAATTTCAGACCCCTCCATGACAATTTCAGACCCCTCCATGACAATTTCAGACCCTCCATGACAATTTCAGACCCCTCCATGACTTCTAAGTGGGAGAACTTGCAAAATAGCAGGGTGTTCAAATACTTATTTTCCTCACTGTATGTCTGACCCAGGATCTGGGTTACACAAAAACTACCCAAACACTAGATTGTTACGTCTGACCCAGGAGTTGGGTAACACAAAAACTACCCAAACACTGGATTGTTATGTCTGAACCAGGATCTGGGTAACACAAAAACTACCCAAACACTGGATTGTTATGTCTGAACCAGGATCTGGGTAACACAAAAACTACCCAAACACTGGATTGTTATGTCTGAACCAGGATCTGGGTAACACAAAAACTACCCAAACACTGGATTGTTATGTCTGAACCAGGATCTGGGTAACACAAAAACTACCCAAACACTGGATTGTTATGTCTGAACCAGGATCTGGGTAACACAAAAACTACCCAAACACTGGGTTGTTACGTCTGACCCAGGAGCTGGGTTACACAAAAACTACCCAAACACTGGATTATTACGCCTGACCCAGGAGCTGGGTTACACAAAAACTACCCAAACACTGGGTTGTTACGTCTGACCCAGGATCTGGGTAAAACAAAAAATACCCAAACACTGGATTGTTACATCTGACCCAGGATCTGGGTTACACAAAAACTACCCAAACACTGGACTGTTACGTCTGACCCAGGATCTGGGTTACACAAAAACTACCCAAACACTGGATTGTTGCGTCAGACCCAGGATCTGGGTAACACAAAAACTGGATTGTTATGTCTGAACCAGGATCTGGGTAACACAAAAACTACCCAAACACTGGACTGTTACGTCTGACCCAGGATCTGGGTTACACAAAAACTACCCAAACACTGGATTGTTACGTCTGACCCAGGATCTGGGTTACACAAAAACTACCCAAACACTGGACTGGATTGTTACGTCTGACCCAGGATCTGGGTTACACAAAAACTACCCAAACACTGGATTGTTATGTCTGACCGAGGAGTTGGGTAACACAAAACTACCCAAACACTGACAAAATTACCCAAAAGGCTCAACCCATGATTTTGGGTAGAAAAAAATAGACCAAGATTTTTTTATAGAGTAGGCAGATTATTGCAGAAATGAAAAAGTAAAATATATTTTTTTAATGAAATATAAAAATCTACCGTACTCTAAAACTATGAGAAAATCAAACCCACAAATCTAAACAAGTGCTCTAAATTTGAGGTTGACATATCAAAAAATTAGCTTTCAGTAAGATTTTGTCTGGGCGCAGTACCAAACGTGACCACTACTAGATGAAATTCGTCTTCCATTCATATTTTTTGACCGCGAACAGTACAAGTGTGACTATTTTTCAACCTTTTCGAATCATGTCCATTATTTTTTTGTGTGTGTGTTCACATAGCAAGTGCCAAAATCCTTTACCAAGTTTCGTGTACATTTTCCTAAAAAAAAAATCCTAAAAACCAAAACATCAAAAATGACCGAACAGCAAGAGAAGGTTAAAGATAGTGAGAGAAAGCATTTGGAGCACTGAAGCATAAATAAACTGCAAGTGCACCAGTTTCCTACTGATATTCCGAAAGAAAATCTGATGTTTTTATGGATTTTTTTCCTGATGACCAAGGACGGGTGAGGTGACTGAATATGCTCTGCGGAGAATATGCCCTGTTTGAAGTAGACGAGGAGCTGTCTTCTAAATAAAAGTAGAATCAATTCAGACGCTCTGAACGGTAAGAATGCAGACAGACAGAAAATGAATCTCGGATCTATGTCAAACGTAATTATGCATTTCGATATGCTGACATTGCTAAGACTTTCCCCGAGGTTTGATTTATGCAGGAAATTCATCTGCGTGTCGTTGTTTAAACGCTGTAACCGTAACATGCAATTTCACACCTTTGTGTTGATTTTACTTCATTAATATCCTGGCAATGACAAAACTATTTGGTAATAAAACACATTTGCCACGTTTTATTACCTTCCGAGTTTAGTGTACAGAGATAACTAGAAGCATAAATACACTCACCTAAAGGATTATTAGGAACACCTGTTCAATTTCTCATTAATGCAATTATCTAATCAACCAATCAATCACATGGCAGTTGCTTCAATGCATCTAGGGGTGTGGTCCTGGTCAAGACAATCTCCTGAACTCCAAACTGAATGTCAGAATGGGAAAGAAAGGTGATTTAAGCAATTTTGAGCGTGGCATGGTTGTTGGTGCCAGACGGGCCGGTCTGAGTATTTCACAATCTGCTCAGTTACTGGGATTTTCACGCACAACCATTTCTAGGGTTTACAAAGAATGGTGTGAAAAGGGAAAAACATCCAGTATGCGGCAGTCCTGTGGGCGAAAATGCCTTGTTGATGCTAGAGGTCAGAGGAGAATGGGCCGACTGATTCAAGCTGATAGAAGAGCAACTTTGACTGAAATAACCACTCGTTACAACCGAGGTATGCAGCAAAGCATTTGTGAAGCCACAACACACACAACCTTGAGGCGGATGGGCTACAACAGCAGAAGACCCCACCGGGTACCACTCATCTCCACTACAAATAGGAAAAAGAGGCTACAATTTGCACGAGCTCACCAAAATTGGACAGTTGAAGACTGGAAAAATGTTGCCTGGTCTGATGAGTCTCGATTTCTGTTGAGACATTCAGATGGTAGAGTCAGAATTTGGCGTAAACAGAATGAGAACATGGATCCATCATGCACAGTGCAGGCTGGTGGTGGTGGTGTAATGGTGTGGGGGATGTTTTCTTGGCACACTTTAGGCCCCTTAGTGCCAATTGGGCATCGTTTAAATGCCACGGCCTACCTGAGCATTGTTTCCGACCATGTCCATCCCTTTATGACCACCATGTACCCATCCTCTGATGGCTACTTACAGCAGGATAATGCACCATGTCACAAAGCTCCAATCATTTCAAATTGGTTTCTTGAACATGACAATGAGTTCACTGTACTAAAATGGCCCCCATAGTCACCAGATCTCAACCCAATAGAGCATCTTTGGGATGTGGTGGAACGGGAGCTTCGTGCCCCCCACAAATCTCCAACAACTGCAAGATGCTATCCTATCAATATGGGCCAACATTTCTAAAGAATGCTTTCAGCACCTTGTTGAATCAATGCCACGTAGAATTAAGGCAGTTCTGAAGGCGAAAGGGGGTCAAACACAGTATTAGTATGGTGTTCCTAATAATCCTTTAGGTGAGTGTATGTGTAGGTTGACTATAAAAGGAGAAACGTCAGGACATCTACAATAAGCTTGTATAAGGAAAGATTTCCGATTACATCTAATGTATTTATATTTATGTGCTTTCTGTGCCCATATTGAATGCAAAGCTTGAATATTTCATTTCTTTGTGTTTCAGTCTAGTCTTAGAAGCAATGCAAATTCAGACCTTTGTGAGTCCACTGCAAATGGCATTCTGATTAAACCAAGTGCGATTTAACCTTCAGCCTGAAAGAACTGTTTTATATTCAAGAAATATTGCTGTGCTTGGGACGATATTGAACTCAAATCCCAGATTACCAATGCAATTAACGCTAACCTGACACTACATTAATCCCATATCCGCATCCCTATGTGTCCTTGATTCCCTTTCCCCACCTCATTTGTCAAATCCGAATATCCACGGTCATAAACAAATCTTTGGCCTTGAAAAGCAGACACGCGAAACGCAGGGCAGCATCTCGAAAATCCACTTTCCCGCGACGGTCATCCGATGGATAATCTGACGGGTGAGAGAAACGGCGGGGCGCGGTAATTCAATCCAGGCGGCGGTTTGCTTCTCAACACTCAGCCGGCTAATGTCATTACGGACAGGACTGTCGTAATGTGTCAGGGGACGAGGCGGAGGTGTCGTGGAGTCAGCGTCTGAAAGGCACACAGCTCCCTCCTCATTTAGTGCTAGATTTCCCAACAGGCCTCCCTTAAAATGGATTGTTGGTTCTTGGCAAGGCAAACCACTCTATCTTAAGAAATCTTTAAGGGGAGAGCTTCGAAAATACCCACTCTTTTGATTGTTACGGTGTTAAAATGATCGTCTACTTGATGAAGTTTGAAGTCACTTTAGAATGATCCTCAGTATTCAAGTTGAGCATGCAGGAATCACACCTTTATTTCATAATACAACTTTGGACTTTAGTTTAAAGGGTTAGTTCACCCCAAAAAATGAAAATTCTGGCATTATAGGGTAACTTCAGTGATTTAGCATTAAATGAACACTCCACTTTTTTTGAAAATAGCCTCATTTTACAAGTCCCCTAGAGTTAAATAGTTGAGTTTTACTGTTTTTGAATCCATTCAGCCGATCTTTGTATCTGGCGTAGCACTTTTAGCATAGCTTAGCATACATCATTGATTCTGATCAGTCCATTAGCATCTCATTCAAAAAATGACCAAAGACACTTTCAATATTTTTCCTATTTAAAACTTGACTCTTCTACAGTTGCATCGTGTGCTAAGACAAACTGAAAATGAAAAGTTGCGATTATCTACACATATATGGCTAGGAACTACTTTCTCATTCCTGCGTAATAGTCGCGGATCTTCGCGGTCGTACCATGGCTGCAGCGGCGCAATGATTCGTTGGTATTCTGTGAAACATGGTGGTAGTTACACCTTCGACTTACTATCACAGCCCTTTACAACACACAGAACCATGGCTAATCACACAGGTAAATCCACAACACAATTTGTCGGCTGCAAGCCTGAAACTTTCTCTGCAACTACACAAACTTAGTGGCGGTCACATTGAAAGTTACCTAGCTGGCCGCTACTTTCAGGCGCTGTAATATCATTGTGCTATCCGCGACTATTACGCAGGAATGAGAAAGTAGTTCCTAGCCATATAGGTGTAGATAATCACAACTTTTAATTTTCAGTTTGTCTTAGCACACGATGTAACTGTAGAAGAGTCAAGTTTTAAATAGGAAAAATATTGAAAGTGTCTTTGGTCATTTTTTGAATGAGATGCTAATGGACTGATTAGAATCAATGATGTATGCTAAGCTATGCTAAAAGTGCTACCGCCAGATACAAAGATCGGCTGAATGGATTCAAAAACGGTAAAAATGGGTCACACTCAGGGCCTTCGGGTCAAAAATGACCCGGAGGGCGGGATTAACATAAAAAATTTTTTGAGTAAAATCAATGAAATATATTTTTGTTCAATAATATTTTTTATTTTATTTTTTGGTGTTTTGAGATAATTTTATGATTAATAATTAATATTTATGCAATAATTATGACCCATTTTTTCCATTGAATATAATAAAAAATTTATATATATATATAATTAAAAACATTTTTTTTATTAAAGCTGTATTTCATTTTAAAGTGAAGCCTAGGCCTCATGAAAGCATTTTTTTTTATATGAGATCGGTGCCATCCGGTGGACACATTGAGCATTTTTATCACGCAATAGCACTTTTTTTTCCACTATAGTGGATCTTGCGTTTTATAAAAAAAAATTACAAAATCGTAGCTTCATCGGAATGGTCCGAAACTTGGTGACTTTATTGGTACTTGGTATATGAACCCCCCCCCCAAAAAAAAAATTGGGGACAGCATTTGAAAAGTCTAAGAGGTCGTAAAAAACACAGTCATATTCAGGACCTTCAGGTCAAAAATGACCCCCATAGGAAATGAATGGGAAATTAGTTTTTTTCTGCATACAATCTACAAATCAGCCAGGATACAGAAAAAAAGGACTCAACAGTGAAAGGGTGAATCTCTAAAACATCAAGAGTGCAAAACAGACAAAAAAAAACTCACGCACACACACAAAAACACACGCACACAAATTAACGCGTGCCATTCCAAAAACTAATAGTTTTTGTGTGCGTGTGTGTGAGTTTTTTTGTCTGTTTTGCACTCATGATGTTTTAGAGATTCACCCCTTCACTGTTGAGTCCTTTTTTTCTGCATCCTGGCTGATTTGTAGATGTAATGCACAAAAAAAACTCTGTATTTTCATATTTTTGTCAATTTCCCATTCATTTCCTATGGGGGGCATGTTTGACCCGAAGGTCCTGAGTGTGACTATTTTTTTTACGACCACTTAAACTTTTCAAATCCTGTCCCCAATGTTTTTGTGTGTTCATATTCCAAGTACCAATAAAGTCATCAAGTTCCGTACCATTCCGATGAAGCTACGATTTTTAACATAAAAAAAAAGAAAAAAGAATTGGGTCAGAAATGACCGAAGACCCCAAGAGGGTTAAACGCACCATAAACACACAGATAAAGTATCGTTTACACACAATGCAGGCATCATTTGCTCTCCATTATGTTGTACTGGCATTAAACAAAGCTTCCTGACTTCATTAGGACGTGAAATTGTCCAGCGAGTCCATTATCACTTGTAATTCATAAACATTCATAAAGATTCTTTCAGTGGACAAATTGAACACTGACTATGACTTTGCCAAGTAGAACAAGTCCTTGTTGGTCCTGGAACAAGATTGCTATCAACCAATTCGATTTTATAGGGTCATGAAACCCCCCTGCTACAGCGGTTCTGAGACGTGTTCTTGGTTCACACGTTGGCAATGTTTACAACAGAGAGATGAGATGAGGGACACAGCGAATGAGAGAGCTCGGAGATCATAAGTGGCGTGCAGCAGGAATAACAGACATCTCATCCTGCTCTGAATGTCATTCAGCTCTTCAGATCACAGGCTAATTCAGTGAGAAATGAAAATAAATGTTATTCTGTATGACGAAATATTTTGCAAACGTGATAATAAATCTATATTTGTCCAAATAAATATGCACACCGTTTGTCAAGATGAACAACGCGCCGACGTGGTTATGCTCACATGACAAAACATGAACCACCCACGAACACAGTCTCTACATGCTTGCGATGCAATAGAGGAGTGGGCGGCCCACGGAGATGTACTCGGCGGGGAAGCCTCACTGTAATCCTCAGGTCACCCAGGCTTATCAGCCAAAGTAGCCCCTTTTCTGGTGCACCAGAAAATAAACTAGATCGGGATATAAGCGAAGGAACTCAACCCCGTTTGAGGTTTCATAGTATCGGAAGCGCCGAGACGTGCGCTGGGTTGCCCGTAATAAAATCTATATTTGTCCAAATATGCACAGTTTCACTTAGAGCCCGAACACATGCGGGTTAGTGCATGTCTGTGACCAAAAATAAAACGCATAAGACGTGGCTTTTGATTCTTGTTGATATTTCATTCAAAATATTGTTCATTACCTACATAATCAATAACTATTTTTCACATATGAATATTAATGAGTACCTTTAGTGTTTTCAATGATGTGCAGCCTATATATATCGGTTTATATCTCAAAAAAAGTGTTTTGGGGTTTCATGACCCTTTAAGGCCTGTACACACCGGGACGAATATTGCACCAAGCATTTTCACTGGCGATGCGCAGAGTGAACGTGCAAATTCAGTAGATGGCACTCCCGGTACACAAGGTGGTGCTGCGCCACTTTACGTTTCTGACACTCGCTTGTCACACAGAAGAAGAGACAGTATTTACGCGCTTGCCAAAACCATTCACACACTTTTTGCTAACTGGCAAGCAGCATTAGCAGCTCATCTTCTTCTTTGGCCCTGTCCCAAATGGCACAATTCATGTGCACTTTCGGTCTTGTGAACTTACAATGGCCGCTGCGTGCTCGTGTCCGTTAAGTCCACGAGACCGCAGGGTGTCCCATTTGTCATTTTAGGTCTCAGAAGGGTGCTCGGGAGCGCCCCCTTTGAGGTCGATATGCGCCCTTGATGCGCACTTCTGCCGAGCCCGTACTGGTTTGCAGCGGCTTGTTCCCTGCTGTCAAAGTGGCATTACGTCGTAAAAGTGCGGACTCAGAGGAAGACCGTGAGGGTGTAGGGTGCCATTTGGGACAGGGCCTAGTTCCTTGACCCTTCCTCCTCCACTGGTTCCATCAGGCCTCCTAGCTCCACCTCCTTTGCGGCTTCCTCCAAGAAGTGTATGGCCCTGTCCCAAATGGCACCCTACACCCTCACGGTCTTCCTCTGAGTCCGCACTTTCACGACGTAACGCCGCTTTGACTGCAGGGAAGAAGTCCTCTGCGTAACCCGCATCACTGCGGGCTCGGCAGATGTGCGTATCGACCTCAAAGGGGGCGCTTCCGAGCACCCTTCTGAGACCTAAAATGACAAATGGGACACCCTACGGTCTCGTGGACCTAACGGACACCCGCACGCAGCGGCCATTGTAAGTCCACAAGACCGAAAGTGCACATGAAGTGTGCCATTTGGGACAGGGCCATTGTCTACAGACTACTTTTTGTTGTATCAATGTCTCAAGTCTTGTTTTACTGTAACTTCGGCATCTCCAGGCACGTGAACAAAAGCGCCGATCTCATTGGTCTGCCAGTTTTTAAAATAAAAAAACGAACCCAAGGTCGTTTTTTTATGACGCTTTTACGCCTGCCGTTTTGCACGTTGGTTGCACACTCACATTGGCGCCCTTTGTTTAGTCACGAGGCATTAAACATCGGCGAAAAACGTGCACGAAAATCGTCCCGTGTGAACAGGCCTTTAGGGTTATGGAAAAAGATCAAGGTTAGGGTTAAGTTAGTTCAAGACACCAGGCTTATCAACAAAAAATTCATGGTTGAGGTTTGGGATAGGGTTAGGAATATGATTCCTTGATATGAATGACATTCCAGGAACAAACAAAAGTTGATCTGGGAGCATGTCATATTTGGAAAAATCATGGCGACCATAGTGCATGTCAATGCGCTTTTCTTTTGATGCCGTGCGGCTCGCCTGTTCCATTTTCCAATCCCTTTCCTTCCACTGTTATATCCATAAATATGAAGACATCAACGAGGTGACAAGTTGGTAATAAAATGCAAATCTGTCCTCTGTGCCTATTGCGAATTTCTGAAAGGAGTCACAGGTTGCCTTGGGTCACTTTCCTGCGCATGTAGGCGTAGCAATATCCTAACTTGCAGATTAAGAATGATGGTTCGCAGTTTAGCACTCCACGGTCTCTGCTTGCGTCTCAGCAATCACTCCTTTGGGTGGCCCAATGGCCATAGAGCGTTTGACAAATGCGGTGTCAAATGTTCTGTTTAGCGAAAGTGCCTGATTCTCGCATTAATACCGAGAATACAACTGCATTTCACAAGACAGATTTAGGATGAAAGGGAAGGGTTTGTGTGCTTTAGATTCCGGAAACAAGATTTCTAAAAGCCTCGGGTGACCCGAAAGAAAGGAATTAACTGCGAGGGAATGACTCTGACATAAAACTGAAGGTTAAAGAAGGCCACTAATCCACCGTTCTGTATTCAAGCAAGGATGGTTTCAAACACGCAAGCCCTTCTTTAAATTCCCAGGCAGCATTAATTCCACCCCCTTAGGGGATGTGATGGACTCTTGCACATGGACCAGCAGGTTAAGAAGATATATAGCCACAATAGTCCCATCCTTTACTCAAGAATGTAAATTAAGTGATTAATTGAGGGCTTTACCCTTGTGCGACTTGAATTATCGAGGGGTGTTTGTGCCAGGATTACAAGGTTTAGGAAACCCTTGCTACGAATAAATACAGAAGAAGCTGAAAACTAAAGGTTTAAAATCTGACGCTGTTGAAAATTGTAATCTCTCAAACGGGGTGCTCGGCTTAATCAATTTCAAGATACGGCCATGTGCGAAACCCAGTGGATTCGTCGCAAACAACCTCGGCCTAGACAGACTGTGCTTAAATGGGTCATGATTTTGACGAAAAGAAAATATTTTGGGATTTTAAGAGGGCAGATACGAATGCGAGCTGACTCATCCTGTTGACGGATGTCTTTATGAAGCGGGTTTATGTCTAGTGCCCTTGAGGTCAAAAAATTGGATTAACATCATTCAGTGACAGTTCAGATAGTTGATTTTTCTGCATATTAACTTCTGCTGGCTTGGAACCGAGGTTTGCTGACACAAAAAAAAGGGATTATGCAGAGATTATTCAAAGAACCTGCAGTGACACCTAGTGGTACATTAAGAGAGGTGTCCGATTTTATTTTAAGAAACATTACATTAATAACAATGGATATTTAAGAAAAGCATCTCCGTCAAACCTAATAACAACACATCCTTATCCAGTTTTGTGCAACTGTAGGTGAACCCCAACCTCAAGTTCTCTTTAAACATCACAGGAGTTGCTACAGGCGAGTCGTATTCAGCGTTTCTTGGGCAAATGTTTGCGGTCCTTGGTGGCATTGCGCTTCCTCTTCTTACTCAAGAAGTTCTCCAGTTTTCCACTCTTTTTCAGCTCGCTGTACTTCTCTGCCAATTCCAGCTTCTTCATGTCGGCTGTAGAGAGGATTAAAGAAGTTGTACATGGAAAATTTGCATATTATACAGGTTTTTTGATGTTTCTTTGATAGATGACGCACTGCGAACACTGGCGCTCAAAAGAAACCCGAGAAGGAATAGCATGGCTTTCACCGACAACTCTTCTCCAAAAGAATCAGTAACTTCTACATGAACTATAAATACATCAGAATCGGAACAAAGCAAAAACTCAAGGAACAGGATGAAAAGAGATTTACATTTCTTCAGGTAGAAGGGTTTGTGTCCTTGGCCGACCAGCTCTCTCTGTTTCCGCTTGAACTCAAGTTCCTTTTCTCTCTCCTGCTCTTGCCTCTGACGTTCCCTCTGTTGGTTTTCCTGTTGTACACACACACTGATTAGATATAAAGCACATCATAGGCAGCTGTATGTCGCTTTCTTAAAGCTATTTAAGTTTAAAGAGTCATTAGGCTCAGTATATTTCAAACGCACCATTCTCTTAAGCAAGGCTTTCAGCTCTTCCTTCTTCGTTTTTGCTTTGACTTTCTTGAGATTCTTCCTCACTATCTGAAACAAATAGCAGTGGACATAAATGTAATGCACATAACGAAAACAAACAGGAATCTAATGTATTACATTTTCACAAACCTGTGCCTCCTTTTCTCTGAGATCGTTAACGAATTTGTACGTCTGATTAAAAATTTCAGGCTTATATTCCCCCGAGAGGTCATCAAAGCGAGGGTCTCTTGAAATCTGCCAAAATGATTACAAAGCGAAAAATCAAGCCTCCATAGTTTTTTTCAAACCCCTAATCATAATTATGAGCAATCATTCATTTAATTATCTCCTGAAATGTACCCTTTTCTTGACGGGAACCACTTTTCGGAGGAAAGGCACATGTTTCTTTGCAGAAATCTCTTGAGGTCTAAGACAAAACACACAGTGATTAGACAAAACATACACAAACTGACAGACTAAATAACTTTAACTTGCATAAACAATTCTTTGATTATTTATAGTACGATGCATCAATACACACAATGATCAAATGTGGTTAAACTTTGATGAAAAAAAAGCCTAGTTAACCAGGTCACTGTTGTTACCTTTAACTATAAAAATACAAAAAAATTCAAAGGAGGTGTGAACATCCCAAACACCTTAAAGGGTATGTCTAATGCGATTTCATCCATTCTGACTTATTTACACTGTTAAAGAGTTGGATTCTCATGCTGTACAATCTGAGTTATATTTAAAAAGTTCTGGCTAATCCAATGATTATAATAGCAGTAATAGTTGTTCTGTTTTTGAAGTCCATAAAAAATGCATCTGTCCGTCAAATAAGGTGCTCCACACGGCTCTGGGGGATTAGTAAAGGCCTCCTGAAGCGAATCGATGCGTTTGTGTAAGAAAAAAAAACATATTTAAAACTTTCTAAAGTAAAGTAAAGTTCCAGCCGACCACCTTCCGTATTCAATTTATGGAAAGTGTTGAAAGAAGAATCTCATATACACCTCGGATGACTTGAGGGTGAGTAAATCATGGGCTAATTTTCATTTTTGGGTGAACTATCCCTTTAAGAAGTGTGTTTTTGGTTATGAGGGAAAAATAACTTTAGCCCCGTTTCCATCAAAATTACAAAATTTGTCCCAGGAACTTTTTCCCCCAGACCTGCTGCTGTCTTCGTTTCCATCGCGGTCTAAAGTACCGTGAAGATTAGTCCGGTGACGTAGGACTGCGTACATCGACTTCACAGTTCCCACTGGATTTCGTCCATTGCAAAGAAATCGAATAAAAGCCTGAACCTCGTCGTCGGCCCATCGGTTGTATTTTTTTAACTCCATTGATGATTCGAACAGCAGTCAACTCTTATGGTGCGTTCACACCAGACAAGAATGAAGCGTTTCGCACGAGTGATTTACATGTTCAGTCAATGCAAAGACGCGAATAGACATTCGGTGGCGCGAATGACGCTATTCGCGCAAGTTGAAAAATCTGAACTTTGGCGGATATTCGCGCCGCGTTAACCAATCAGGAGCTTGCTCTAGTAGTGACAACAATGAGGACAAAATCATATGTGGATACCCGGAGCTGTACGTACTTTATAGAAACAGGAATAAAAAGGATCTTGCTTGGAAGAAAGTGAGTGAGGAGGTCGGAAAATCTGGTAAGTTCTAAAAAACTCTCTTTACTCAATTTGAGCTATACATAGGGTGATTTCAGAGGGATTGGGACACTTTTTGCCATTGAGATGACTTGGAAAAAGTGTCCCAATCATCCTGAACTCAACCTATTGAGACTACAAGCTAGTTAAAGCCGACAAATTGAGCTTATTCGCCGTATTTTAAAACAATCCATGTCAGCCATTTCGCAACGAGACAAGCTGCCTAGCAAGAAGCCCCTTCCATGATGCGAATTCGTGTCTGTTGTGAAGTGAATGTCACACGCGAAAGAAGCGAGTAAACTCAAAATGTTCAAGCGTCCAACTACGCATGAATAGCGCGATTTATTTGTTTCTTTAGCGTCTGGTGTGAACGCACCATTACTGCACAAACCGCAACAGACTTTTAAAAATAGTGGTTGAAATAAATGCTGCTTCGAGTTGACCAATCAAGATGCTGTGTGAACTCAACCAATCAGCATGTTCAGTCCCACCACCGAAAGTTCCTGAACTTTGAAAAAGTACTACCTCACGAGCAGGGCCGTTTTGAGGGGGAAATATTTACCCGGAAGTTCATTTAGACCCTGGTCCCTGCGGTCGAAACACACAGAGTACCACCCCAAATTCCCTAGCTCATGGGGAAAGTTCCCACGGTGGAAACGCGGCTCTTGTTCAGCTTCCCAAATAACCCTGCATTAAGGAAACAGTGGATGCAGTTTGTTTTTACATTTACATTTATGCATTTAGCAGACGCTTTTATCCAAAGCGACTTACAACTTGGGGGTACAATAAGCGATTGGTCGTGAAGAGTCGAGTGAGCGCAACAAGTGCCTGAAATAATTAGTCCGTGTACATTTCTCAGTGTAGCACAGGCTAGAGTAGGGAGGGAAAGAGGAGGAGAAAGAGGAAAGGATTTTTTTTTTTTTAAGAGGTTAAGTGCTCATGGAAGAGATGAGTTTTTAGTTGACTTTTGAATGTTGTCAACGAATCAGCGTTTCGGATGGCGGTGGGAAGATCGTTCCACCAGCTGGGAACGTTGAATGAAAATTAAATTTGAATGAGAATTACATTTTTCTGGAGCAGCAACGGAGTTTTGCAAGTGTGTTTGTTTGTTTGTTCCCAAAATTTCGGTGACGAATGTTTTATAAACAAGGCCCAGTTTGATGCTGGATTTGCAGATCGTTTGAAACTGAGAGCAGTCCCAGCGATAAAAGATCCCGGTAATCAAAACTGCGGACTCAAAACTGCATCAAATGTCGGTTTTGTTGGCATGCATATAAATGTAAACAACATAAATGTATAGTGAATCAAAAGTTATCCAGGCATAATGCCGTGATGTATTGTGTGTGTGTGTGGGTGCTCATGACTCTTTAGCTCCGCCCACTGCACACCTCCACAAGCTCGGCTGTTTTCGGAAAGGATCGGTACAGCGTATCTGTCTTTTATAAATATGATAAAACTAAAGACTCTTCGGAGATATGAAGGATGCAATACTACTCTATAGGTATTCAAGATTAACAAGAGATATAAAAAAAAAAAAAAAAAGTTGAAATAATATAAATATTACATTAGGAAACTTAAAAAACAAAAACAAATGGAGATTAGAAGTGCTGCCTTGACAACTAACTGAAATGTTTAAAACTATAATGAAAATAAACAAACAAAAACAATATTAGATACTATAATATTTAACAACACTTCCGGTACCTGTGCTTATTTAGTCGTTTCATGGGCTCGTTGTTTTGCTGCTGCTTTGAGACACCATATGCGATTTTATTGTACACTTTTGTTCCGACTTTATTCTGTAGCTCTATGATTTCCTCAAATGACATGGTTGATAATTCTGTGCAAACACAAAGATATGAGTGTAAATGTAAAATATGGCTCTTACAGTGTCAACAAATAATAATTTAAATGATAAAACTGTTACATAAAGATCTGATTTCCTCTTACCAGTTTTAATGTTGCCCTCCCTGTGTGATTGTGCCTTGCTGCCTCCTTCAACTTCATGGTCACTAACTGACTCATCTTCATCACTCCCTGAGTCACCTTCATCGTCCATCTCATTGTCGTCATCCTCTTCAGCCTTTTCAGGAGCTTCTTCATCCTCTTCAGGGGCTTCGTCATCCTCTTCAGGGGCTTCGTCATCCTCTTCATGATCCTCTGCAGATCCATCTTCATCCCTCATTTCCTCTTCATCCTCTGCTGAAGTTTGCATCATGGTCCTTTTACTGAGTAAAGCAAAGTTTCTCTCCATATCTAAAGCATCCTCTTCATCATCAGAACTGAGATTTTCCATTTTGGTCCGTTTCTTTGCTGACTTAGCCATTTTACTTAAGTTCTTGTTCTTTCTTTTCTTTTTCTTTTTTCTTTAGCTTGTTTGTGAGCTGTGGAAATGATGCATTGACCATAAAGATGTTAGTGGAAAGAAATTTGGGAACATATTAAAATAATGTGTAATATGTAAATAAACATGTCACTGTATCTTGACAATATAATGAATGCTAATCATGCGCAAAGCCGTTAACGTCTTGTATATGACAATATGAATGTGTCCTATCGTCGTTCACTTACAGTTAGAGCTATATTAATAAGTTATCGTGTATTGCTATTTTTCTTAAAATCTCTTGCTTACATGGTGTTGTTGTTTTCATTCACATACCTGTGCCCAGGGATTACAGCAGCCAAATATGCCGATAAAAGAAGGAAAATCTTAACATGACAGGTTCAATACAAATGCAGTGTGTTGCCAGTTAACTGGCGAAAGAAAAATGTCAAAACTTATTGTATAAGGCCAAGTGAAGACGAATATTTACGAAAAAAGCTCTTTCCGCAAGCACGTGGAAGTTGGTGAACTGAGCATGCGCGACCCAAGACGCCCATCAAAATAAAAGTCCTCCGGCTAGTTATAATTCTTCTGTCAAAATAAACGTATTCAGAGACATTATTATTTATTTTATACATTTATTGCGACTTTGTAAATAAATTCATTCATAATATTCGTTGACCAAGGATCACACAAACACATAGAAATAATGACCTTCAAGGTTTTATGTTTTGGTATAGCCATTTAATTGTTGACATTTACATTCACCAACATTAACTGCTTAATTTTTTTTACATTTTCAACATAAAAGCATAAAAACGTAAATATGATTATACTTAGTACTAAATATCAAATTGGCTACATACTGTAGTATAAATTCATATTGTTTTCATATTTTCCAGAGCTTAATGTTCATACTAATGTCAAGTCAAGTCACCTTTATTTATATAGCGTTATTATTTTACAGTGCCGATTGTTTCAAAGCAGCTTCACAGTGTTAAACAGGAAAATAATGCAACATAATTTGATTCAGCTGTTCAGACGCTCTGGAGAAAATGGTGATGTTATCCAGCTCATTTCAATTATCATACTGTGACAATGTGGACAGATCAGTAATTTAGTTGAAAATTTAATGTTAACACTCTTCAACCTCCATCAAGATTAGTTATCTGTTTTGATACGGTTGTGTCATCAAGGCTCATATTATGCCTTCCTGTTATTATTGTGATAGTGTTATAGGCCTATCTTTTTTAGTTTTTAAAATGGATTTCACAACTTGAGTTTTTCAGCCATGCAATTCTGAGATGTCCCAGACCATGTTAAGAGGTACGTCCTTCATTCTCTCTTGGTAGACGCGGTCAAAACATTCACTCTGAGCCACGGTTAAAGAGTTCTTCCAGTCTCCAACTGTTCCTGTAACAGTAGGTTGAAAACGTTAATATAACATATTCCACGCCACTGATGTGTCACATTTAATAATTCACTTTTAAATAAGTAACTATTTCAGAAGTCTTCTGTCACTCCCTGAGCAGAGATGTCACATTAATAATGAAATGGTCCAACTGAAACATCCATCCAAGTGTTTAAAAATGCTTTTGTGCTACTGTTTTGAGAATATTATTAAAGACCAGATTGAATAAATGTTCTATTATCGTTACTGAAAGAACGTTTTTTGTTCATAACTTTAAGAAACTTGACCAGAATGTTAGCTCAAGTCGAGTTAGACACTGCTTCAATGACCAACTCTTGATATTTAACTTATATCTGACCTTTGCCCAAAAAAAATCAATTTGGACGGTTTGTGCTATCCTGAGAAAGGAATTCATAGTTGGCCAAAGGGTCTTTCTTCATGTGCTTGAATGTGGCTGTCTCCACCACTTTATCAATCGCTGCGTCTGACAGATTCTTCCCCACAAACTCACAGATTTTCACAACGACAGATCTGAGGTCCTGTGAAAAGGTTTGTACATTTCATTGGTCAGTCTATAGATATAACCGCAACATTAGAGAAGTATAATAACTCTTGAAGGATCATAAAATGAACCATTTCTTCATAATTAAGGATCAGGATATTGTATTTGTCTTTATTTGTGATCCATCCTTTAACATGGTCAAACCAACAGCCACCTATCACTACAAACCAGACACAACATTAACGTCAAACTTTGTATTAGGTTCAAGACCTGTTTTTACAATGCAAGTTAACCTATACACTGAAAAAAAAAAAATATATAGTATATATCTTCATCATGCCACCTGTTAGTGGGTGGGATATATTAGGCAGCAAGTGAACATTTTGTCCTCAAAGTTGATGTGTTAGAAGCAGGAAAAATTGGCAAGCGTAAGGATTTGAGCGAGTTTGAGCGGCTAGACGACTGGGTCAGGGCATCTCCAAAACTGCAGCTCTTGTGGGGTGTTCCCGGTCTGCAGTGGTCAGTCTCTATCAAAAGTGCTCCAAGGAAGGAACAGTGGAGAACCGGCGACAGGGTCATGGGCGGCAAAGGCTCATTGATGCACGTGTGGTCAGATCAAACAGACGAGCTACTGTAGCTCAAATTGCTCAAGAAGTTGATGCTGGTTCTGATAGAAAGATGTCAGAATAAACAGAGCATCATAGTTTGTTGTGTGGGGCGGCATAGCCGCAGACCAGTCAGGGTGCCCATGCTGACCCCTGTCCACCGCCGAAAGCACAAAAACTGGCACGTGAGCATCTGGACCACGGAGCAATGGAAGAAGGTGGCCTGGTCTGATGAATCACGTTTTCTTTTACATCACGTGGATGGCCGGGTGTGTGTGCATCGCTTACCTGGGGAACACATGGCATCAGGATGCACTATGGGAAGAAGGCAAGCCAGCGGAGACAGTGATGCTTTGGGCAATGTTCTGCTGGGAAACCTTCGGTCCTGCCATCCATGTGGATGTTACTTTGACACGCACCACCTACCTAAGCATAGTTGCAGACCATGTTCACCCTTTCATGTAAACGGTATTCCCTGGTGGCTGTGGCTCTATCAGCAGATAATGCCCTGCCACAAAGCAAAAAAGGTTCAGGGATGGTTTGAGGAGCACAACAACGAGTTTGAGGTGTTGACTTGGCCTCCAAATTCCCCAGATCTCAATCCAATCGAGCATCTGTGGGATGTGCTGAACAAACAAGTCCGATCCATGGAGGCCCCACCTCGCAACTTACAGGACTTAAAGGATCTGCTGCTAACATCTTGGTGCCCCAGCACACCTTCAGGGAGTCCATGCCTCGTCAGGTCAGGGCTGTTTTGCCAGCAAAAGGGGGACCAACACAATATTAGGTCATAATGTTATACCTGATTGGTGTATGTTACACAGTATATTTAAATCAAGTATATTTATACATTTTTAGCAAGTATCTGTTATGCAAAAATGATGAAGTTTTGGCTCTTACTGCATCCTGTGAAGAATTTCCCCAGCAGCTCGTCCATGCTCTCGGAAGAATCCAGGCTTTTCATGTAGATGGAAAAATGGAAATATGACACCATGACGTCTTTAGGGTTTCTCATGACGTAGATGATCTGCAAAGACAGACGTAATAAAATTGTGTGACGTCAAGACAGTTTACTATTCGATTGATGAACACACATACTTTTCCTTTTCCCTGCAGCGCTTTGGGCATCAGCGGCTGGAGTAAATGGGAACTGAAGAGTCTTGGAGATGGACGCGTGTTGTAATCATTATCCTTTAAACGATACTCTAGCCAGGGTATCTGCTCGTATGTGCTTTGGTTGGCTTGGTCCGGGAAATCTTCCTCGTATATTAAAGTAATGATCCGTTGGGTCCATACCGTACCTGGAGCGGCGTAAAATCGAGCATAATACATTAAATCCTTAGATATTTCCGTGCAAAAGAGGGCCAACGTCAAAGATTGCCGGAGGTACTTTGTTCTGAAATAGGTCACTTTTAAAAAAAATTATTATTATTATTTTGCCATCTCAACATTCCACTTACCTGATTTTGGGAAGGTAACAACAAAGAGATCATTATCCCTCGTTTCGAAATCCTGTAAACTGTCAATATACTCTGAAGTAACATCATGATCCGTGTCCAAAGTTAAGACAGTGCCTTTGTACGTGATCAGTTTGTCACTAAGCTTTTTGTATTCCTGCTGAGCCAAATCAACACCAGCGTGTGTATTGCCAAAAGACCGTAAATGCCGAAGGGAACTTGATAAACCCTATCTGGGCAGGGCCAGATTTAATTGAGAAAAATGTAATCTTTGCTGTTACTTAATAGTCAAAGTGTTATTTATTTTTGGCGAAGTTCATGACCAACCTTTGTGCTTTAACCTAGGGTGAAGTCAGCTAAAAAGGGCCACGTTTTGGTAAATGGCTTATAATACCATCAAATAAGCTATGCATGAGATCTAATGATATTTGTATAAATTAGCATGGGTTTCTTAAATATTTTATACATTTTAAATGTGAAAAAGTATAATTGTTTTAAACTTATAAGAGTTAGAGTATTAGCAGGTACCTTCTCGAGCCACAGCATAACATTCAGGTAAAATGGGCCAATATAAAAAGAGAACAACACAGGTAATTTCAGCTGAAATCATTTTATTTTTAATAGTAAAGTGACACTATTGTCTTTAGTGTGCCACAACAACACCATAAATGTATTTAATTAAACAAAAAGTTCACTCAAAAAATGATTTATGATGCTGTTCACTTTATTTAAGCAATTCATCTTGATTTAACATCATTATATTAGGTTTCTGGTTCAAATGTAATTGATTCATGTTAAACTGACTTAAAACCGTTACTCTTTGACACAACTTGATGTTTTCATTTTGAAATAACATTTGCAAAGGGGCTGAATTCGGAGAGTAAATGTTTAAATAAAGTGCAATTTGATGCATTTTTAACAAGATGAGAAAATTGTGAGACTTTTTAATACTGAATGTTTTGTTATGTTGTTATTTAAAAGTTTGTGTTATGTTAGTGTTTTTGGAGGTTACCATTGTGGTGAAGTGTATAGCATGTGCTTGGGTCTATTCAATTTGATTTAATAATACAAATCTACTTTGGGCATGTCATGAATGTAACAAACCTGTCTGCTGGCAAGCCAATAAAATCTTGTAAAAGGTTTTGTAAATACACTCAAAAGCTATTCTTTGAATTCATGTAATTAAATCATGGAAAGGATTTCCATGTGATTAAATGGCTTTCTTTCAGCATTAAGCACTTTTGTTAGGCTAACTTAAATAAATTAGTTGATACAAAACATTGCAAATTAGTTGGGCTGACGCTATTAAATTAAGCTGTGCCTAACCATAGTAAATAAGTTGAATCAACCTTAATAAATTAAGTTGACCCAACGTAAGTACATAATTTTGGAATAACAGAATTGCATAATGCTGAAATAAAGCAAGTTAATCATGTGGAAATACTTTCCATGATTTTTTTATGTTCATTCAAAGAGTTATTTTTTTGAGTGTTGAATGAATATTTCATTAAAAAAATGCAGATTTTTGCTGTCAAATTTACCAATGCCAAAATGTACAGGGTCCGTAATGACATCATAATGTATTTACTTTCATTTGTAAATGTCTGTGGAGGAGCTCTGACCTCATATGTGACACCATTTGAAAGCTTAGAGTCTCTACTTTCTGGAGACATGCATCACTTTGGCATTTGTTTTACACAAAGTAATTTATTTACACTAAATTACTCTGGGACCATTTCCACCTGGATTTGGCCTACCCAAATTGAAAAGTTTCCCATACCCACATGCAGTGGTCTAAATTCAAAATTTGTATAAACCATGCATACAACATGATCCAGACAGAAATCTTTTTTCCACTATTTTCTGGAATCTAGTGGAAACAGCCCAAACTGTCTGCAGGGTGCTAGAGCACACAGGGCCTGAGTTACACACTTTCAAAACTGAATTTATAACCAAAAAATATAAAAGTGTCTCTTTTTTGGGGGTTGGGGGGGGGGGGGGGGGGTATTACAGCTTAGACAACATATACTTACATGTTTATCACTTATAGCAGTGGTTTATGAAACTTCAAAGGGTTTCCTTTAAAATGACACCAAAATTGTGTATTTAGACTGTATGTGGGTATGGGAAGCTTTTCAATTTGTGGAGGCCAAATCCAGGCGGAAATCCCAAAAATGGTCCCAGAGCTTAAGAGGTTAACACCGTATGTCAGAACAGATAACACCTTGTTCTAAACCTAACCTTATAGGCTAATGTAAAAGTGAACAGCTGTTTATATATTGTGAATTGAAACACAAATATATCCCCTGTATTTTATTCCATTGTTACTGAGAAACAACCGTTTGAAGTTATGCAAATACAACCCCAAATCAGAAAAAGTTGGGACAGTATGGAAAACGGCAACAAAAAAAAAGAAGTGATTTCTAAATTTACTTTGACTTGTATTTCATTGCAGACAATATGAACACAAAATATTTAATGTTTTGTCTGGTCAACTTCATGTCATTTGTAAATATGCATCCTTTCCTGTCATTCAGACCTGCAACACATTTCAAAAAAAGTTGGGACAGGAGCAATTTAGGGCTAGTAATGAGGTAAAATGGTTAAATAATGATGTGATTTGAAACAGGTGATGTCAACAGGTGATTGTAATAATGATTTGGTACAAAAGCAGCATCCAAGAAAGGTCTAATCCTTTAGGAGCAAAGATGGGCAGAAGATCACCAGTTTGCCAACAAATACGTGAGAAAATTATTTAAATGTTTAAAAACAATGTTCCTCAAAGAAAGATAGGAAGAGATTTGGATATTTCACATTCAACAGTGCATAACATAATTAAAAGATTCAAGGAATCTGGAGGAATTTCAGTGCGTAAAGGACAAGGGCGCAAGCCTAAGCTGAACAACTGTGATCTCCGATCCCTCAGGCGGCACTGCATCAAGAATCGTCATTCATCTATAAGCGATATCACCACACGGGCTCAGGACTAGTTTGGCAAACCTTTGTCAAGTACCACAATACGTGGTTACACCCACAAATGCCAGTTAAAACTGTACTGTGCCAAAAGGAAGCCCTATGTTAACAGTGTCCAGAAGCGCCGTTGACTTCTCTGGGCTCGGAGGCATCTGGGATGGACCATCACACAGTGGAAACGTGTACTGTGGTCAGATGAATCAGTATTTCAGGTATTTTTGGGGAGGAATGGACGCCGTGTGCTCCGGACCAAAGAAGAAAAGGATCATCCAGACTGTTACCAGCAACAAGTCCAAAAGCCAGGGTCTGTCATGGTAGGGGGTTGTGTCAGTGCCCTTGGAAAAGGTAACTTGCACTTCTGTGAAGGCACCATTAATGCTGAAAAGTACATAGAGATTTTGGAGCATAATATGCTGCCTTCAAGAAGACATCTTTTCCAGGGACGTCCATGCATATTTCAACAAGACAATGCAAAACCACATTCTGCAAGTCCTGGCTGCGGAGGAAGAGGGTACGTGTACTTGACTGGCCTGCCTGCAGTCCCGACCTGTCTCCAATAGAGAATGTGTGGCGCATTTTGAAGCGCAAAATGCGACAACGAAGACCCGTACTGTTGCCCACCTTAAGACTTGTTTGCAGAAACAATGGGACAAAATTACACCTGAAACACTTCATCACTTGCTGTCTTCAGTCCCTAAACGTCTTTTAAGTGTTGTGAAAAGGAATGGCAACATTACAAAGTGGTAAATGCTTTACTGTCCCAACTTTTTTTAAATGTGTTGCAGGTCTGAATGACAGGAAAGGATGCATATTTACAAATGACATGAAGTTGACAAGACAAAACATGAAATATTTTGTGTTCATATTGTCTGCAATGAAATGCAAGTCAAAGTAAATTTAGAAATCACTTCTTTTTTTTCTTTTTTTTGGCGTTTTCCATATTGTCCAAACTTTTTCTGATTTAGGGTTGCATATGAATCACAGCTGATTCCCATCTAGGAATTGTTCAGGTGTTGATGTTCTTTCAATCACTGACTATATGCTATACAGTAAAAGAGGGCCTCTTGGGCTTATCTTGTGTGAAAAAGGAACAATATAGAGCAACACAAAGAAATGAAGAAAATCCCTGCACGAGGGAAAGGAAGATGAGTACCAGGACAAGGGAGAGGAGTGGGACGAGGGCAAGGGAGAGGAATGCCTGGACAAGGACAAGGACAAGGACAAGGGAGAGATTGAGGAGTTAGATTGCATGGTGGCGCTCAAAGAAGGGCCAGAATTAGGGTAACTGATGAAAAAAGAGCTACTATCACCATGTCATAATCCACAGTCTATCATACAGAGAGGCTGGTGAACAAGTACAGCCAAATCTCAGCCGGGACACAGTGGCATCCATTACTAGAAACCAATAGGTAGGATATTGTATAAGGGCTTCTCCTACTGCAGGGGTGTTCAAAGTCGGTCCTGGAGGGCCACTGTCCTGCAGAGTTTAGCTCCAGCTTGCCTCAACACACCTGTCTGGAAGTTTCTAGTACATAGATATCCATAATAAAGGCTAGATGTCTTACGGCGGAGTCTCTAACGTCATCACCGGCGGCCATCTTGTCACAGGCAGGGCTCTGTGGTACCTGATGTAAGGCGAGTGATCTGCATGAACACAAATACTCTTATCTCACTGAAATCTTGACGGATTTACAAATGGTTTGATTTCGTACATACTTTATTAACGTGGCTATAATTATGGATGCTTGAACAAATAATTTTCATAAGTATGCAGTGTCATAACTACATCGCTGACGTTTATAACAAACCAAACAGTTTGAAAATCGGTAGAAAATTGAGCAAGTTATGGTTATTTAAAAAGTGCAAGCACCCATGAAAACAATGACTGTATGCCTACAGTAATATGTAACTGTATTTTGTCTACCTAAGGATTCAATATCTACCTCCTCAGGGGGCAGAGGAAAGCTCCTAAATAAAGAACAGGAACTGGCTATTGTCAACGTAGTGATTGTTAATAATGAAATAAAACTGAAGGGCATTCTATAGAGCTACTCTGAGATGGGTCATTAATTTTTTGTATTGAATTTCTGCAGCAAAATAAACAAAATGCATGCATTTACTAAACCCCCCAAAAAAACTAAAATGTAGAGAGGCTTCAAAAGACACAATCTATGATCAATAAAATATACTGTCTATTGTATAAGGGCAGACCTGACACATAAAATAGTGCAGTTTCTCTAATTCCATCCAGTGTTAGTGTTTTTACGACATTGTGCTATGATTGACTAATGTTCCTGTTGGAAGAGAACATGTGTTAGGGTTTTGGTAGACATGGTGTATTGTGGTAGTTAATTATTGTATTTTGAAAATTAGTGTTGGAGTTTAGTTTACAATGTGTGATTTTTGAGCATTTCATTTCTTTGCTTGTCCTCCTGCCATACTGTCTGCAATGCAATTTTCTTTTAAAAGACTGTTAAAATGTTGTATGGATACATATCTAGGCCTATAAACCTGTTTTCACCCTCAATTTCTGTGTAAAAGTGTGTGTGCATGCGGCCCATTTTAGCTTAACCAGCCATTTCTACCTAAAATGACCTTTTTCACAAAAATCAAGGTTTCTTTTTTCAATTAAACTTTTTTTTTATTTGAAAGAGCATGTCAAAACATTGTTCATAAACCTTTGTTTTGTTGGTAAGCTTACTTATATGCTTTAGTACCTTTATTAATGATGGATGAAATGTATGTCAGGCTCACTTATTTTAGCTTTAAAGGGTTAGTTCACCCAAAAATGAAAATTCTGTCATTAATTACTCACCCTCATGTCGTTCGACACCCGTAAGACCTCCGTTCATATTCGGAACACAAATGAAGATATTTTAGTTGAAAGCTGATGGCTGAAAAAGGCTTCAGATAGGCCTCCATTGGCATTCATCCATCTCACCACAGTGACTCTACAATCATTTTACGATGCGACGACAATAGATTTTGTGCGCAAAAAAATCTAAATAACGCCTTTATCCAACTTGTTCTTGTCTTCCGTGTGTGCCTCCACGACGCATGCGCGAGAATATGACGCAGATCCGGCGCTCGGACACATGATCCAGAAGCGATTTGTTTACAAGCAGAGGAAGACGCGCGTGTCTAAGCTGTTGAATTCTACATTGATCGTGCTTTAGGTCTCGACGTAGTGCTCAAATGGGACAAAAGTGTGCATTTCATGGATTCCTGAACGCCGGCGCTACGTCATATTCTCGCGCATGCGTCGTGGAGGCACACACGGAAGACAAGAAGAGGTTGAATAAAGTCGTTATTTTGATTTTTTTTGCGCACAAAAACTATTGTCATTGCTTCGTAAAATTATTGTAGAGTCACTGTAGTGAGATGGACTTTGTAACGACGTTTTAAGTGCCTTTTATGGGTCTTGTGAGTGTAAATGTACTGAATGCCAATGGAGGCCTATCTGAAGCCTTTCTCAGCCATCAGCTTTCAACAAAAATATCTTCATTTGTGTTCCGAAGATGAACGGAGGTCTTACGGGTGTCGAACGACATGAGGGTGAGTAATTAATGACAGAATTTTCATTTTTGGGTGAACTAACCCTTTAACTTCAATTTTAGCTGACTTCAACCTCCATCAAGATTAGTTATCCGTTATCTGTTTTGATACGGTTGTGTCATCAAGGCACATATTATGCCTTCCTGTTATTATTGTGATAGTGTTATAGGTCTATCTTTTTTAGTTTTTAAAATGGATGTCACAACTTGAATTTTTCAGCCATGCAATTCTGAGATGTCCCAGACCATGTTAAGAGGTACGTCCTTCATTCTCTCTTGGTAGACGCGGTCAAAACATTCACTCTGAGCCACGGTTAAAGAGTTCTTCCAGTCTCCAACTGTTCCTGTAACAGTAGGTTGAAAATGTTAATATAACATATTCCACGCCACTGATGTGTCACATTTAATAATTCACTTTTAAATAAGTAACTATTTCAGAAGTCTTCTGTCACTCCTTGTACAGAGATGTCCCATTAATAATGAAATGGTCCAACTGAAACATCAATTTTTTTAAAGTGTTTAAAAATGCTTTTGTGCTACTGTTTTGAGAACATTATTAAAGACCAGATTGAATAAATGTTCTATTATCGTTACTGAAAGAAAGTTTGTTCATAACTTTAAAGGGGTGGTTGCATGCGATTTCACTTTTTTAACTTTAGTTAGTGTGTAATGTTGCTGCTTGAGCATAAACAGTATCTGCAAAGTTAAAGCGCTGAAAGTTCAATGCAAACGGAGATATTGTCTTTTAAAGTTATGGCAGTTTATTGTCTACAAAAACAGCCGGTTTGGACTACAACAAGCTTCTTCCCCGGTTGAGGACATCATAAACACCTGCTATTAACATAAACACTGCCCCCGCGAACACGCAACAAAGTGGGCTAGGCCACGTCGCAGTCATTACGAAAGAGAGAGAGATGTTGCAGAACTACAAACTACATTTGGCCATCTAACCAATCTAAGACCATTGCGTTTTTCGGAGGGATGGGCTTCATAGAAGCAGGAAGCAAACGAGCCGTTCAAAGGACAGTGGAGACAGCGGTGTGGAACCAAGCCTAGAAAAAAAACCACGGAACCACCCCTTTAAGAAACTTGACCAGAATGTTAGGTCAAGTTGAGTTAGACACTGCTTCAATGACCAACTCTTGATTTTTGACTTATATCTGACCTTTGCGCAAAAAAAGTCCTTTTGGACGGTTTGTGACATCCTGAGAAAGGAATTCATAGTTGGCCAAAGGGTCTTTCTTCATGTGCTTGAATGTGGCTGTCTCCACCACTTTATCAATCGCTGCGTCTGACAGATTCTTCCCCACAAACTCACAGATTTTCACAACGACAGATCTGAGATCCTGTGAAAAGATTTGTACATTTCATTGGTCAGTCTATAGATATAACCGCAACATTAGAGAAGTATAATAACTCTTGAAGGATCATAAAATTGAACCAGTCTCACCTTGATCATTTCTTCATAATTAAGGATCAGGATATTGTATTTGTCTTTATTTGTGATCCATCCTTTAACATGGTCAAACCAACAGCCACCTATCACTACAAACCAGACACAACATTAGCGTCAAACTTTGAGAAAATAAATAAATATATATATATATACACTGATCAGGCATAACATTATGACAGGTGAAGTGAATAACACTGATTATTTCTTCATCATGCCACCTGTTAGTGGGTGGGATATATTAGGCAGCAAGTGAACATTTTGTCCTCAAAGTTGATGCGTTAGAAGCAGGAAAAATGGGCAAGCGTAAGGATTTGAGCGGATTTGACAAGGGCCAAATTGTGATGGCTAGACGACTGGGTCAGAGCATCTCCAAAACTGCAGCTCTTGTGGGGTGTTCCCGGTCTGCAGTGGTCAGTCTCTATCAAAAGTGCTCCAAGGAAGAAACAGTGGAGAACCGGCGACAGGGTCTTGCGTCTTGTCTTGGAGCTGCACAGCCGTAGACCAGTCAGGGTGCCCATGCTGACCCCTGTCCACCGCCGAAAGCGCCAACAGCAATGGAAGAAGTGGCCTGGTCTGATGAATCATGTTTTCTTTTACATCACGTGGATGGCCGGGTGTGTGTGCATCGCTTACCTGGGAAACACATGGCATCAGGATGCACTATGGGAAGAAGGCGAGCCGGCGGAGGCAGTGATGCTTAGGGCAATGTTCTGCTGGGAAACCTTGGGTCCTGCCATCCATGTGGATGTTACTTTGACACGTACCACCTACCTAAGCATTGTTGCAGACCATGTTCACCCTTGCAAATGGTATTCCCTGGTGGCTGTGGCTCTTTCAGCAGAGAATGCGCCTTGCCACGAAGCAAAAATGGTTCAGGAATGGTTTGAGGAGCACTAGTTTGAGGTGTTGACTTGGCCTCCAAATTCCCCAGATCTCAATCCAATCGAGCATCTGTGGGATGTGCTGAACAAACAAGTCCGATCCATGGAGGCCCCACCTCACAACTTACAGGACTTAAATGATCTGCTGCTAATATCTTGGTTCTAGATACCACAGCACACCTTCAGGGGGTCTAGTGGAGTCCATGCCTCGACGGGTCAGGGTTGTTTTGGCAGCAAAAGGGGGACCAACACAATATTAGGTCATAATGTTATGCCTGATTGGTGTATATTACACAGTGTATTTAAATTAAGTATATTTATTAATTTATTTATAAATAGTTTTAGCAAGTATCTGTTATGCAAAAATGATATAAGCTTTGCCTCTTACTGCATCCTGTGAAGAATTTCCCCAGCAGCTCGTCCATGCTCTCGGAAGAATCCAGGTTTTTCATGTAGTTGGAAAAATGGAAATATGACACCATGACGTCTTTAGGGTTTCTCATGACGTAGATAATCTGCAAAGACAGACGTATTAAAACTGTGACGTCAAGACAGCTTACTAATCGACTGAAAAATGCATACACACTTTTCCTTTTCCCTGCAGTGCTTTGGGCATCAGCGGCTGGAGTAAATGGGAACAGAAGAGTCTTGGAGATGGACGCGTGTTGTAATCTGTCTCCTTTAAATGATACTCTAGCCAGGGCATCTGCTCATATGTGCTTTGTTTGGCTTGGTCCGGAAAATCGTCCTCGTATATTAAAGTAATGATCCGTTGGGTCCATACCGTACCTGGAGCGGCGTAAAATCGAGCATAATACATTAAACATATATATCGTTAGATATTTACATGCAAAAGAGGGCCAAAGTTTGCTGAGGTAGGTCACTTTTTGGCTTTTTAAAGTGTTGTAGTACTCAAGACCGGTCTTGGGTCAAACACAATTTGTACCAGACAGTAAACGTGTTTTTTTGCTGTAAAGTTGGGCATTTTAACATGGAGCTCAATGAGATTCTGCTCCCTTCTGGAGCCTGTCTCTAAATTGCAGTTTAAGTCACTTCCATATTGGCTTCAAGAGAAACTGAGGGAGGTTGCCGCTTGTTGTCAAGCCACTTTTGGGGCTGAAAAGCCTCTCATTCTAATTATCAGGTCAAGGTGCTGTGCATTGTGATAATTGATGCGACATAACGTCACTTTCAAAGGACCAATGAACATGTCCGACCAATTTCATGGAACGTGGAAACGAATCTCATTGGTAGAATAAATAACATTTAAATTAAAATGGGCATCAGCGTAATTCAATTGGTTTGGTAAAAGAATTGAGTGATCTCCAAAAAATAAGTACTTTTTGTCTGTAAATAAAATTGTAAGGAAGGAGTAAAAAGTACTTTTTTCCCTTTAAAAATGTAGTTAAGTAAAAGTAAAAGTATTGATTTTTAACTGTACTCAAGTAAAGTAAAAATCTCCAAAAATAATACTCAAGTACAGTAATCAAGTAAAATTACTCAAGTACTTTACACCTCTGAAGTCTTGTTCTTGTCTTGGTCTCAACACACATTGGTCTTGGTCTTATCTTGGTTTCAACCCCTCAAAGGCTTGGTCTTGTCTTGGTCTCAACACACATTGGTCTTGGTCTTGTCTTGGTCTCAACCCCTCAAAGTCTTGGTCTCAACACACATTGGTCTTGTTCTTGTCTTGGTCTCAACCCCTCAAAGTCTTGGTCTTGTCTTGGTCTCAACACACATTGGTCTTAGTCTTGTCTTGGTCTCAACCCCTCAAAGTCTTGGTCTTGTTTTGGTCTCAACACACATTGTTCTTGTCTTGGTCTCAAACCCCTCAAAGTCTTGGTCTTGTCTTGGTCTCAACCCCTCAGCCCCCACCATTTGTAATCGTGAAAGTCCACTTATATTATTCTGTGTACTTAAGATAACCTGTAGAAAGAAAAAACACATTCAGTTTTTTCCCTATTTTTTTTTTTTTTAGTACAACATTATAATACCATGCATATTTTTACTTATATGTTTATGTACAGTATATTTGACTTTTGAGGCTTAATGCTATAGAATAATCGTAATTAATAATCGCAATTACAATTTCAAGGGAATAATCAACAATTATGATTTTTGTCATAATCGAGCAGCCCTACCTCAAAGTCTTGGTCTTGTCTTGGTCTCAACACACATTGGTCTTGGTCTCGACTTGGTCTCGGATTAGGTCTTGACTACAACACTATTATTTTGATATCTCAACATTCCACTTACCTGATTTCGGGAAGGTAACAACAAAGAGATCATCATCCCTCGTTTCGAAATCCTGTAAACTGTCAATATACTCTGGAGTAACATCATGATCCTTCTCCAAAGTTAAGACAGTGCCTTTGTACGTGATCAGGTTGTCACTAAGCTTTTTGTATTCCTGCTGAGCCATGGTTCTTGCTGAGCCAAATCAACACCAGCGTGTGTATTGCCAAAAGACCGTAAATGACGAAGGGAACTTAATATACCCAACCCGTGCAGGGCCAGATTTCATTGAGAAAAGTTCATCTTTTCTGTTACTCAATAGTCAAAGTGTTATTTATCTTTGCGGAGTTCATGACCAACCTTTGGACTTTAACCTTGACCTACATTTGTATTATTAGTCTTTGTGCATTTTAAATAGGAAATGCAATAGTAAGGTTGCATGACATAATATCACAATTAGCTTATGCATGCACAAATTTTGTCCATGTTTTATACATTTAACAGTGGTTCTCAACATTTTTGACTACAAGGGAGGATATTTTCAGCATTTCTGCTGTAATTCTGAAAAATCTTAGTTTTCACACTTCCTGAACAGTAACTGGAAGTATCAATAACTGAATTAATCAACCATGACTCATATTTGAGTCACTGTTCAATATATAGTGACAGAATAAACATAAATAAAATGGTCATAAAGAGGATCAGATGCATGTGCTTTATCTTTATATCCTTTTATAAATGGGATAATTTCAGCCTAAACTAAGCCACTGAAAAACAACACAATTAAAAGTCATGGAATAGTTGTTATGTAAGATGAGCGCAGTTTAAGAGAGTTTACCTCTAACTAGGGCTATGTCAGGTTAACCCCGTTATAAAAACTCTTGTTTGCAGTTTGGAACGTAGATAAGATGAAGCAATCATCATGTAGGCCTAGAGATCGATGCACAAACTACACTACCTTCATTAAAAACAAGTCATGATACGTTTTAGATTTTAAAATGATTTGACATGGAAATCCTTATATTTATATAGGCCTACTTATGACTTGATGGTGTTTGCTGACATCTACTGGTTATTCTGAGGAACTGAAGCATCTCAGAAATATCAGAAGGGTCTGCAACCAGTTATGACCAGGGACGTCGTTAGGCCTATTTTAGGGGGGCTGAAGCTACCCCAAAATGTTCCTAAGCCCCCCTAAATGATAATTAGAACTACGATAACAATTTGATTTATCAATAACTGTATCCTCATTTATATTTAGACGCAACAAATTATAAATATCCAGCTACAAAAAAATAGCCGAGAAGTCGGAAGTTGGACAGAAGTACGAGTTGTGCTATCAAGATGATGCACCGCGTCTCCTTGCATTGGTGTGAACTGTGGCAGCTTTCAGAGCGTTGCAGACCGGAGCGCTACTGCAAGTTACTGTCTGGACTCGAGGATTCATCTCCTCTCGTCGTTACCAAGGTTATAATCGTTAACGAAAATGAACGAAAAAACTAAAACTCGGTGGGTTGTCGTTAACTGAAAAAACAAACAAACAAAAAAACAGAGGCATTACAAAAAAAACGATATATCTAACCAAATCTGTAATGTGTGTTTGGCAAAACTAACTAAAATAAAATTATAGATTAAAATGTCCTTAGCTGTCGTCTTTATCAATGTCTTTCATAGAGCAAATAACGTTCAGCTGCATTTCCTTTCCCTGCGTCTCTCACTCACGCACGCCGCGCCCCACACACACACACATACACACACACACACACACACACACACACACACAGCCCATCCCCTTCGTGCGAGTGTTTGACGTTGAAACTAGCAAGTTCGCGAAAGGTTGGTATCTCGTGAACACCTTTACACTATCACACATTAAAAAGTGGTATAAAAATATTTTTAATTCAGGATATAATTTTGTCAGTGTTAATGTCGATCCGAGAAAGCGATTGCTACTTTAGAAAGTTAACTAGTCACAAGTTTGAGGTAAAATGCACTTGGGTTGTCGACGTCAAAACACTATATAAGCTGTGATTCAAATATTAAATAATGTTATGTCATTAGGCTATTGTAGGCTATAGGGTAAATTTAGTATAGGGTGTGAAAACTGTACAGCTGTGGCATTTGTATAGGTTTAGCTCAATTTAGGTTTAAGTTAGCTGTATATTTGTATTTTATCTCAAATGGGTTGAATACATGCGGTTCTGTGTAATTAAATAGCATTCTGTGGACAACTTATATAGAGAGGAATTAGATATTGTGTGCTATTACTTTATCATGTACATGAGCAGACAGATAGCATTTTCATTGTTTATAGTAACTCATCAGGAGCAAAGTCTGGCCTAAGTAAATTCCCCCATGCAGCTTTGATGTGTCTAAAAGCTAACATTACAGTAACTTTTCTTTAACAGAGTAGAAATGGATGAAGAGGATTTCTGTCACATTTTACTTGTTAACATCTTGGTTTCTTGACTGGTTGTTGACATAAGTGTAGCTCTAGATGTGAGTGCAAAGATTTTGCAAACGCAAATTACAAATACCCTGGGGGCTAAGCCCCCCCTGTCTTCCAATCCTAGTGACGTCCCTGGTTATGACATATCCCTTAAAATGGAGAAAACCCCTTGTAGAAAGGCCCCACAGTTATTATAAAATTAATTTGAAGTTAAAACCCTTACTAAGGGATTGCAAGACTATTTTAAAGGAATAGTTCAACCAAAAATTATTTTCTCAATTAGGCTTACTCATTCATTTTCATTCCAATGTAACACCTCCGTTGACAGCTACGCAACTACCACTTTGATGCTTTAAAAAGTTCATAAAGAGATTATAAAAGATTGAGATTTGAACCAATGAGGTTCATTCTTGTGTTACGCCACACGTTTGAGGTTCTGCAAGAACCAATGAGGTTCATTCTCGTGTTACGCCGCACGTTTGAGCTTCCACAAGAACCAGTGAGGTTCATTCTCATGTTACGCCGCACGTTTGAGCTTCCACAAGAACCAATGAGGTTCATTCTCATGTTACGCTGCACGTTTGAGCTTCCACAAGAACCAATGAGGTTCATTCTCGTGTTACGCCGCACGTTTGAGCTTCCACAAGAACCAATGAGGTTCATTCTCGTGTTACGCCGCACGTTTGAGCTTCCACAAGAACCAATGAGGTTCATTCTCGTGTTACGCCGCACGTTTGAGCTTCCACAAGAACCAATGAGGTTCATTCTCATGTAACGCCGCACGTTTGAGCTTCCACAAGAACCAATGAGGTTCATTCTCGTGTTACACCGCACGTTTGAGCTTCCACAAGAACCAATGAGGTTCATTCTCATGTAACGCCGCACGTTTGAGCTTCCACAAGAACCAATGAGGTTCATTCTCGTGTTACGCCGCACGTTTGAGCTTCCACAAGAACCATTGAGGTTCATTCTCATGTAACGGCGCACGTTTGAGCTTCCACAAGAACCAATGAGGTTCATTCTCATGTAACGCCGCACGTTTGAGCTTCCACAAGAACCAATGAGGTTCATTCTCGTGTTACGCCGCACGTTTGAGCTTCCACAAGAACCAATGAGGTTCATTCTCATGTTACGCCGCACGTTTGAGCTTCCACAAGAACCAATGAGGTTCATTCTCGTGTTACGCCGCACGTTTGAGCTTCCACAAGAACCAATGAGGTTCATTCTCGTGTTACGCCGCACGTTTGAGCTTCCACAAGAACCAATGAGGTTCATTCTCGTGTTACGCCGCACGTTTGAGCTTCCACAAGAACCAATGAGGTTCATTCTCATGTTACGCCGCACGTTTGAGCTTCCACAAGAACCAATGAGGTTCATTCTCATGTAACGCCGCACGTTTGACCTTCCACAAGAACCAATGAGGTTCATTCTCATGTTACGCCGCACGTTTGAGCTTCCACAAGAACCAATGAGGTTCATTCTCGTGTTACGCCGCACGTTTGAGCTTCTGCAAGAACCAATGAGGTTCATTCTCGTGTGTTACGCAGCACGTTTCGAGCTTTTGTCGGTGATGTCAAATGTCAAAAGACCAATTATGGTAACCCATGGTCAGAATTTGTCTTCTGCATTTAACCCATCCTAGTTAGTGCATGAGACCACAGGAGAGGATTTATGATTAGAAGGGAAGTGACGCAATTGACGCTGGTAGGTCAAGTGACAGTAACAGCATGGCAGATGTGGTACATCCAAATTTCATTAATGCTACCCATATTCATACTATATAGAACATACTTTTAAAGTAAATTAAGTAAATTCAAATGAAGTACTCAGAAAGTATGTGATTTTCGGAAGCAACACAATACCGCATGTGGGGGCATTTGGACAGGCCCAATTCAGTTTGAGGATTAGAGTTCAGGATCATCTTTTAGCCTACTTTCATAGGTATTTTCAAATAAAAACATATTAGATCAAACTACAGCTGACTGTTTAGTAACTGTAGAGTAGCAAGCCCAAATTTTTCTAGTGTTTAATGTGTATGGTCGCGTGTGTGATACACACATCTAGAATTAGCCATACATGGAGCCTGGGTTTGAAACGAATTTGCTAAGCCAGAGTCGAGCGCAGTTCTACTCTCTCTCCCTGCGCCTCCTTTCCCACACACAGGTCACCTAATCCCTCCTCTGGTGAGCCGAACATGCAAAAGGACTGTTTCTGCTTATTATTTCAATTTTGGTATGAAGAGGTTTACATTTGCACAAAAATAGAACTTTTTTGTTATAAAAAAACAACAAAAAACAAGCCTAGCCCAGGTGAGAAAAAGTAATGCAAAAGTAACGTAACGCATTACTTTTCTTAAAAAGTAACTCAATTGGTTACTTTTTAAGGGAGTAACGCAATATTGCTATCCATTACTTTTCAAAGTAACTTTCCCCAACACTGCTCATAGATATAACAATATTCAATATAAAAGTATTTAAAATGTTTGAAAAAAAAGTGTATTTATCAGCTACTAATTTTCTTGCATAAAGTATTTTTTCTTTAAATAAAATTAAAGGTTGGGTGAAATGCTGTTTCATGCAGAGTGAGCTTTTTACACTGTTAAAGACCTGGATTCCCATCCTAAACATGGACAAAGTAAAAAAAAAGTGTGCCAAAAATACTCCTTCCAGTTTCTCATAAGTTTCGGAAAGTTTTTTTCCGAGTTTATGGTCCAAAGTGACGTCAACAAGGGCGGAATGTCCTTGTACGGGCCGTACGGTGACTGCGCGTGACTAGGGCAAGAGAGCAAATGCAAGCCCATTAACACGCTGTGCTCGGCTTTATGCTGCGTTCACAACAAACGCGAAAAGAGCGTCAGGAGCGAGTGATTTCAATGTTAAGTCAATGGAAAGGCGTGTTGACGCGCGTCTGGAGGTCCTGCAGCGCGATAGACGCATTTCGTGCGGCACAATGGACGCGATTCCGCCTCATTCGCACATCCAGTTCGCGCGAATGACGCAAATTTGACGCGAATTGAGCGTCTTGCGCGAATGGTGCTTTTTGTGCATTCACGCGTTTGAAGCAAATTCGCGTCTGATGCCCGAGTTGAAAAAATTGAACTCTGGCGTCATTATACCAGAGCCTACTTGCTGCTGTCACGTGGTAAAGTGACGTGATGAGAAACCCCGCATAATTAAAAATACTACTATTGTGTCACAAAATGTAGTTTTGAGACTTTTTCAGGTGAGAATGTAGTTGTTTAAAGCTCAAATCTGTGGTTTATGTATAAAGAGAGCGCCTATTTAAAAAAATGATCTTGTGTTTTTGGAGTTGTGAGATCCAGGCGATCATCGGGCGCTCAGCGCTCATTAACCCCGGCGAGAGAAGCCTTTCCTCGGCTGGTCCTTCTGACGTTTGCCGCTGACTCTGATGTCCTGTAGTGGTTCATCTTGTGTGGCTCTAACGGGCGATCTTTGGTGTCATGAATCTACAATTTGTTGTCTGCCAACTCGTTTTGACTGAGGGCAAAGAGAAGTTTCATAACTTTATTTTTTAAGGATATTTAAATATACATGCGGTGAAGATAATGTAGTGCGTTGTCTGGACCACATTTGTGTGGCTATTAATGCTTAATATATATTTTTAATGAAAATGAAAAGGGCAGAGTGGTGTTTTATGACATATTTCTCCTGGAGCGTCTATTTCACTTCAAACACTCGATTTATACGCGCGTCCAATTCGCGAACGGATTCAAAATGTTCAAGCGTCCAACTAGACGCGGTAGACGCGATTTTGACGCTCTATTCGCGTTTGGTGTGAACGCAGCATAAGGGAAGTCATTGGCTTCGCTGCAGTCACAGGACTTCACAAAATCAACAATGTCACCAAATAAGTGTGTTTTTGGTTGTCAGGGCAAGACAACCCTGCGTTAATGGGACCATGGATGGAGTTTGTTTTTCCGGAACAGCAACGGAGTTGTGCAAGTTTTTAAAAAATTTTCCCTGAATTTTGCAGACGATGGTTTATAAACAAGCCCCAGTTCAACTCCGGATTTGTAGCTTGTCTAATGCTGAAAGATGGAGCGGTCCCACTGATTAAGGCTCACGGTCGTGCGTTAGAAGCAGGCGGTGAGTAAAACTGCTTCAAATGTCTGTGTGCTGTTAGCTATCGACTCGTTCATTCAAATGTGCTACAATTCCATTGTTTTTCTAAGTAAACATGCACTAGTCTGATGTGCAAAACCGTTCCGCTTGCTACTGCTAATATTAAAGGGGTCATGAACTGGCTTTTTAAAAAATGTTATACTGTTGTCTGAGGTTAGCTTATGACGTTTGTGTGGTTTTTACATTCAAAAACATCATAATGAATAAGTAATAGGCTATTTTCTGCCTTGGTTTTGAGGCTCTCTCAAGAAACGCTCAGATTTGATGGGTGTGCTGCACTGAAGACTTGGAAGTAAACGCCCACGACTAGGATTGGATAATATTTGCATATTTCATGAGCATCAGCTACAGTCTGTCCCAGGAATCGTCTGGGGGAAATGCTCTATCAAACAAACACTAAATCTCACACACACACACACACACACACACACACACACACACACACACACACACACACACACACACACACACACACACACACACACACACACACACACACACACACACACACACACACACACACACACACACACACACACACACACACACACTCACTCACTCACTCACTCACTCACTCACTCACTCATACACACACACACTAGCGCGGACACACACTCACTCGTGCGGACACACACACACACTCACTCGCGCGGACACACACACACTCACTCGTGCTGACACACACACACACACACACACTCACTCATACACACACACACACTAGCGCGGACACACACTCACTCACTCGCGCGGACACACACACACTCACTCGTGCTGACACACACACACACACACACACACACACACACACACACACACACACACACACACACACACACACACACACACACTCACTCACTCATGTGGACACACACACACACACACAAACTCACTCACTCGCGCGCACGCACACACTCACTCACTCACTTGCGCGGACACACCCACTCGCGAGGGCGGACACACACTCACTCACTCTCGCGGGCGGACACACACTCACTCACTCGCACGGACACACACACTCACTCACTCACTCGCTCGGACACACACACTCACTCACTCGCGCCTGGCCCATAGCGTTACAAGTCCGATCACGAGTGAACCAATTCAATAACACCTTCTCCACCCTGTGACAGCGTTCCAGGGTATGTAATCAATATATTTCAAACGATCTGTAATGTTATGCAAAACTAACACATATAAAAAACATGTTTTAGCCTACTCACATAAGTGTGTGTTCAGAAGGAAGATTATGCAGGGACGATCCTTAGCTGGGCGGGGCTACAGAAGCATATTTATCTGTAGAGGCGGCGTCTAGGTCCTATTATGTAAGAGGTCATATTCTGAGAGCTCTCGTTTTCTGGGCCTAGTGTCAATAAAAAAAGCTTTTCTTTGACTAACAAGGAAGTTTTCAGCTCTGAAACTTACAGGATATTCGTATATTACCATGACCGTTTATATATCAAAAGCTCAAGGGAAAGTTGATTTCTCAGTTCATCGCCCCTTTAAATCGCATACAATAGTCCATAAACCAAAAAAAACAAATCATGTTTAGCTCCGCCCACACGATACGCCTCCAGCCGCTCGTTTTTTTCCGGAGAGACTCGGGACAGCCTATCTTTCTTCTATAAATATAATAAAAGTAAAGACTTTTCGGAGATATGAAGGATGCAATACTACTCTACATGAGATTGACTGAAACTGAGTGTTTCAACCCCCCTTTAAGGATCAGGAAATTAAGAATATCAAAGAGTGTAGTTAAGTCTCTTCTACGTGTAGAAACCTGATTATTGGTTTGTTGGTAACCCCACACACCTGCTGTTTGCAGACACTGGTATTTGTTTGTGATCTTCCGTTTGAAGGATCTGAAGCGTTTGTGCTTTTTTTTTTAATGAAGGATCTGATGTGTTTATGCTGCCTGTTTTGTCTGCTCTGTCTAACACCGTTGTCTGCACAAAACACAGTATCTACAATGAATCTCGGATTCAGAACAGCAAGTCAAGAGGCACGTAAAGGGCCTTTCAATGCATTAAGAGTCTGAAAAGGTCTGCCATTGTTCAAAGCAGGGAGCAATGTACTTGCTATTTTAAAAGGATCTTTTCAGGTAGGCCGTAAACCGATCCTGGGCCTTTCCTGGCCAGGGTGTGCCTGGGCATCTCTGATTTACCTAAGGGACCAGACGGCCGTGCATGGGGCCGCTGAGGGAGGAGGGGCGGAGAAAAGGAGGCAGCTGGTTACTGGTTGCAAAGGATGAATGGATGAAAGAGGAGAAGGCTGAGAAATTACAAACAAAGGTGCTGACGAAGGTTACTACAACACTGCTTGTGTTGATCATGCATCCTCAAACCCGTTGACCTGAGGTAATTTATAAGACAGAACATTACAAAAAAGTGTTTAAACACAATAAACGTTCCAACTGCATGTACACTTGACAACTTGACAAGTGGTACTTAGGATAACAGTTGGGATAACACAGTTCTCTGGCACAAGTTAAAAGCAAAACGATAAAGTAGTTCAGGACAGATGCCAGAACGCCTACAGTGTCATACAGTGAACCATCAGAAATAAAAACGGGACATAAACAGCTGGCAACTCCCCTTAGTGTAAGTCCTCTGAAAATATCGCCTTGAGAAATAAACATCCTCATGTGTCATCATCATTTTTTGACTATTAATTACACTACATCCTCATTTGTCTTGCTAAGGCTAGTACACACACACACACACACACACACACACACACACACACACACACACACACACACACACACACACACACACACACACACACACACACACACACACACACACACACACACACACACACACACACACACACACACACACACACACACACACACACACACACACACACACACACATACAAACAGTGTTTTGCAAGTTACTTCCAAACTGTAATACATTATAGATTACTTGTGACTGTTTTTTAAAAGTAATTCTTTATAGGGCTGGGCAAAAAATTAGATTTTTCGATTAATCGGTTTTTAAAATGTGGTCGATTCAAAATCGATTCTCAAGGCCAAGAATCGATTTTCCGCCCCCCCGGGGGTTTCCAGTCGATCCTGCCCGGTATCTCATATATGCTTGTCTTTAAGATAAAATCGAATGGCAGTCGCATCTAAGGAAGGCACGCAAATAACAGAGATAGTGACGAAATATAATGCATCATCCGGGACATGAATCAAAGCTCAGACGCCCCTGGAGGAAAAAGCCTCCATAAAAACGGACAGAGTCTGACTGACGGTCGGCTAAATCGTAAGAAATGCTTGTCCTTTACTGAAAATTGCTGAAAATCATCCAATATCCTTTTTATGTTTTAGAATAAGTGTATCAAAATATCCATAAAAACTAAATTGTATTGTATTTAACATAATTGTATGCATTTGAAATATAGAGATGGGTTCTGTTTTAACGTACCCAAGTGTACCTAAAATAAAAAGAGTTTAATATACAGGTTTGTGGCTCTTAATTTCTTTTTAATTACCGGTACCCACTTGTAAACTCATGTTCCCTGTTCTTTTTCATAAATATAGTAGGCTATTTGAATTAAATCTATATTCATTGAGTTGAATCGAGAATCGAGAATCGAATCGATTTGAGAGCTTGCGAATCGAAATCGAATCGAATCGGAACGTCTGAATCGATACCCAGCCCTAATTCTTTACATTACAATATTACTGTCTCAGAATTGTAATGCGTTACATATTACTTTTGAGTTACTTTCCCCAAAATAACTACAGAAGTAGAACTTAACATAAAATGACAAAATGTAGGCTACTACAGAGCATTTTACATCCAGTAGAAGGCGATATGATGTAGCATAATGACTGTGGGCTATCCAGGCAACTATATAGCATATAATTGGCAAAGTGAAGGCTCAAGACAATGCAAGAAAGTATAACAGACAGAATCACAAACAATCCAAGTCTGTTAAAAGTATGGTAGAGGTAAAGTGATTATCTGGCAATATCTGGGAATAGCTTGGGTCTATTCATATTAGACACAACAGAACTGTATGTACACTCTAATGCCATGACAAGATGCACATTTGTTCTTTTCTTATATTGTTGTCATTATTTTATTCTCTTTAAATTCAAGAGGTTCACACTTCACAACACAAATCCATCATGCACAAAGTGCAAGAGATGTTATTTTTTCTATTTTGCGACGTTGATAGTTCTTTCGGTTTTAGACAAAGTTAGGGTGACCAAACATCCATGGGCGTCGGAAGCAAAAAAAATGTGGGTGGGTCCTCTCTCAGAACATTTTTACTGGAGTAGATGCCATTTACATTAAGTACAAATGTATCGCCTTGTTTGCTAAACATCTGGTTGGACAAGACAAGTTTACGGAAATCACCATATCTTTGACAATGGTTATAGTGTAGGGGTAAGACGCATGATATCAAGTTTTGACGCAAATCGACCTGCGGTTCGAATCCGCCTTTTGCTGAACTAACTCTACTCCCTTTTCCAATCACATATCAGATCGGAAAGGCATTTATTTTCAATAGAAATGAAGAAAATATTAGAAAAGTGGAAATAAAGTGTCTAACGTGTTTAATAATAAGTGTTTGGTGGTTAGGGGTAGGTAAACAGACATGTGCTGGATTAGGACGATAAAAGTGAGTGGGTCCAATATAATTGATCGTAAAAGTGATATTGGTGACACATGCAATGGTTCCGACCGATATCCATAATAAAGGATAGATGTCTTACGGCGGAGTCTCTACCGTCATCACCGGCGGCCATCTTGTCACAGGAAGGGCTCTGTGGTACCTGATGATCTGCATGAACACAAATACTTTTATCTCACTGAAATCTTGACGGATTTACAAATGGTTTGGTTTCTTATAAACGTTATTAACGTGGCTATAATTATGGACGCTTGAACAAATTATGAATAATTTTTCATAAGTATGCAGTGTCATAACTACATCTCTGACGTTTATAACAAACCAAACAGTTTGAAAATCGGTAGAAAATTTATCACGTTTTGGTTATTTAAAAAAAGGGAAAGCACCCTTGAAAACGTGAGCGAGCTGCCTGTGACAAGATGGCCGCCAGGTGCGGACGTCGACCTCCATTGGCCAGCAGCGCGTACGAGACATCTAGCCTTTATTATGGATATCTATGTTTCCGACGCCCATGCAAACATCCTGTTTTCCCAGGACATGTCCTGTTTTCAAGTCCTGTCCTGGCCCTAATATAACAATTTGTTATCCATACAGAGGAGGCATACTTTAAATGTATTGAAATTAATAAGGAATCTTTGAGTAAACTTCAAGTTTCATTTGAGTGTCTCTTTGCCGTGCCGAGTGTCCTGGTTTTCCAGGACCAAAATATGGTCACCCTAGACAAAGGTATTAGCTCTAGCCCTTATCTCTAACACAAATTGAAGTAATGCGCGAAATTTGAAGTCCATCTCGCGAATGTACAGTCTTCTTCTGCCATCTTCATCCAGCCTTGTTTACTTTTGTTTGGTTCCGCAGTTTGAGACTCCGCTGACTGCGCGCGCGCCTCGTTCGTTTGGGAAGGTGTTTATAGCCTACTCGACGCACTCGCCGCTGTATATTCTTTGAAATGACAGAGCCTTTAAAGGGTTAGCTCACCCAAAAATGAAAATTCTGTCATTAATTACTTACCCTCATGTCGTTCGACACCCGTCAGACCTCCGTTCATCTTCGGAACAGAAATGAAGATATTTTAGTTGAAATCTGAAGGCTCTGAAAGGCCTCCATTGGCACAATGGCACGGTTCTCTCTCAAGACCCTTAAAAGACACTAAAGACGTCGTTACAAAGTCCATCTCACTAGTTCTACAATAACTTTATGAATCGGCGAGAATAGTTTTTGTGCGCAAAAAAACCCTATATAACGACTTACATAGTGATGACGATTTCAAAACAAGGCATCATGAAGCTTCGAAGCGTGATGAATCAGCGAGTCGAATCAGCGGTTTGAATCGCCAAATTTCAGCAGTTTGGCGGTTTGACACGCGATCCGAATCATCATTCGGCTCACTGATTCATAACGCTTCGAAGCTTCATGATGCCGTGTTTTGAAATCGTCATCACTATGTAAGTCGTTATTTAGGGGTTTTTTTGCGCACAAAAACTATTGTCGCCGATTCATAAAGTTATTGTAGAACCACTGTAGTGAGATGGACTTTGTAACGACGTCTTTAGTACCTTTTATGGGTCTTGAGAGTGAACCGTGCCATTGTTCCAATGGAGGCCTTTCAGAGCCATCAGATTTCAACTAAAATATCTTAATTTGTGTTCCGAAGATGAACGGAGGTCTTACGGGTGTCGAACGACATGAGGGTAAGTAATTAATGACAGAATTTTCATTTTTGGGTGAACTAACCCTTTAAGCCTTCTTTAGCCGCTGTTCCACTGGCCAGCCAGCGCGAGCACAGAGGCCGAAATCAATGCTCGCGGCACTCCTGTAAAACCCACACTAAACACGCCTTCACTGGACTATATGTCGCACAATACAAAGGTACACCAGCAAGAGGGAGATGAATGAAATAAATCGCTATACAAATATATCAGAAGCTGTCATTTTGTCTTTATTTACAAATGTGGACACCACACGCGGCTACTGACTGACCATGAACAGGTAACTTACTTTTTTTCCCCATTCATTTAATGCCTTGCTGTTTTTTGTTTTTGTCTTTTTTGAACAATTACATTTTGGGCTAAAATGAGCGTTACTGAACATGTACCGAGTAAAATATTACTGAAAATTGATTAGTAATGCCTTACACCAGGGGTTTTCAAATGTTATGATGCAAGGACCCCCAAATATGATTAATCTTTTATGAACGACCCCCTACCTAAAATCCATCTAAATATTTTTATGTATGAAAAAACTTTAAAACTGTCTGATAAATAGCAAGTGTGACATTATAAATACAACATATTGTTTCCAAACTTAATTGGGCTATTGAACATGTTCTACTTCAGGTTTATACATCCAACATTAAAGGGATAGTTCACCCAAAAATGACATTTCTGTCATCATTTACTCGCACTCACGTTGTCCCAAACCTGTATGAGTTTCTTTGTTCTGCTGAACACAAAAGAAGATATTTTGAAGAATGTTTGTAACAAAGCAGATAGAGCAACCATTGACTACCATAGTATTTTTTCCCCTACTTTGGTAATCAATGGTTGCTCTATCTGCTTGGTTACAAACATTCTTCAAAATATCTTCTTTTGTGTTCAGCAGAACAAAGAAACTCATACAGGTTTGGAACAACTTAAGGGTGAGTAAATGATGACAGAATTTTCATTTTTGGGTGAACTATCCCTTTAATGTTGGATGTATAAACCTGAAGTAGAACATGTTCAATTAAAAATTATTTGTATAAGCAACTTTTAGAACAAATGTATGTAAGCAGCTTACGTACAAGATACTGATCTCATCAGATCTCATCCTGTACAAGATAGAGTGTACTATAGTGAGAAAAACTCACCAGAAAGATCCAAAACAAACACATACAATTCTGGTAAGTATGTATACAGCAAGAAAGGAGAGAAACATTTAGAAATGAAACAGTTAGAATGTTCAGTAGACTTTATCCATTTTTGCTTTGTCTTTTCTGGGGACCCCTTAGAACCTCCTGGAGGACCCCAGTTTGAAAACCCCTGCCTTACACTACTGCGTTACAGCAAAAAGTAATATGTTACTGTAATACATTACTTTTGTAACGCGTACTCCCAACACTGTATACAAATATACAAATTGTAATCGGTTACTGATTACAAATTACATGACAAAATTGTTGTTAGTAACGTAATCCATTACATTACATATTGAAAGTAATATAATCTGACTACTTTTGGATTACTTTTAGATTACTTATGGCCTACATAAAAAAAAAAAAAGGTTCTATATGGCACCAAAAATGGTTCTTGGCTCGTAATCATAGGGGAACCTTTTTTAGTGCTATATAGCACGAATTTTGGTGCTTCAGTGGTTCTTCAGCGGTTCTTCAGAGGTTCTTCACCGGTTCTTTGACTAAGGTGCTATATAGCACCTCTGAAGAACCGCTGAAGAACCACTGAAGCACCAAAATTGGTGCTATATAGCACTAAAAAAGGTTCCCCTATGATTACGAGCCAAGAACCATTTTTGGTGCCATATAGAACCTTTTTTTTTAGAGTGTAATTTGTTTATCACATCGATTTGAGTACAATATTCTTGTACCATATTAATATAAATGTACAAAGAGAAAAAGAACGGAATATATTTTCTGTTAACAACATGAAGTGCATTAAATACGTCAGGGTTTCCCAGACTGGGGTTTGTGATGGAACTGCAGGGGGTTTGTGAGTTTAATGAAAAGCTATTAAGTAATTAAATCATAAACGTTTTTAATTTAAAAATAAAGCACTAATAAATTTGTTTTCAGTTTGCCTGAATGTCATGTGACCATTAACCAACATCAGAAGACTGTGAACTTAATTGTATTATTATTATTATTGACTAGTTAATTGTATTATTGACGTAATTTACATATTAAAATCTCAGGGGGTACTTCAAGTAAATATAATGGGTCAAAGAAATTTCAGCTGACAAAAAAGTTGGAGAATCTCAGCATTGCATGTAAATATGAAATGATGTGAATTTGTACATTTGAATGTTTGAAAGACAAAAGACATTAATGCATGGTTAAATAACTCACTATAACGGAGTGGTAATTCAAATAATAATTCATGTGTTAATCAAAAGTTGATTAGATATGCATTGTTGCAATGTTAAGAAAATATACAGGCGATCAGGCATAACATTACGTCCTAATATTGTGTTGGTCCCCCTTTTGCTGCCAAAACAGCCCTGACCCGTCGAGGCATGGACTCCACTAGACCCCTGAAGGTGTGCTGTGGTATCTGGCACCAAGATGTTAGCAGCAGATCCTTTAAGTCCTGTAAGTTGCGAGGTGGGGCCTCCATGGATCGGACTTGTTTGTTCCGCACATTCCACAGATGCTCGATTGGATTGAGATCTGGGGAATTTGGAGGCCAAGTCAACACCTCAATCTCGCTGTTGTGCTCTTCAAACCATTCCTGAACCATTTTTGCTTTGTGGCGGCGCATTATCTGCTGAAAGAGCCACAGCCACCAGGGAATACCGTTTCCAAGGGTGAACATGGTCTGCAACAATGCTTAGGTAGGTGGTACGTGTCAAAGTAACATCCACATGGATGGCAGGACCCAAGGTCTCCCAGCAGAACATTGCCCAAAGCATCACTGTCTCCGCTGGCTTGCCTTCTTCCCATAGTGCACCTGATGCCATGTGTTCCCCAGGTAAGCAACGCACACACACCTGGCCATCCACGTAATGTAAAAGAAAACGTGATTCATCAGACCAGGCCACCTTCTTCCATTGCCCCGTGGTCCAGTTCTGATGCTCACGTGCCACTGTTGGTGCTTTCGGCGGTGGACAGGGGTCAGCATGGGCACCCTGACTGATCTGCGGCTGTGCCGCCCCATACACAACAAACTGTGATGCTCTGTGTATTCTGACATCTTTCTATCAGAACCAGCATCAACTTCTTTAGCAGTTTGAGCTCCAGTAGCTCGTCTGTTTGATCGGACCACTCGTGCCAGCCTTCGCCCCCCACGTGCATCAATGAGCCTCGGCCGCCCATGACCCTGTCACCGGTTCTCCACTGTTTCTTCCTTGGAGCACTTTTGATAGACACTGACCACTGCAGACCGGGAACACCCCACAAGAGCTGCAGTTTTGGAGATGCTCTGACCCAGTTGTCTAGCATCACAATCTGGCCCTTGCCAAGCTCGTCCATAAAATGATAAAATTTGCTATTTTGTTTTAATATTGATGTTGTTGTTGGTTGTGATGGAAATTATGTCAACAGTCATAAACATTTTTTTCCTCACAATAAATATAGCAGACGCTTTTATCCAAAGCGACTTACAAATGAGAGCAAAAGAAGCAACTAGAACAGTCAAGGGCAACAGTATGCAAGTGCTGTAACAAGTCTCAGTTAATCTAGCACAGAACACACAGGACAGTGTGACAGTGTTTTTTTTTTTAAATAAATAAATTAGACAGACAGGAAATGAATGGAATGATAAGTGCTATTCTTGATTGGTCAGGTGCTGCTGGAAGAGATGTGTCTTTAGGTGTTTCTTGAAAATGGCTACAGACTCGGCCGCACGAATTGAGATTGACCAGGTGGGAACGGTCAACAAAACGGTTGACAAAAAACGGAAATCAGTAAAAAACCAATCAGTTAAAAACTATTATAATTATTGTTTTAACATCTTTATTTAATAAAACCATGATTAGAAAATAATTGACTTGTTTCCAAATCAGCTTTGCCTCTTCTTATTTTTTGTGTGCTATTGATTCGTGTCTTTCTTATGTTCTTTAATGCACCTTCTATAAACATTATTAATACTCGCAGAGAGGCTGAGTTTGGCTTCAAAAAGAAGTTTTCAACAGGAAATTCGTTTTATTTGCACATTTGCAGCCGTAGCCTACACTTTATCTTATCTGTCCCCATCGGAGCGTCACTGCGGAAAGGGGGCGGGGCGTAAAAAAAAGTTTGCGAAGCCCAAAAGGGAATGAGTGACAGTTCATCCATCCTCCGCTTTGACAGAGCAATGGGGCATCAGGCAGGGTCCGCGCGGAATCACCACATGGACACTTTCACGGAATAACAATGAATTTAAAATACATATTCCAGCCCACACAGGGACTCTCAGTTTCATTATTAATTTTAAAAATCAGACCTTTTTTTGTGCGCCATGCAGTCTGAATGCGCCCATATGCCGCCGATTGTACTTGAACTACTTTAATATGTGGCCAAAAGTTGACCAAGGACTTTAGAAGATGATCTTAAGGAGGCTGTTTCACGCACTGCCTGTCTTCGCTCTGACCCTGGTCGTCCTGGTTTTGCTGGATTTGCAGCTGCGCACCCGGAGTGACCAAAAACCCACTGCGCCTTTTGCACGCGAAAGAACAGCATCCATATCAAGGACAGCGGCTGGAAACCAACACAGAGATGTTGATACTGAAAAACAGAAGGGGAAACGTCAGATATGGAGGGAGATGAAGCCACAGCCACCGTTAGAGCTCACTGACATCTTCATTGCCGTGAAAACCACCGGCCGGTTCCACAAGAGCCGCCTTGCTCTTCTTCTGGAGACCTGGATCTCCAGGACTAAAGACCACGTGAGTGTTCCTCGACTAGGAGCTATTAAATACTCAACACATATATGCATATTTAATGTAAGGAACTCCACACTGATCAACCAGTGTTGTACCCCTCACACTCAAAAAAAATGCTGGGTTAAAAATAACCCAAGTTGGGCTGAAAACGGACTAACCCAGCGATTGGGTTGTTTTAAGCAAACATTTAACCCAACCGCTGGGTTAAAACAACCCAATTGCTGGGTTGGTCCATTTTCAACCCAACTTGGGTTATTTTGAACCCCGCATTTTTTACAGTGCAGTGTTTATGATAGTTCATATGTCTAAATCATATGATTTGAGATACAAACTCACACAAAACTACGTCACATGACGTCTGGCAGATGTGTGCACATCCGGTGGCATCAGCTAGAGAGTGTGTGCAAAGGTCCCGGTGAAAGCACAGGTGCAAAACCTCAAAACTTGCATGGTGCCAAAACCAGACAGTTATGTGGCACCTATGAACATTACATTTCCAACCCACTTTATTCTATTTGTTTGCTGAACGGTGATTGAAGCCATTTTTCACAATCAGGGATGAGGCGATTTTATTAACGTTGGCACCATGCCGCAAAAGATTGGCCCACAAATGGGTGCATGATCTATATTAATACGCAGCGATCTGCCCCATTTCCTGTTTCGTCCGCCCTGTGCTCGTTTATAGACTGAGCACTTCCTCTGTGTTCTCTAATTCTGCAGTAGCCTTGTCACGAAGGCTTGAGATGGACTTTTAGGTCCTCTTTTTGCCACAAGAAGCAGAACTCGCTGCTGTGACCTTTGGAAGATAAACTAATGAAGATAACTGACTGAGTCAAGCCACTGCCTCACCGACTGTCTTATAATGCAATGGATTTGGTGTGGCGGTGAATTGAAGACATTTTAAACCTCAAATCTAGATACTGTAGATTCTGAAAGCCTCTCTGACTGACAGATCTAAAAGACCGGACCAAGTGTGTGGTTACGACACACAGCATGTGACTCTCATCCAAAAGACCTGTGACGTCATGGGCTCGTTTCACTACAAAATACAAAGAAAAAAGTACAAAATTATATTTTTGCATAAAGGAAGGTTTATTAAAATGGTATGCACAGTGACAACTTTTTAAACAATATATATATATTTTAAATATTCTAATAAAATATCCCCCACCCCCAATAATCAATAACCATCAAGGTTTTTTTTTTGTTGCAATTATTCTTAATAAATTTTTTTGTAATACATTTTTTTTAAATTATATATAGGCCAGTAATATATAAATGATATTTTAAAATAACACTAACACTACTAATACTAGAATACTAATATTAAATAATAATACACATTTTATATTCTATTAAACATAGTTAACCTATTTTTATAATAATAATTTGTATTGTGCACACGGCAATAACAACAACAACAACAACAATAATATTATTAATAATTGTTATTATGTGATTAATAATACAAATTTATATTAAATTAAATATATTATTTACTAATTATTAATAATTTTAAATAATAATACAACTTTCATATTCTATTAAATATAGTTAACCTATTTTTATAATAATAATAATAAATTGTATTGTGGCATTATTAATCACACGGTAATAATAACAACACCAACAACAACCATATTATTAATAATTGTTATTATGTGATTAATAATACAAATTTATATTAAATTAAATATATTATTTACTTATTATTAATAATTTTAAATAATAATACAACTTTCATATTCTATTAAATATAGTATTAGCATATTATAATAATGATGATGATAATATTTAGTATTGTGGTATTATTAATCACATAATAATAATAATAATAATAATAATAATAATAATAATAATAATAATAATAATAATAATAATAATAATAATAATAATAATAATAATATGAATTACTATTGTGTGATTAATAATGTCACAATACAAAAAAATATATTACATTATTATGTAAATGTAATATTTACCTATTGTATGACAACAACAATACAAATAATAATAATAATAATTATTATTATTTGTATTGGTATTATTAATCACATAATAATAACAGTATTTATAATATATTATATTAATAATTGTTATTATGTGATTAATCATACAACTTTTATATTAAATTAAAAATTAAATTAAATACATTATAATTATTAATCATTTAATTATTCTTATTAATATTATTAATATGTGATTAATAATGTCACAATACAAATAATGTAATACTTTACATATATATATATATATATATATATATATATATATATATATATATATATATATATATATATATATATATATATATATATATGTATATATATATATATATATATATATATATATATATATATATATATATATATATATATATATATATATATATATATATATATATATATATATATATATATATATATATACAGTGAGGAAAATAAGTATTTGAACACCCTGCTATTTTGCAAGTTCTCCCAATTAGAAATCATGGAGGGGTCTGAAATTGTCATCGTAGGTGCATGTCCACTGTGAGAGACATAATCTAAAAAAAAATCCAGAAATCACAATGTATGTATTTTTTACTATTTATTTGTATGATACAGCGGCAAATAAGTATTTGAACACCTGTCTATCAGCTAGAATTCTGGCCCTCAAAGACCTGTTAGTCTGCCTTTAAAATGTCCACCTCCACTCCATTTATTATCCTAAATTAGATGCACCTGTTTGAGGTCGTTAGCTGCATAATGACACCTGTCCACCCCATACAATCAGTAAGAATCCAACTACTAACATGGCCAAGACCAAAGAGCTGTTCAAAGACACTAGAGATGAACACAGTTATCCCAGTAACTGAGCAGATTGTGAAATACTCAGACCGGCCCGTCTGGCACCAACCATGCCACGCTGAAAATTGCTTAAATCACCTTTCTTTCCCATTCTGACATTCAGTTTGGAGTTCAGGAGATTGTCTTGACCAGGACCACACCCCTAAATGCATTGAAGCAACTGCCATGTGATTGGTTGATTAGATAATTGCATTAATGAGAAATTGAACAGGTGTTCCTAATAATCCTTTAGGTGGGTGTTTGCGTGTATATATATATATATATATATATATATATATGTTAAATTCTAATTCATGCATTGGGATATAGTGGTTTGATACACTGGCCGGTACGTAATATGATTTAACACCCAGTTCTGCTGTTCCTTGGACCTGGTTGACACTTAAATGAATGTTACAGGAGATAAAATGTTTATGAGTGAAGGTCTGGTCCCTTGTGAAAGTAAGACATAATTATTGGTCTTTACTTGTAGGCCTACTTGGCAAAAAGCAAAATTTGACAGATTTATTTGAAAAAAGTCAAACCGAATGAATAAGTTTTAAACGCCCCCCTTAATGGACATCCATTTAAACCGTAAATTATTAGATTTGACTGTGGCCTGCTGTAACATGACATTAAGAAGCAGAACAAAGCCAGACTGACGTACTAACACATGCTTACACACACACACACACACACACACACACACACACACACACTCATACGAACTTGTGGTTTGGCAGGCGCTAACAACATGAGCAGTACTTTGGGAAGATGTTAGTGATTGGACTTGCCGAGCGTTATCTCTGAGTGGCTTGTCAAAACGAATTCCCAACGTGCAACTCAGGATGTAACACTTTCAAAGGAGCAGCCGTCACTCTAAATATAAGATGACAAGTGCAAAATAGGGGCGCTGCTGATCCAAATACTTGTACGATCAAAGAGAACGTGTGCAAAAGGCTCGGGGCTGAAATTACTCTTGTGTGGCATACTAATTTGGTTTTATGTGGAAGAACTCAAACATTCAATCTGAAAGTCTGAAGCTGGAGGGGTTTGACGTTGAGGGTTTTTTGGCCCTCGAACACAACAATTCGAAAAAATTCCCTGCTTCTGCTTTATTGGTCCTGTTTTGAATATGAGAGAATGGTGACCGATGAGGAAGTGTGTGTTCATCTCAAGTTTGAAGATTCAGCTTTTCCTTTCCCTCTGAGGCCGTTTACACAACACCATTTACAACCAAAAACGGGAAACGTTTTATGCGTTTTAGATGTTCGTTTATGCGACAACAGCGTTTTGGGGGCCTGAAAATTTTTGAAGGAAATTTTTTTCCTGAATTTTTTTTTTCTTGTAGGCAAGGTTTATAATCACTGAGATCCCAATGTGAGGTAGTTAGAGAAAATTTTGATTTCCATGATCTACATATGTGCATTTTAAGATGTTCTGAACGCCAAAAAATGAGATAACAATAGCTTGAAAACCATGTCAGTGGGCAGATATGACTGATTAAGTTTTTTCCATTTTAGTCAGTGAAGACAGTTAAACGTGTTTACCTGATATTTATATGTTTTATGAATCATTTTTGTAGACATGTTAATTTACTGAAGGCTAACAGGAAAGCTAGGTAACTAAATGTATTAATTCACAATATACACACATTCATTACTAATCGTATGCCCAATACAAGCTGAAAAAAGCTGAGCTTTTTTATTTACTGAGAGCTACAAATAGAATTATGTTAATTTACAATATGCACTCATTCATTACTATTAATCTTATCCCTAATCTGAAGAAAACGGCTTTGTTAATATTTCTTTGTTTGTTAATTATATTATAAATGCCATTACACAGGCCTATTTAAATTCAAAATGGCGAAATTAGACAAAAGTTTATTAATTTGCCTGAATATTTTTGTCATTTGTTTAACATTTCTGACTTAAAGAAGCAGCTGTCAAATATGAAACGTTTAGTTTAGCTGCATATCTCGCACTTGACGTCAAGTCCTGTTGCTAAAATTCGCGCTCAGCCTCAGCAGCTTCTGTGTACATAAAGCCCGCCTACTCTGATTTGATTGGTTTTCTAAAATATTTTGACATTGACGAGTGGTGACAGACCAATGAGGCTCAGATCAACACACACACCTCTGCTTCTGACATGCGCTTCAGTCGCCGCCACAGCGGATTGAAGAACACACTGATTAACGCAGATTAAAAAATGGGCCTCCCGCAAGTTTCATATGTTATAAAGGTTAATCACACATTTTTTAGGGGGGCTGGGCAGAAGTTTAGGGGGGCTGAAGCAACCCTAAAAAGGGCCTAGTGACGCCCATGTCGCGGATCAGTGTGAACGGGGATCGTTTTGACAACGCTGCCGCCTGTACGCAGAAAACACAAAAGTTTCTGTTTTTAGTACATCGTTGTTGTGTAAATGTACCCTCTAGTCTACATGGAGAAAATCCCATCTCATTTTGAATAAAATTAGATTTCTTAGGAAAGTAATACCAGCTAACAAAAATATGTTCTAAGAATGTTAACAAAAAGTTATAAAAACATTATTTCTGAATGTTTTCTGAACATTCCTTTAAATAATTTGTATAGTTTTTATTAAAGGTGCACTATGTAACTTTTCCATCCACTAGAGGTCGCCTGTTCAAAACAAAGGCGTAGTTTGATGACGCCACATTTGAGCGCAGAATCTTGGGACATGTGGTCTTCACCTCACAGCCGGTGGAAAAGAATCGGGATAGGACTCGGGCAGAAATCATGTTCATGGATGAGATTATTAACGTTACTGTAGAAGCAGAGCAGGACCGAGTGTTGAGGAGCTGAGCAAGGCTGCTGGAGCGACTGTTAATAAGATGAACGCAACACATGCCTCGCGAGCAGCGGGACTTTTATTATGCCACAGTCGCCGGCGCCACTTCCGCTTTTCCGGTCATGAGTATGAGGTAACGCAGCTCTGTTTATCATATTAGATTCATCTGAGTGTGTTGAAAATTATGTTATGACGTTACTCTGTGCGTTCGCTCGGCGGCTGCTATGACACTTGTTCACACTGCAGTGAGAGTAAAGCGTTTCTGCAAAATAAAACCGGAAACCGAGGGGAACGCAGATATGACGCAATCGACAGGCGACTCCCTCACACGTCCCGGTTCCTTTGTTAAAATAGCAATTTCTCACGATTTACAAATAGTTGGAAACACTTGGGATATTGTAAGTACCCAACCGAACAAAATATATAACACTGACCTTTTGGTTTTTGGATATTTTACTGAAAATATGTTACATAGTGCACCTTTAACTCCCTGGAGCCGTATGGGTTACTTTTATGATGGATGGATGAACTTTTTTCGGGCTTCAAAAACTCAGTTACTATTCACTCCTATTAAAAAGCTTGGAAGAGCCAAGATATGTTTTAATGTAACTCAGATTGTGTTTGGCTGAAAGAAGAAAGTCAAATACACCTACACTGTAAAAATATATCAGGATTTTAACGGTAAAAGACTGTAAAAATGCTACGGTTAAAAACAGTTTGACTGGTTAACAGAAAGTTTCCGTACTATATACAGCGAATAACTGTAATAGATCTAACCTTACATTTGATATAATTTTACAGTAAAATACCGTTAAATTGACAGTTTTTGGAAGTGAAAAAGAACAAGTCATTGTGTAATTTACAGTGAAAAAACGCAAATTCTCAGAATTCCCTACGTGACACTTCACTTTTGATTTATTTCTGTTTAAAATAATTATGTTTCTTCTTAGTTTTTTTCTAATCAGTTATGTACATTAGGATTTTGTTACATTTAATGCTGTTAAATTAATATTTATTGCATTACCTTCTATATTTTAGTATTGTCTTCCTAAAAGCTGCTTGTGATGAGCTTTGGTTCATCATGTGACTCTCATCACCACTGTGATTGGTGGTTGTCAGTATATATCAAAGGTACATAACAGATATTTCAATAGGTTGGTACGGTTATTTACTGTAAATGTAACTTAAATGTTGCTACCATATTTTTTACGGTAAAGTTCTGGCAACCACAGCTGCCGTTGTTTTTCATCGTAAATTGTACTGTTTTTTTTTTGTTTTTTTTTACAGTGGTTTGAGGGTGAGTGAATTATGGGATATTTTTCATTTTGGGATGAACTATCACTTTAAATACCAGAATGATTGGTTTACCAATGTTAATGTAAGAACGTTTGTTCATAACTTTGAGAGAACCTTGCCACAACTTCATCTAAAGTTCTGAGAACATTCCCTGTTAGCTGGTCTTTTCCAGGCGATTGAGTTATGTCCCAATGTTTGATGCTTACGGTTAGGGATTTGTTGTAGTTTTCGAGTTCCATCAGCGGGTTTTCAAGCACAGGATGCTGTTTGTATGTGTGTTAGTTTTCATAAGTGTGTGTGCTTATGTTTGTGTGCCCTTTGCCTCCGTGCCAATAAGAGGAAGCGACAGCCGCAGACTGCGTTTTGACACAATGACAAAACGGAAGTCTATCTGACAGAGGAAGTCTTAAGCTGAGGAAACCGGAACAAAGTGTGAAACAACAACTCGGGCACTTTTAACAAATGCCAGGAAAAAAAAAAACACCGGACATCCGAGCAAAGGCGTTATTTTTGCAAAGGCATTGTTCGATTTTGTTATTGAGCACTTTTACAGACTATTCTGTTCGTTTCAGTGATATACTGGATGTGTTTATGGGGCTGTGATATTATACACTCAAAAAAATGATGCTATATAGCACTTGAAGTGGTTCTTTGGCTCGTAATCATAGGGGAACCACTTTAAGTGCTGTATAGCACCAAATCTTTGTTCTTCAGCGGTTCTTTGGGGATGACTGAGGTGCTATATAGCACCGCTACCATACACAGAACCTGTCAAAATATGGTGCACCAAAAGTGGTCCCCCTATGATTACGAGCCAAGAAACACTTTTAGTGCCATATAGCACCTTTTTTTTTAAAGCAAAAACTCTTGGATGGCATTGGCTTCCTATAAGTGCATCTATTTTTATTGTCCATCACATTATGAGCCCACTCTTTCCTAAATTTGCGGGTGAACCTCACTGCAGAGCAAAATCACATCCGCTCCCCCTCTCTGGACGTCATGGGTTAAAGTCCCCATGAAATCAAAATTAAATTTTTTAGCTTTTAAATATGTTAGTCTTAAGGCCCTTTCACACCGGACGCGTAACGGAGAAGTGAAGCGGAAAAACGAATATCAAGTGTGCGAATAGTTCGCGTCAAAACTATTCACATCAGCCACGACACGAATTTGCGACGTCTGTTCCAACATTCCAAAACATTTGCGGTGACAGCAGAGAAAACATGGACGCTTCATCATTCGGTGAAGACGAGCTGAAGGGGTTAATGCTAATTTGTACAGGAGCTAAAACTTTATCATGGCCGGTTCCGCACTTACTTTCGAATGTCCGTGGGACAATTTGAGGAGCTCCTCCAGGACAGTAGCACGGGACAAACACACACTTCAGCAACCAATCGATCCGGAGCAGCTGTTTCACAGTGCCACAGTCGTACTGACGGAAACACATTCACTTTCCATAGTCGCGGACACAATTAGGTTTAGGAAAAAAATCAACAAGTTATAACTCAAAAGGTTATGCTATTGTTGTCTGTGGCCTGTAACTGCAACTACAGCTGTAATCTCGTGGGAAATGCGATACCTGGCAAAGGTTAATGTTGATTGAATAGCTAGTGACATCAACTGGACATTTTGTGACCTTTGTTTCCTTGTATGTGATTGGTTTAAGCCTTTTCTGTCGCTGCGAGAGTTAAAAAAAAAAATCGAGATCAAAATTTTTCCGCCGCAGCACATTCGCGTTCGGTGTCGAAGCACTCATTACACAAACAGCTGATCAAAAAATAAAACCATTGCGCGAATTATTCGCGCGTCCAGTGTGAAAGGACCTTTACTGTTAAACAAAGACAAAATTCACTTAGAAGATAATAATAATAATAATAAACTTTATTTATATAGCACTTTTCAGGCATATAATGCAGTTCAAAGTGCTTTACATAAAAAAATCACGTTCAATAAAAACATATCCATCAAACATAAAAAATAAAAAAGGTCAAATGCAACTTACAGAATAAAATACAAAACATATGATTGAGAAAAAAAGAAGATGATATAAGCGTTCAAAACGTACAATCTCTCACTTCCGCCACGGATCAATGATTTTGAAGACATCACTCTGCACTTCAGCTTCTCATCAGATTTTTCTGTCCAATCAAATGCTCCCTAGAATCTGAAGTGTCCCGCCCCCTACACTATAAATACACGCTGAAGCTGTGGCTGAAATCGGTCACTTCTTCACACAATCACTATTTTCTATGGAGAATGGCACATAGTGCACTACATAGGAGATAGGGAACGATTCAGACAGTGTAAATATGCTTTCCATCGGGGCCAATGGAGTCTGGTGCGCACACAGTCTGCTCCGGTCCCAGAGACACGATTCATAGTTTTCAGTCACGTGACAGTCGCGCAGCCCTAGAGGGCAAAACAGCCATAGAACTGCAGCACAAGCCTGTCCATTTTCCATCTTAAAAACAAAAATATGTGAACAAGATGCGCGTTTTGGGCACTTGTGATCCTGCGCCCAGACAAGACCAAAGCATGACCCTGAAGTGTCTGCAGAGGCCGTGTCAAATTGCCTCATCGACACGGCATCCTCAATAAACCCGTGTGATGACTCCGATTGTTTGAATATCCCTATTTATTAATTGTTAAATCGATATGTCATCCTCAATAAAACCCGTCTCCGGCGTGTTGCCTCCGATCTTTCGAATATTGTACTTTAATAATTGCCTCATCGACACGGCATCCTCAATAAAACCCGTCTCCGGCGTGATGACTCTGATTGTTCGATTATTCCTATTTAATAATTGTTTAATCAACACATCATCCTCAATAAACCCGTCTCCGGCATGTTACCTCCGATCTTTCGAATATTCCGTTCTATTATGACCTCTGACCTGTAAAGTTATCAGAATAATAATCATACGCTGCTTGTTAATTGGCCAGAGGAGAACTGGCACCCCGACTGAGCCTGGTTTCTCCCAAGGTTTATTTTTCTCCATTAGGTCACCTGATGGGGTTTTGGTTTCCTTGCCACTGTCGCCTCTGGCTTGGCTTGCTCAGTTGGGGACACTACATTTTTCAACTTAATATCCAAATAAATCTAATTATTAACTAAATTACTGATCTAAAGCCCACATTATCACTGTATGATAATTGAAATGAACTGATGACATCACCGTTTTCTCCGGAACGGCTATACGGCGGAATAAAGTTCTGTTGCATTATTTTCCTGTTTAACACTGTGAAGCTGCTTTGAAACAATCTGCATTGTTAAAAGCGCTATATAAATAAAGTTGACTTGACTTGATCCGTGTACAGCACCTGCTGCAGTATTTCAATGGGATGGGAAGATTACGCTTAACGAGAAACCTTGTGTTGCATTAATATTTCTGTGCTAATCTGTTAATATTCTGTGCTCGTCTGCTTTCCTGTGCAAAGTATGCAACATCGATAAGGTGTATATTGAATTTGGTCTTTTAATATCACTGTCTTACTGCATTAATACTGACCACAAACCTGGTAAAAATGACTGGCGGGCAATGGAGGAGAGCCTTGTTTTGCCCTCCAGGTGGGCGTTCCTATAATGGTGTGACGTCGTGTGAAAACTATGAATAGCACAGAGTCGAGTCGGCACAGACCACAAAACATATCAGATCCTATGAATTCTGCACAGAATGCTAAAGAGATATGGAGGAGAAACGGTTAGAGATTAGGAGGAAACTGCGGCTTTACAGAGCTCAACAGCTCTGGCTGAGCTCTGATATAAACGAAACACTATTGGCTATTTTAAAAAAAGGGGAGGAGCTGCTCGATATATCCCGCACTGTCTTTCTGTTTCAGTATTTCACTTTGAATAATGCTACGCGTTTCAAGGCACTTCAGTGGGTCCACTTCTGTGGATCTAATGGGTGGAGGGATAGAGTTATGGGTAGGGTTAGAGTGTGGTTGGACCTTCTAGCTCCACCCATTACGCCCAAATTACATCCTGGACTTTACGTTCCACCCATGGCTCTGCAGTAAGCATCCTCTCTAAAGTTGTGCCCTCCATCTGTGCCTATTTATTTCCCTCTCAAGTTGGGAAGACAAAATGCACGCGCCTCCTCCGCGAGTTTCACTTCATTATGCCACTAATGGGCAGCCGTGCTGCCGTTTCACTCTTTGTGTATCTCCAGACGGTGCTTTATGAGCCGCTGTCATCAGCCGTCTCACTTTAGATGAAATGAGAGCTAAAGATCCACCCTTATGATTTATGAAGGAGCTCGGGGTGTGAGAGGGCCGTTTCCACTCGCTCTGGCCCATTGGCTTTGATGGCTGTGGCATTGATCTGCACGTTCGATTATTCTGCCTGTGCTCAAGGACCACGGAGGGAGAGGCGCGTAGACTTACGATCGGAGCCGTCTGGAGCGCCTAGACGTCGCAATGAAGCTAAACTTCCAAAGTGACACCTCCACTGCATCATGGGACGCAGTAAAGATTGTGTGTGTGTGTGAGTGAGTCAAAACGGAAGAGTATAGCCATGGCTGACCACAGATAGGATGTGCCTCTGTCTAGCAGGAAATCTGCTCCTCTCAATTGGCTGAGAGACTTTCTTTTAATCATTTCGGCTCTGTGGTTACATATGACGCTGGAAAGCTTCATTAACATAATGTTTATATTAGTACTGTCAAATCGAATAATTGCGATTAATTGCATCTATCATAAAAGTTTGTACCATATATATATATATATATATATATATATATATATATATATATATATATATATATATATATATATATATATATATATATATATATATATGTGTGTGTGTGTGTGTGTGTGTGTGTGTGTGTGTGTGTGTGTGTGTGTGTATGTATACACACACACACAAACATTTATTATATAATTACAAACTTTTATGTTAGATGTGATTAATCGCGATTAATCTGCTAAATATCTTCATATTAAAAGTCAGGTTTTGAATATGTTTAATAATAATTGGTAATGGTATATTAATACATTTGAATGTAGAATAGTTTTTTTTTTTTTCAAGTTTTTGTCTTTTGTAAGTTGTTTTGTCTACATATGTCTATATATTAAAAGTCATGTTTTGAATATATTTAATAATACTAATTTTAGTAATACTTTAATAATAGTTTATAATGTTTAGGTTTTGAATAATATAATAATACATTTTTGCAATTATTCCTAATTGGAAATATTCTTTGTTGATCTAGCGAACACAAAGGAAAAAACGATGTCCAAAAAATATTAGTCCAATTAAAATGTTTATATTATAATTCTACTGTAGTAAAAATGTAATATTTAATAAAATATACAGTTAAGAATAATAATAAGAATAATATTTAAGAATGTAACATTTTCGTTGTAATATTTGTTGTTGTTGTTGTTGTTGTTGTTGTTGTTTTCCACTCTCTTGCACACCGAATGTTCCACAGCAGTAATATGTATATATATATTTTTAAAGAAATTAATACTTTTATTCAGGAAGGATGCATCAAATTTAGCAACAGTTACAGTAAATATATTTATAATGTCAAAAAAAAAATAATATTTCAAATAAAATAAAATGTATATTCATCAAAGAATCCTGAAAAAATGTATCATAGTTTCCACAAAAATATTAAACAGCATTTTTGATCAAAAAAATTCTGCCTTGGTGACTATAAAATAATTTTTTTTGTTACCTTACTGACCTCAAACCTTTAAACGCTAGTGTATATCCCACATATTAAAAGTCATGTATTGAATATTTATAATATGAATGATTTTATCCGGTTTTGAATAATGTAAAAATACATTTTTGTTACAATTATTCATAATTGGAATTATCTGTTTTTTTAATTATTATTATTTATAATTATTTTATATAGTTTTTAAGTGTTGTCCCACCTTGAGAAAACATTGTTAATTACAAACCAGAATTCTCTATAAAGGCAAAATCGGAACACAGATGCACTGAGAGCTCCTGGTGCACCAGCTTTTATCTCGCAGTGGTGCATGATGGGAGTTTGGATGTCACTTGTCCTCAAAAGACCAGCAGGCTCTCATTGCACCATTTCAGAATGAATATGGTTAGCCGCATTAATTTGTGTTTATTTTTTATTTTTACAGACGTATATCTTCACAGACAGTCCAGATGAAGATATTTCCTCTGAAGGTAGATTTTCCTTTTTCTGTAGGATTGTTCTGAACTTCTGAATCTTTGCTCTTCACTCATTGTGTGTTTCTGTGCTCACAGGATTTAATGTTGTCGTCACTGACTGCCCGCCGGAGCACAGTCATCAAGCTTTATCCTGCAAGATGGCTGCTGAGTACCACCACTTCATGGCCTCTGACAAAAAGTGAGTTGGATGATAACGTAATAACTTAATTATCTATTATCTATCCATCCATCCATCCATCCATATACACTCACCTAAAGGATTATTAGGAACACCTGTTCAATTTCTCATTAATGCAATTATCTAATCAACCAATCACATGGCAGTTGCTTCAATGCATTTAGGGGTGTGGTCCTGGTCAAGACAATCTCCTGAACTCCAAACTGAATGTCAGAATGGGAAAGAAAGGTGATTTAAGCAATTTTGAGCGTGGCATGATTGTTGGTGCCAGACGGGCCGGTCTGAGTATTTCAGTATGCTCAGTTACTTTATTTCTAGGGTTTACAAAGAATGGTGTGAAAAGGGAAAAACATCCAGTATGCGGCAGTCCTGTGGGCGAAAATGCCTTGTTGATGCTAGAGGTCAGAGGAGAATGGGCCGACTGATTCAAGCTGATAGAAGAGCAACTTTGACTGAAATAACCACTCGTTACAACCGAGGTATGCAGCAAAGCATTTGTGAGGCCACAACACACACAACCTTGAGGCGGATGGGCTACAACAGCAGAAGACCCCACCGGGTACCACTCATCTCCACTACAAATAGGAAAAAGAGGCTACAATTTGCACGAGCTCACCAAAATTGGACAGTTGAAGATTGGAAAAATGTTGCCTGGTCTGATGAGTCTCGATTTCTGTTGAGACATTCAGATGGTAGAGTCAGAATTTGGCGTAAACAGAATGAGAACATGGATCCATCATGCCTTGTTACCACTGTGCAGGCTGGTGGTGGTGGTGTAATGGTGTGGGGGATGTTTTCTTGGCACACTTTAGGCCCCTTAGTGCCAATTGGGCATCGTTTACATGCCACGGCCTACCTGAGCATTGTTTCTGACCATGTCCATCCCTTTATGACCACCTTGTACCCATCCTCTGATGGCTACTTCCAGCAGGATAATGCACCATGTCACAAAGCTCCAATCATTTCAAATTGGTTTCTTGAACATGACAATGAGTTCACTGAACTAAAATGGCCCCCACAGTCACCAGATCTCAACCCAATAGAGCATCTTTGGGATGTGGTGGAACGGGAGCTTCGTGCCCCCCACAAATCTCCATCAACTGCAAGATGCTATCCTATCAATATGGGCCAACATTTCTAAAGAATGCTTTCAGCACCTTGTTGAATCAATGCCACGTAGAATTAAGGCAGTTCTGAATGCGAAAGGGGGTCAAACACAGTATTAGTGTGGTGTTCCTAATAATCCTTTAGGTGAGTGTATACATACATACACACACACACACACATGGATTTGATATAACTTTTAAAGCACTTTTTGCCATAGGTGGTTGTGTCATGTTGATGATGATAACTACCTGAACCCTGGAGCTCTTCTTTCTCTCCTGACGGCCTTCCCCGCAGACAGCGATATCTATGTGGGCAAGCCAAGCCTGGATCGACCAATGAGAGCGCAGGAGCTGCTGGAAGGGAATAAGACGGTCAGTATCCCATAAACTCAATTTATTGTTCTGAACTATAAATATATAATATATTATTATTATTATTTATTTATTTTTTATTGATCAGTCATTACCAAAAAAAATCCCTTCTGGGATCAATCAGTGATTAGAGCTTTATTGCTTATTGATCTGGACAATTCTGTCTGCTCTTTTAATGTATAGCCGGAAAGAAAAACTGTCGATACTATTGGAGGAGTTGATCCAATCATGTATAATGTGTAAAGCTAGTCATTTTGAGTGTGTGTGTTTGTAGTCATGCTGACTTTGGACCTGCTTCTTCTCTGTGTGTGTGTGTGTGTGTGTGTGTGTGTGTGTGTGTGTGTGTGTGTGTGTGTGTGTGTGTGTGTGTGTGTGTGTGTGTGTGTGTGTGTGTGTGTGTGTGTGTGTGTGTGTGTGTGTGTGTGTGTGTGGTAATGCTAATGTTAGGGGGACAAAATGTCCCCACAAAGATATTTATTGGTCCCCATGAGGAAAACAACTTATAAATCACACTAAGTGATAGTTTTCTGTGATGGGTAGGTGAAAGAATATACCATTTGTACAGTATAAAAATCATTATGTCTATGGAATGTCCCCATAAAACATGAAAAATGTGTGTGAGGTCTACAGGAACATACAAGCCGTTCAGTTCGGGTTTCATCATCCTCTCTCTCTCTGTCTGCTCTACTGATCTCTTGGGCCACAGAGGCACCTGGGTAATAAAAATGAGACCTGTCTTTTCATTACTGTCACCCCTGACATACTCTACCAGATGAAAGACAAAATGAAAACAAATAGCATACCCACCATAACCGCATATTAGTAATACCTATATGGTCTGTAGTCCTTTAGACCAGCCTTTGAAACAACATATGTGTTTGATATATTCTTTTTAATTGCGGGGTTACCTTATATAAATCCATTTTGTTTCCTTTGCTTTGTTCCTCAACATCTATAACACTCTTTGTTATTGGTCGGTCGAAGCCCCATTGAATCTAAATGGCTCTTTTGTTCTGGTGAACGCAACCTGGACCGTCCCATTTGCCTCTCTGTGTGTCCTCTGTGTTGTTTATGTCCACATTTATACGTCTGGCTGGACAGGCCACAACTCCCTACAGGGGAGGAATACGGCCGAAAGGAGGAGAGAACAGAAATGGACTGTAGAGAACCTTGAGGGTAACGACCACATGGAGGATTGAAGCAAGGGATAAACGGATGGGGGGATGAGTAGATGGATAGAGTCAGATTTATGCCCCTGTTGCTTATGATGCTCCACAGAACCCCGCGTGAAAACAAACCGGCTCAGATTTTCAGGAAGGCCAAGAAATGAGAGCAGATCTGCATGGAGAGCTTACAGAGAATGAGACATTCATGGTTTGAAGAGCTGATACATTGCATTTGCTGTTTTATACGGAGTTTAGTCACAAAATTAAATTAATATACACATTTTAAATGCTTTGTGGAATAGCAAACAGGATTTAATTAAAATTTGAATTAGAGGAAGTGGATAATTTAAATGGAAATGGATTTCATGCAACAGTTGTTTTTTGATTGTCTGAGCGTTTCAATATAACGGCAGTTTTTTTAGATGTTCATATCAATCCACATGTCTGTGTTTGTGCAGTTGGTGGTGAAAATTTGACTCTTTTTGTATTTTACATATTTACACCAGTAGGTGGTGGCAAATGAGTCTTTATGAGTGAGTCAATTAATCATTTACTCAAGCCATTCGTTTAAAATAACAGACTCGTTCAGGTATTGATCAAGCGGTTTTATTCATGAGTGAGTCATTGAATCATTTACTCAAGCGATTTGTTTAAAAGAACAGACTCTTTCATGTATTAATCAAGCGGTTTTATTCATGAGTGAGTCATTGAATCATTTACTCAAGCGATTTGTTTAAAAGAACAGACTCGTTCAGGTATTAATCAAGCGGTTTTATTCATGAGTGAGTCATTGAATCATTTACTCAAGCGATTTGTTTAAAAGAACAGACTCTTTCCGGTATTAATCAAGTGGTTTTATTCATGAGTGAGTCATTGAATCATTTACTCAAGCGATTCATTTAAAAGAACATACTCTTTCAGTTATTAATCAAGCAGCTTTATTCATGAGTGAGTCATTGAATCATTTACTCAAGCAATTCATTTAAAAGAACAGACTCTTTCAGGTATTATTCAAGCGGTTTTATTCATGAGTGAGTCATTGAATCATTTACTCAAGCGATTCGTTTAAAAGAACAGACTCGTTCAGGTATTAATCAAGCAGCTTTATTCATGAGTGAGTCATTGAATCATTTACTCAAGCGATTTGTTTAAAAGAAAAGACTCGTTCAGGTATTAAACAAGCAGCTTTATTCATGAGTGAGTCATTGAATCATTTACTCAAGCAATTTGTTTAAAAGAACAGACTCTTTTAGGTATTAATCAAGCGGTTTTATTCATGATTGAGTCATTGAATCATTTACTCAAGCGATTTGTTTAAAAGAACATACTCTTTCAGTTATTAATCAAGCGGTTTATTCATGAGTGAGTCATTGAATCATTTACTCAAGCGATTTGTTTAAAAGAACAGACTCGTTCAGGTATTAATCAAGCGGCTTTATTCATGAGTCATTGAATCATTTACTCAAACAATTTGTTTAAAAGAACAGACTCATTCAGGTATTAATCAAGCAGCTTTATTCATGAGCAGGGGCGTAAATTTTATCTAACAGTAGGGGGGGACGATAAACATGAAATTTCTCAAGAGCAATTTTTGAAGGGGACACAAATAATATAGCCAAAATCGTACTTGTAAGGATATGTGTACCACAAAAAAAAAAAAAAAAAAAAAAAAAAAAAAAAAAAAAAATTGTGCTTATTTGGCGTTTTGGTGCACTGAAAAATTATCTAATGTCCGTTTTTCTTTTCTCTGTCATTTTATCTGACCAACAACACAAAGCAATAGTTGTTTAAATATGAGTAAGGCACACAGTCATATTATTTAAAATTATCTTGCATCCTCCACATAGTATTTTATACTATGATATTCAGATCTTTAGATATTCAACTGCAACAAGCCTGATCTGCCACTTATTATCATATTGAGCAAAACCCAACACAGATCTGACAGAGCGCCGTGCGCATATAGCCTACTTTAGATTTAGAATTAGCGCCAATTCGAGGACGGGTTGCTTGAATTATGGGTTCATTAGCCTATTATTCTTAATGAAAAACACAGCAAGAAAACAGTACAATGACACACTCCCTTAAATAGGCACTTTTACATTTCGCTTTGAAACCAAATCTTCCGCGATCATCTTGTCTGTCAGCTGTTTGCTCTAATGATGAATGAAATCTGACTCTCGTTCGGCTCGTGCTGTATTGAGCAGACACGTTTAGTTTTTAATTGTTGTGTCTGTTCTCTAACTAAACAAAATTATTTTATTACTATAAAAATGAAAACAACGGTGGCCCGGGGGGGCGGTGCCGCGGTGGGCATGCTAACAGGGTTTTGCCTAATCTGTATTAAAGAGAAAAGAGTCACTTCATCTGATGTTTAAAGTTAATAAAATAGCATTGACAGCTTACTGGAGTTTCACAACTGCTGTCTGAAGAGCTTTGTTCTCTCCCCAAACTTGTGGTAGTTTTTTACGTTCTATGGGTATCGTTAGTTGAGGTGCGTGGTGGATCAAACCACTGTGGGGCAAGGGGGAGGGGAGACTCAAAATGTTTCTAAACTTAAACGCATTTTTTGTCCCGTTTGCTTTTGTATTGTTTTACTACTTACACATTTATTTTAAGTATATATCATTATATTATTTACAATACTCAGCATGGTTTTTAGGGGGGGGCAGCCCTCAGATTGGGGGGGTCCTGTCCCCCCCGTCCCCCCCGTGATTTACGCCCCTGTTCATGAGTGAGTCATTGAATCATTTACTCAAGCGATTTGTTTAAAAGAACAGACTCTTTTAGGTATTAATCAAGCGGTTTTATTCATGAGTGAGTCATTGAATCATTTACTCAAGCAATTTGTTTAAAAAAACAGACTCTTTCAGGTATTAATCAAGCGGTTTTATTCATGAGTGAGTCATTGAATCATTTACTCAAGCGATTCGTTTAAAAGAACAGACTCGTTCTTAAACAAGCAGCTTTATTCATGAGTGAGTCATTGAATCATTTACTAAAGCAATTTGTTTAAAAGAACAGACTCTTTCAGGTATTAATCAAGCGGTTTTATTCATGATTGAGTCATTGAATCATTTACTCAAGCGATTTGTTTAAAAGAACATACTCTTTCAGTTATTAATCAAGCAGTTTTATTCATGAGTGAGTCATTGAATCATTTACTCAAGCGATTTGTTTAAAAGAACAGACTCGTTCAGGTATTAATCAAGCGGCTTTATTCATGAGTGAGTCATTGAATCATTTACTCAAGCAATTTGTTTAAAAGAACAGACTCATTCAGGTATTAATCAAGCAGCTTTATTCATGAGTGAGTCATTGAATCATTTACTCAAGCGATTTGTTTAAAAGAACAGACTCTTTTAGGTATTAATCAAGAGGTTTTATTCATGAGTGAGTCATTGAATTATTTACTCAAGCGATTTGTTTAAAAGAACAGACTCTTTCAGTTATTAATCAAGCAGCTTTATTCATGAGTGAGTCATTGAATCATTTACTCAAGCAATTTGTTTAAAAGAACAGACTCTTTTAGGTATTAATCAAGAGGTTTTATTCATGAGTGAGTCATTGAATCATTTACTCAAGCGATTTGTTTAAAAGAACAGATTCGTTCAGGTATTAATCAAGAGGTTTTATTCATGAGTGAGTCATTGAATTATTTACTCAAGCGATTCGTTTGAAAGAACAGACTCGTTCAGGTATTAATCAAGCGGTTTTATTCATGAGTGAGTCATTGAATCATTTACTCAAGCGATTTGTTTGAAAGAACAGACTCGTTCAGGTATTAATCAAGCGGTTTTATTCATGAGTGAGTCATTGAATCATTTACTCAAGCGATTTGTTTAAAAGAACAGACTCTTTCATGTATTAATCAAGCGGTTTTATTCATGAGTGAGTCATTGAATCATTTACTCAAGCGATTTGTTTAAAAGAACAGACTCTTTCCGGTATTAATCAAGTGGTTTTATTCATGAGTGAGTCATTGAATCATTTACTCAAGCGATTCATTTAAAAGAACATACTCTTTCAGTTATTAATCAAGCAGCTTTATTCATGAGTGAGTCATTGAATCATTTACTCAAGCAATTTGTTTAAAAAAACAGACTCTTTCAGGTATTAATCAAGCGGTTTTATTCATGAGTGAGTCATTGAATCATTTACTCAAGCGATTCGTTTAAAAGAACAGACTCGTTCTTAAACAAGCAGCTTTATTCATGAGTGAGTCATTGAATCATTTACTAAAGCAATTTGTTTAAAAGAACAGACTCTTTCAGGTATTAATCAAGCGGTTTTATTCATGATTGAGTCATTGAATCATTTACTCAAGCGATTTGTTTAAAAGAACATACTCTTTCAGTTATTAATCAAGCAGTTTTATTCATGAGTGAGTCATTGAATCATTTACTCAAGCGATTTGTTTAAAAGAACAGACTCGTTCAGGTATTAATCAAGCGGCTTTATTCATGAGTGAGTCATTGAATCATTTACTCAAGCAATTTGTTTAAAAGAACAGACTCATTCAGGTATTAATCAAGCAGCTTTATTCATGAGTGAGTCATTGAATCATTTACTAAAGCAATTTGTTTAAAAGAACAGACTCTTTCAGGTATTAATCAAGCGGTTTTATTCATGATTGAGTCATTGAATCATTTACTCAAGCGATTTGTTTAAAAGAACATACTCTTTCAGTTATTAATCAAGCAGTTTTATTCATGAGTGAGTCATTGAATCATTTACTCAAGCGATTTGTTTAAAAGAACAGACTCGTTCAGGTATTAATCAAGCGGCTTTATTCATGAGTGAGTCATTGAATCATTTACTCAAGCAATTTGTTTAAAAGAACAGACTCATTCAGGTATTAATCAAGCAGCTTTATTCATGAGTGAGTCATTGAATCATTTACTCAAGCGATTTGTTTAAAAGAACAGACTCTTTTAGGTATTAATCAAGAGGTTTTATTCATGAGTGAGTCATTGAATTATTTACTCAAGCGATTTGTTTAAAAGAACAGACTCTTTCAGTTATTAATCAAGCAGCTTTATTCATGAGTGAGTCATTGAATCATTTACTCAAGCAATTTGTTTAAAAGAACAGACTCTTTTAGGTATTAATCAAGAGGTTTTATTCATGAGTGAGTCATTGAATCATTTACTCAAGCGATTTGTTTAAAAGAACAGATTCGTTCAGGTATTAATCAAGAGGTTTTATTCATGAGTGAGTCATTGAATTATTTACTCAAGCGATTCGTTTGAAAGAACAGACTCGTTCAGGTATTAATCAAGCGGTTTTATTCATGAGTGAGTCATTGAATCATTTACTCAAGCGATTTGTTTGAAAGAACAGACTCGTTCAGGTATTAATCAAGCGGTTTTATTCATGAGTGAGTCATTGAATCATTTACTCAAGCGATTTGTTTAAAAGAACAGACTCTTTCATGTATTAATCAAGCGGTTTTATTCATGAGTGAGTCATTGAATCATTTACTCAAGCGATTTGTTTAAAAGAACAGACTCGTTCAGGTATTAATCAAGCGGTTTTATTCATGAGTGAGTCATTGAATCATTTACTCAAGCGATTTGTTTAAAAGAACAGACTCTTTCCGGTATTAATCAAGTGGTTTTATTCATGAGTGAGTCATTGAATCATTTACTCAAGCGATTCATTTAAAAGAACATACTCTTTCAGTTATTAATCAAGCAGCTTTATTCATGAGTGAGTCATTGAATCATTTACTCAAGCAATTTGTTTAAAAAAACAGACTCTTTCAGGTATTAATCAAGCGGTTTTATTCATGAGTGAGTCATTGAATCATTTACTCAAGCGATTCGTTTAAAAGAACAGACTCGTTCTTAAACAAGCAGCTTTATTCATGAGTGAGTCATTGAATCATTTACTAAAGCAATTTGTTTAAAAGAACAGACTCTTTCAGGTATTAATCAAGCGGTTTTATTCATGATTGAGTCATTGAATCATTTACTCAAGCGATTTGTTTAAAAGAACATACTCTTTCAGTTATTAATCAAGCAGTTTTATTCATGAGTGAGTCATTGAATCATTTACTCAAGCGATTTGTTTAAAAGAACAGACTCGTTCAGGTATTAATCAAGCGGCTTTATTCATGAGTGAGTCATTGAATCATTTACTCAAGCAATTTGTTTAAAAGAACAGACTCATTCAGGTATTAATCAAGCAGCTTTATTCATGAGTGAGTCATTGAATCATTTACTCAAGCGATTTGTTTAAAAGAACAGACTCTTTTAGGTATTAATCAAGAGGTTTTATTCATGAGTGAGTCATTGAATTATTTACTCAAGCGATTTGTTTAAAATAACAGACTCTTTCAGTTATTAATCAAGCAGCTTTATTCATGAGTGAGTCATTGAATCATTTACTCAAGCAATTTGTTTAAAAGAACAGACTCTTTTAGGTATTAATCAAGAGGTTTTATTCATGAGTGAGTCATTGAATCATTTACTCAAGCGATTTGTTTAAAAGAACAGATTCGTTCAGGTATTAATCAAGAGGTTTTATTCATGAGTGAGTCATTGAATTATTTACTCAAGCGATTCGTTTGAAAGAACAGACTCGTTCAGGTATTAATCAAGCGGTTTTATTCATGAGTGAGTCATTGAATCATTTACTCAAGCGATTTGTTTGAAAGAACAGACTCGTTCAGGTATTAATCAAGCGGTTTTATTCATGAGTGAGTCATTGAATCATTTACTCAAGCGATTTGTTTAAAAGAACAGACTCTTTCATGTATTAATCAAGCGGTTTTATTCATGAGTGAGTCATTGAATCATTTACTCAAGCGATTTGTTTAAAAGAACAGACTCGTTCAGGTATTAATCAAGCGGTTTTATTCATGAGTGAGTCATTGAATCATTTACTCAAGCGATTTGTTTAAAAGAACAGACTCTTTCCGGTATTAATCAAGTGGTTTTATTCATGAGTGAGTCATTGAATCATTTACTCAAGCGATTCATTTAAAAGAACATACTCTTTCAGTTATTAATCAAGCAGCTTTATTCATGAGTGAGTCATTGAATCATTTACTCAAGCGATTTGTTTGAAAGAACAGACTCGTTCAGGTATTAATCAAGCGGTTTTATTCATGAGTGAGTCATTGAATCATTTACTCAAGCGATTTGTTTAAAAGAACAGACTCTTTCATGTATTAATCAAGCGGTTTTATTCATGAGTGAGTCATTGAATCATTTACTCAAGCGATTTGTTTAAAAGAACAGACTCGTTCAGGTATTAATCAAGCGGTTTTATTCATGAGTGAGTCATTGAATCATTTACTCAAGCGATTTGTTTAAAAGAACAGACTCTTTCCGGTATTAATCAAGTGGTTTTATTCATGAGTGAGTCATTGAATCATTTACTCAAGCGATTCATTTAAAAGAACATACTCTTTCAGTTATTAATCAAGCAGCTTTATTCATGAGTGAGTCATTGAATCATTTACTCAAGCAATTCATTTAAAAGAACAGACTCTTTCAGGTATTATTCAAGCGGTTTTATTCATGAGTGAGTCATTGAATCATTTACTCAAGCGATTCGTTTAAAAGAACAGACTCGTTCAGGTATTAATCAAGCAGCTTTATTCATGAGTGAGTCATTGAATCATTTACTCAAGCGATTTGTTTAAAAGAAAAGACTCGTTCAGGTATTAAACAAGCAGCTTTATTCATGAGTGAGTCATTGAATCATTTACTCAAGCAATTTGTTTAAAAGAACAGACTCTTTTAGGTATTAATCAAGCGGTTTTATTCATGATTGAGTCATTGAATCATTTACTCAAGCGATTTGTTTAAAAGAACATACTCTTTCAGTTATTAATCAAGCGGTTTATTCATGAGTGAGTCATTGAATCATTTACTCAAGCGATTTGTTTAAAAGAACAGACTCGTTCAGGTATTAATCAAGCGGCTTTATTCATGAGTCATTGAATCATTTACTCAAACAATTTGTTTAAAAGAACAGACTCATTCAGGTATTAATCAAGCAGCTTTATTCATGAGCAGGGGCGTAAATTTTATCTAACAGTAGGGGGGGACGATAAACATGAAATTTCTCAAGAGCAATTTTTGAAGGGGACACAAATAATATAGCCAAAATCGTACTTGTAAGGATATGTGTACCACAAAAAAAAAAAAAAAAAAAAAAAAAAAAAAAAAAAAAAAAAAAATTGTGCTTATTTGGCGTTTTGGTGCACTGAAAAATTATCTAATGTCCGTTTTTCTTTTCTCTGTCATTTTATCTGACCAACAACACAAAGCAATAGTTGTTTAAATATGAGTAAGGCACACAGTCATATTATTTAAAATTATCTTGCATCCTCCACATAGTATTTTATACTATGATATTCAGATCTTTAGATATTCAACTGCAACAAGCCTGATCTGCCACTTATTATCATATTGAGCAAAACCCAACACAGATCTGACAGAGCGCCGTGCGCATATAGCCTACTTTAGATTTAGAATTAGCGCCAATTCGAGGACGGGTTGCTTGAATTATGGGTTCATTAGCCTATTATTCTTAATGAAAAACACAGCAAGAAAACAGTACAATGACACACTCCCTTAAATAGGCACTTTTACATTTCGCTTTGAAACCAAATCTTCCGCGATCATCTTGTCTGTCAGCTGTTTGCTCTAATGATGAATGAAATCTGACTCTCGTTCGGCTCGTGCTGTATTGAGCAGACACGTTTAGTTTTTAATTGTTGTGTCTGTTCTCTAACTAAACAAAATTATTTTATTACTATAAAAATGAAAACAACGGTGGCCCGGGGGGGCGGTGCCGCGGTGGGCATGCTAACAGGGTTTTGCCTAATCTGTATTAAAGAGAAAAGAGTCACTTCATCTGATGTTTAAAGTTAATAAAATAGCATTGACAGCTTACTGGAGTTTCACAACTGCTGTCTGAAGAGCTTTGTTCTCTCCCCAAACTTGTGGTAGTTTTTTACGTTCTATGGGTATCGTTAGTTGAGGTGCGTGGTGGATCAAACCACTGTGGGGCAAGGGGGAGGGGAGACTCAAAATGTTTCTAAACTTAAACGCATTTTTTGTCCCGTTTGCTTTTGTATTGTTTTACTACTTACACATTTATTTTAAGTATATATCATTATATTATTTACAATACTCAGCATGGTTTTTAGGGGGGGGCAGCCCTCAGATTGGGGGGGTCCTGTCCCCCCCGTCCCCCCCGTGATTTACGCCCCTGTTCATGAGTGAGTCATTGAATCATTTACTCAAGCGATTTGTTTAAAAGAACAGACTCTTTTAGGTATTAATCAAGCGGTTTTATTCATGAGTGAGTCATTGAATCATTTACTCAAGCAATTTGTTTAAAAAAACAGACTCTTTCAGGTATTAATCAAGCGGTTTTATTCATGAGTGAGTCATTGAATCATTTACTCAAGCGATTCGTTTAAAAGAACAGACTCGTTCTTAAACAAGCAGCTTTATTCATGAGTGAGTCATTGAATCATTTACTAAAGCAATTTGTTTAAAAGAACAGACTCTTTCAGGTATTAATCAAGCGGTTTTATTCATGATTGAGTCATTGAATCATTTACTCAAGCGATTTGTTTAAAAGAACATACTCTTTCAGTTATTAATCAAGCAGTTTTATTCATGAGTGAGTCATTGAATCATTTACTCAAGCGATTTGTTTAAAAGAACAGACTCGTTCAGGTATTAATCAAGCGGCTTTATTCATGAGTGAGTCATTGAATCATTTACTCAAGCAATTTGTTTAAAAGAACAGACTCATTCAGGTATTAATCAAGCAGCTTTATTCATGAGTGAGTCATTGAATCATTTACTCAAGCGATTTGTTTAAAAGAACAGACTCTTTTAGGTATTAATCAAGAGGTTTTATTCATGAGTGAGTCATTGAATTATTTACTCAAGCGATTTGTTTAAAAGAACAGACTCTTTCAGTTATTAATCAAGCAGCTTTATTCATGAGTGAGTCATTGAATCATTTACTCAAGCAATTTGTTTAAAAGAACAGACTCTTTTAGGTATTAATCAAGAGGTTTTATTCATGAGTGAGTCATTGAATCATTTACTCAAGCGATTTGTTTAAAAGAACAGATTCGTTCAGGTATTAATCAAGAGGTTTTATTCATGAGTGAGTCATTGAATTATTTACTCAAGCGATTCGTTTGAAAGAACAGACTCGTTCAGGTATTAATCAAGCGGTTTTATTCATGAGTGAGTCATTGAATCATTTACTCAAGCGATTTGTTTGAAAGAACAGACTCGTTCAGGTATTAATCAAGCGGTTTTATTCATGAGTGAGTCATTGAATCATTTACTCAAGCGATTTGTTTGAAAGAACAGACTCGTTCAGGTATTAATCAAGCGGTTTTATTCATGAGTGAGTCATTGAATCACTTACTCAAGCGATTCGTTTGAAAGAACAGACTCGTTCAGGTATTAATCAAGCGGTTTTATTCATGAGTGAGTTATTGAATCATTTACTCAAGCGATTCGTTTGAAAGAACAGACTCGTTCAGGTATTAATCAAGCGGTTTTATTCATGAGTGAGTCAGTAAATCATTAACTCAAGCGATTCAGGAACAAAATGAAGAAGTAGCCACGTCCGAAATCGCATACTCTCTTGAAGTACTTATTCTGAATAAGTAATTACTTCACAACCTCTAAAAAAGAATGTTCTGTATAGTATGAATGTGTGTAGTATGAATGTAATCTGGACATACTACACTCACCATGTTGTCATTATCATGTGACCTACCAAGGTCAGCTGTGTTGCTTCACTACCAGTCATAAATCCTCTCCTATGGCCTCATGGGATAGTAAAGTGTCAATCATATGCACACTTCAGAATCTCGCCGAATAATGAATATTCAGAATACTTATTTTGTCACATACTGTTTTTCACCTACTATATAGTAGGGAAGTATGGGATTTCGGATGCAGCCATTGTGTTTATGAGTGAGTGACTCAATGAATCATTCATTAAACAGATTTGTTCAAAAACAAAACACAATTATTATATTAATATTATATACTATTATATATATATGTTAAATGGTAAATAATATTTAGGGTTTTAATGCAAACATTTTTATAAATATTATAAATTACATATGAGATAAAATGGGATATTATATTTGATCAAATATATAAAAAATATTATTTATTACACGTGTTTTATTTTATTTATAAATATTTTAATTAACATTTAATGTATAAAATGTTTTAGGTTTAGCGTTTTAATTAATATTTTTATTATAAATATTATCTATAATATTCATTATTTAATAATATTATTCATATAATTATTTAATAATATTATATATTTAATAATATTATTTATCAAATGTGTTATTTCATATTTATAAAAATATATATTTTTTGCATGTATTTTAATTTATTTTATAAATATTATTTTAATTTATAAAAAATTATAATAATTATATATATATTTCATATATATATTGATCTACAAGTCATGAACATTTCTGCATACTTTTGTACAAGGAAAGTCAGGTTCATTTGCAACTTGCCTTAATAACTTCTCTTGTTCATCCCTTCCATCTCTTGTTGCTTAAATTCCTGCTTTAGGCGAGGCTTTTACTCACAACCTCAGCGAGTCTCCACATGCACTGCTGTAAACTATCACACACTGACCGCTTGCATCACTAGAGCTGCAGAGCGGTCATAAATCACCCCGCACATCAATGTTTTAGGGCTTGATTCTTAAATTGTAATGAACTGTAGCATTAAGTCTTCATATCAAATGTATATTTGGAGCCATTGCATGACTTCCACTCTTTAGGCTGATGTAGTTGACTTTTTCCTCTGTTCTGTTTCAGAGGGACGTCCGTTTCTGGTTTGCTACAGGAGGGGCTGGTTTCTGTCTGAGCAGGAAGCTGGCAGAGAAGATGGCACCCTGGGCAAGGTGAGGCCCTGATTCAGCATGTGTGTGTGTTTGGCTTTGATTATCAAGCCATTTCATGCTCATTTTAGTGCCACCTTGCTATAGGAAATAAATCACAACAAGGATTTAAGTGGTTTCTTCTAGACAGCAACAGAACATACACAACTGTTCAAAAGTTAATACTTTTACTAAGCAAAAACACATTAGTGACAGTAAAGACATTTACAACATTACAAATGATCCCTATGATACATTTACCCTTGGTTAGCATAAGAGACTTCTTTCAAAATCATGCATATAGACTATGTTTGTCTCCATTTGCAGTGGTCCCAGGTTCGAGCAGACCTCTGCAGTAATCATGTTACCTGATGACTGTACGGTGGGCTTCATCGTCGAGAGGCGACTGGGCATCTCAATGGTCCATAGCAACATGTTTCACTCTCATCTGGAAAACCTTCTTCTTCTTGCCCCCAGTGATATCCACAAACAAGTGAGATGACTGTCATTTCCAGCTGATTTTTAGTGGTAGCTATTAGTATTATATTAGTATTGCTACAGAAATTAAGGATAGATCGTTCATTTCAGTTGAGAAGAAATGATCAGAAGTGCTAACAATCTATCAGGCGAAAACTCATACATTAGCATGTACAACAACTTCAGCACAGGCAAAAAGTAGTCACATTTTCTTCAGAAAATGTCAAAAAAAATTTTTTTTTATAGTTCTTAAAGAGCTGTGTATTATAGTTAAAAGAACTGGAAGCTAATATTTTGCTTCAAAGATCTAGATGATAATTTTACATTAAATAATTGAATGCTGATATTTGTTCTGGATGCTAATTTTACATTGAAGAACTGGATGTTCATATTTTACCTCAAAGATCTGGATGCTAATATTTTAGTCCAAAGAAGTGGATTCTAATATTTTAGTTTAAAGATCTGGACGCTAATATTTTACCTCAAATAAATGGATGCTAATATTTTACCATAAACGATCTGGATGCTAATATTTTGCTTCAAAGATCTAGATGCTAATTTTACATTAAATAACTGAATGCTGATATTTTACCTCAAAGATCTGGATGCTAATTTTACATTAAAGAACTGGATGTTAATATTTTACCTCAAAGAACTGGATGTTAATATTTTACCTCAAAGATCTGGATGCTAATATTTTACCTCACACAACTGGAAGCTAATATTTTAGCACAAAAGATCTGGATGCTAATATTTTGCTTCAAAGAACTGGATGCTAATTTTACATTAAATAACTGAATGCTAATATTTGACCTCAAAGAACTGGATGCTAATTTTACATTAAAGAACTGGATGTTAATATTTTACCTCAAATAAATGGATGCTAATATTTTACCGCAAAGATCTGGATGCTAATATTTTAGTTTAAAGAAGTGGATTCTAAACTTTTACCTCAAAGATCTGGATGCTAATATTTTACCTCAAATAAATGGGTGCTAATATTTAACCTCAAATAACTGGAAGTTAATATTTTACCTCAAAGATCTGAATGCTAATATTTTGCTTTAAAAATCTGGATGCTAATTTTACATTAAATAACTGGATGTTAATATTTTACCGCAAATAACTGAATTCTAATGTTACATTAAAGAACTGGATGTTAATATTTTACCTCAAAGATCTGAATACTAATATTTTACCTCAAATAAATGGATGCTAAAATTTTACCTCAAAGAACTGGATGCTAATTTTACATTAAATAACTGGATGCTAATATTTTAGTTCAAAGAAGTGGATGCTAATATTTTAGTTTAAAGAAGTGGATGCTAATATTTTAGTTTAAAGAACTGGATGCTAATATTTTACCTCAAATAAATAGATGCTAATATTTTCCTCAAAGATCTGAATGCTAATATTTTACCTCAAATAAATGGATGCTAATATTTTACCACAAAAGATCTGGATGCTAATATTTTGCCTTAAAGAACTGGATTTTAATATTTTACCTCAAAGAACTGAATGCTGATATTTTACTTTAAAGAACCAAATCGCACTACTTGGGCTACGCAATTCTAAATTTTTTTTTCTGTTCTTCCTGTTTGTTTCTCTTCCTCTAACACTGAAGGTGACTCTAAGCTATGGATGGTTTGAGAATAAAATGAATAGTGTTGAACTAAAAGGAGTTTTTACCAAAGACGAAGATCCGTCCAGGTTAGTCATGCACACACCTTCACCCACACGCAGGCCCTGGGGATACAGATTTGCTACTTATGACTAAAAGATGACAAATACTGCCAGTAACTCACTTTCCTATGTTAATTCAACACAAATGATCAGACAAAATAATGTTAAAGTTATATATAGCCACTTCAACTGATGTAAAAGCATGTTATCCTTATAGCCTAAAGTTCCTGAAATCGAATTTTTCATGCTAATATTTGTGTTTATCTGTAAAATATGCTTACCACAATGAGTTTGGTATCTTCCCACACATCTTTTTTCATTAAACATCCAGACGTTTTCTGTTATCGTTATAAATCCAGTCTTAGCCTACACACTTTGTGAGCAGACATCTCTTACGGGCATTTTAAAAGCACTTCCTCGTGCATCTCAATCAGCTTAATCTGAATAAATTTGTCTGTATGTATCACCAAACTCTTCACAGGCTAAAAGGTTTTATGTTTTCCTCAAGATAACGGAGACTTGTTTTTTGAGACTTAGTAAAGTTTTATTCCTGCAAAGATTTCGCAAATTTCAACAATGGCTTGAAGCCAAATTTCCTAACACCAAACTAATCCTTTGCTTTTATCATTTATAATTCCATGATGACATTTAAAAATGTGTCCTAGACATTGTTAACGATGTTTTTAGCTAATGTTGTTCTGTTTTTGTCAGGTTCAGGACAGTCCACTGTCTTCTGTACCCTGTGACAAGATGGTGCCCTGTAGCCCTCCAAAATGCCTTGTCATGGAATCAACGTGTTCTCCAATGATCATGTATAAAGTGAAAATTTCAATTCCTTACAAGACACTTGCCATCATAAGCCGAAAGGGCTGCATGGTGTTCAAACGAGGACACGGAAAATCCTCAATGTTTAACTGAGCCATTAGTGTTATTGAAATTGTAAATCGTAAGTGTAACTTCTGTCTACATGCCGCACATTTTGGTTATGAATTTGTTTGTTTTTCAAATGTATACCATACTGTATATGTATATAAATCAAATTATTTCAAAACAGGGTAATCCAATTCGTTTCTTTCTATTATCAGTTGTATTCTTATATTTGCACTGTACACATTTTGATTACTGTAATGTTTTTGTACTGTATCATTTACATGACGCACTTAAGATAAGTGGATATCCACTAAAATATGTTTTGAAATACATTTTTATACAGTGTTTGTTAAATAAAAGTTATTTCCCTGTATAAAGATGATTCATTATTTCAATTATTTGCAACACAAATGCACTGCCTCTTTAAGACAGGGCTTTGGCAGACACTGGCCCTTTAAGAGAGCCAGCCAATCAAATGAATCAAGCAATCAATCAAATGGGAGGCAGTCCTGTCTGGTTCATCAAACGCTAGCACAGTTCCAGTATGGATTATACAGTTCAAAGACTAACCAACTTTAGCATCTCCCCTGAGTGAGTTTCATCCATTTTGTTATGTCTGCTGGTTGCTGATTCCGATGTGAATTGCTTATGTTGGAAGACAACTCTTTTAAAATATTGACTTTGTTTAGCAATGAACAACTGAATCCCCCACGTATTTGTTTATATGTTGAATTAGTTGAGTATTTATTGACATGTTGAGTTTTTGAAAGGCCTTTGGTGAACTTTTGAGTGCACTTTGATCACATGGATTGCAAAGACTGGTGTTTAAGAACCTTTTTAAATGCGATTTATGTTACAGATTTATTTAATATTATTTATTTAACATTCCATCTGTCAGTCCTTCCGTCCATCATCAATATATCCATCCGTCTGTCCGTCCATCCCTCATCAATATATCCATCCATCCGTTTGTCCATCCATACATTTGTCCATCCGTTCATCCATCCATTCGTCCATTCACCCGTCCATCCATCCATTTGTCCATCCGTTCATCCATCCATCCATTCGTCCATTCACCCGTCCATCCATCCATTTGTCCATCCATCTATTGGTCTATCCATCCATCCATCCACTCATCCGTCCCTCATCCATCCATCCATCCACCCATCCATCGATACATTTGTCCATCCGTTCATCCATACGTTCATCCATCATCCATCCATTTGTCCATCCATCTATTTGTCCAACCATTCATTTGTCCATCTGTTTATCCATACTTTCATCCATCCATCTATTTGTCCATCCATCCATTTGTCCATCCATCCATCCATCCATCCATCCATTTGGTTATCCATCCATCCATCCATCCATTTGTCCATTCTCCTGTCCATCCATCCATTTTTCCATCCATCTATTTGTCCATCCGCCCATCCATCCATACATTTGTCCATACGTTCGTCCATACGTTCATCCATGCATCATCCATCCATTTGTCCATTCATCTGTCCATCCATCCGTCCGTCCGTCCGTCCGTCCATTCACCTGTCCATCCATCCATTTTTCCATCCATATATTTGTTTATCCATCCATCCATCCATTTGTTTATCCATCCATCCATCCATCCATCCATTTGTTTATCCATCCATCCATCCATCCATCCATCCATTTTTCCATTCACCTGTCCATCCATCCATTTTTCCATCCATCTATTTGTTTATCCATCCATCCATCCATTTGTTTATCCAACCATCCATCCATCCATTTGTCCATTCACCTGTCCATCCATCCATTTTTCCATCCATCTATTTGTCCATCCACCCACCCATCCGTCCCTCATCCATCCATCCATCCATCATCCTTCCATTTGTCCATCCTTCCATCTATCATCCATCCATGCATTCATCCGTCTGTCCGTACATTTGTCCATCCATCCATCCATCCATCCATCCATCCATCCATCCATCCATCCATCCATCCATCCATCCATCCATCCATCCATCCATCCATCCATCCATCCATCCATCCATCCATCCATCCATCCATCCATCCATCCATCCATCCATCCATCCATCCATCCATCCATCCATCCATCCATCCATCCATCCATCCATCCATCCATCCATCCATCCATCCATCCATCCATCCATCCATCCATCCATCCATCCATCCATCCATCCATCCATCCATCCATCCATCCATCCATCCATCCATCCATCCATCCATCCATCCATCCATCCATCCATCCATCCATCCATCCATCCATCCATCCATCCATCCATCCATCCATCCATCCATCCATCCATCCATCCATCCATCCATCCATCCATCCATCCATCCATCCATCCATCCATCCATCCATCCATCCATCCATCCATCCATCCATCCATCCATCCATCCATCCATCCATCCATCCATCCATCCATCCATCCATCCATCCATCCATCCATCATCCATCCAATCTTAATATTTTGTTTAGCTGGTGGATTTCTTGTTAATTGATCTGAACAGTGGCCTAAAGTCTGAATCAACTAGTGCAAATACTTTTGAGCATTTTTCTATTGTACTATTTCTGCATTATTTCATTGCAAATGAAATTATCAGCTGCACAATTTGAGTAAAATTACTAATACTTTTGTAACACAATATTAATATAATATTGGAAATTCAGTAGTTAATGTAATTGTCAGTATAACTGGTTTTGAACTGTTTAGCATGTTATAGGAAGGTTCCAAAACACCATTCTGTGGATAGTCTACTTTGTTCAAATAAACTTTATCCCTCAAACTAAGTATTACTTTACACAGCAGCAGTATAGCCATTTATGGCCTATTTGCTTTGCAACACAAATTTGGAAAGTTTTCGTTCAACCCCATAAATCTTGATGTCTACCTGTGGACATTCAGTAGTTCAAACCAAGCCAACCAGAGAAGAGGATCCGCTATCTCATTTTCTACCGTCTGCGATCTGTGATCTGTGTGGCCATAAAAGCAGCTGAAGATAATAAAAGTTCACACATTTGCCTTGTAGTCGGACACAGGGAGGTCTATAATGTCACCACACAAAGTTCAGCTTTTAGATTCTTTCCCCCAAAAATTATATTATTATAGAATATATTGAATAAATATATAATATGTATTATATACATATGTAATTATAATACATTTACTTTATTTTATTTATGTAAATAAATATTATTTAAAAAATAAGTGTATAATAAAATATATATAGCTAGGCCTACTTTTCCTACAAGAATACACTTTTTTTTCTTCCGTCAGATGGTGTAGTTAGGGCATCTACCAGCAGGGGCGCACGTGTCTACGCCAAACAGGTAAACATTAACCCAACTCCGAGTAAAACTTTTGAAAATATGTTGTTTACAACCCAAATAAAAGGAAAGAAAATACAGCTTTTCAGAGACAGGCGTGTAAAGACACCCAGAAGCAGACAATTGCTCATTCAGAGTGGATCCAACAGTTTCAGGAGAGAAACCAGAGGTGACAGAGGAAAAGAGGATGAGGGTGATTGTGTAATTATACTCCACGGGTTCTCGCGCACCGTGTCTGTCAGTTTCTTTTCAGTTTAGCTACTCGGAATAAATGGCTCTCCGTTGACAGGCTTATATTTTGGCAGGTGGGTTCGATGGGTGCATAATTTTGATGTTGTGTGTGTGTGTGTGTGTTGGTCAAACGAACGCCTTGCCTTGGAATTTGATGTCGTTATGTGTGTGTGTAGTATTCACAAGCATTGGAAGCTTGGTCGCTGAATACAGAACATTTAATACATCTCAAGAAAACTGTCAAAAGGTGTCTTGGCCATACTTGAAGTTTAAAAAATAAGTTATTTTGCATAAAGACTGTTTACACAAGGACCATACATTAAAGGGATAGTTCACCCAAAGATGAAAATTAGCCCATGATTTACTCAACCTCAAGCCATCAGGTGTATATGACATTCTTCTTTCAGACAAATATAATAAAAAATGTATATTAAAATGATGGCCTTGCTCTTCCAATTTTTATTATGGCAGTGAATGGCAGAAGCCCAAAAAAGTGCATCCATCCATTATAAAAGTATTCCACACGGCTCTGGGGGGTTAATAAAGGCCTTCTGAAGTGAATCGCTGGGTTTGTGTAAGAAAAATATCCATATTTAACACGTTATAAAGTAAAAAATCTAGCTAAAATATCCGAACGGTTTCCGAATGCAATCTTTAACAGTTAACAGTTGGCTTGTTTTAAGCGCGGATCACACGTCAATCCGACTTCCCACACGAACATATTAAGTATTCAGTCCATTTTATCATGAAATTCAAACGATAAATGCCGTTTTGACACTCTTTAATGTGACGTGACTGTACAGGGAGTGCAGAATTATTAGGCACGTTGATTTTCTGATCATATTTTTTTTCCAGGCACATTTGACCAATTCCAAACCACAGTAATCCTAATAACTACTATTAATTTAGTATTTAATAATGTATAAGTGATATATAATTGTTCATGAAGGCTGGAAATGAAAATCACCTTATATTCAGGTGTGCAGAATTATTAGGCATGTTTTCTTTTACAGATAAATTGAGCCAAAAAAGAGATTTAACTCAGACTGAAAAGTCAAAAAGTATTAAATGCCCATGAGAAGGATGCAATACTAATGCAATACTAGACATTGCAGTTAAGGCATGACCATTGGACAGTGAAATGCTCGTTGGGTCAGCAGGATCTGACAAAAACAGGTGGTGAAGAAAAGACACCTGTTATCTGCAAACGAATTAAGAATTAAGGGTGAAACCATCAGGAACCCTTTAGTCTCCAGCGCCACCATTTTCCAGAGCTGCAACCTACCTGGAGTCTCCAGAAGTGCAAGGTGTCAGGATCTCAGAGACTTCAGTTAGGTAAAGAATCCTAAAAAATGACCCCCACTAGATAAGAATCATAAGCTGAAGTGTTGTAAAATACATGAAGAAGTGTTGCGAATACAGAAGACTGTTTTTTTTATAGGCTTTATAGGTTTTATAGGTTGAGAATGACTCTTGAAGGACCAGCACCACATCCTCTAGTACCACTGTTTGAAGAATTCATCTTCCAGAATCTGGCAGTACGTTTTGGGAGTTCATTTTTAGTCCATCTCTGCAAAACGGACTTCAGGATGGACTAAAATGAACTCCCAAAACGTACTGCCAGATTCTGGAAGATGAATTCTTCAAACAGTGGTACTAGAGGATGTGGTGCTGGTCTTTCAAGAGTCATTCTCAACCTATAAAACCTATAAAGCCTATAAAAAAACCTTCTTCATGTATTTTACAACACTTCAGCTTGTGATTCTTATCTAGTGGGGGTCATTTTTTAGGATTCTTTACCTAACTGAAGTCTCTGAGATCCTGACACCTTCACTTCTGGAGACTCCAGGTAGGTTGCAGCTTTGGAAAATGGTGGCGCTGGAGACTAAAGGGTTCCTGATGGTTTCACCCTTAATTCTTCACCTTAATTCTGAATTCTTTTGCAGATAACAGGTGTCTTTTCTTCACCACCTGTTTTTGTCTGACCCTGCTGACCCAACGAGCATTTCACTGTCCAATGGTCATGCCTTAACTGCAATGTCTAGTATTGCATTAGTATTGCATCCTTCTCATGGGCATTTAATACTTTTTGACTTTTCAGTCTGAGTTAAATCTCTTTTTTGGCTCAATTTATCTGTAAAAGAAAACATGCCTAATAATTCTGCACACCTGAATATAAGGTGATTTTCATTTCCAGCCTTCATGAACAATTATATATCACTTATACATTATTAAATACTAAATCAATAGTAGTTATTAGGATTACTGTGGTTTGGAATTGGTCAAATGTGCCTGGAAAAAAAATATGATCAGAAAATCAACGTGCCTAATAATTCTGCACTCCCTGTATAGCCCCCGATCATCTCTTCCTAAAGATGAAACATAAATTAATATCGCTTCAGGTATGTTGAGGATACATTATAACTTACTGAAATGTATCATATGTCGTGTAATCGTTCAAACAGTGTTTCAACCGCAGAAAGACAATAAAACAGCTTGTAAACAATGTACGCAGCATGTAGCCTACGTAGCATCACATTTACCTCAGAAGTCATTCAGTGTCCACAGCTGTTAAATCACTAGAGAAACAAACTCTTTCGCTAAATATATGCTCTATATTAGCCTATATATTCATTATATACTACTTAACCTGTTAGTGATGTCTTGTTTTTTTTAATGTAGGCCTATGTTTAAATAAATCTGTCATGAAAATGACAGCCACTGTGTATAAATGATTATATTTCAACAACGAATTGGAGAAAAAAAAGAGATTAGATTTAGAAGTTAAATAATGTGTTAGGAAGGGCTCCCTATTGTTTACAGCATTATCTTTAAGAAACTGTTAGATATAATTTAATTCATTTAAGGACAGACAATTTTTTTCAGTAAATAAATAAAAAGCAATTTTGTAAAACTGCTGTACCGAACCGTGACTTAAACCGAGGTACGTACCGAACCGTCAGTTTTGTGTACCGTTACACCCCTAGCGTTTACACAAACCCATCGATTAACATTAAACATAACATTAAAAATAATCATGCTTAACCCTCTCGTTTTTAAAAATCGCTTCATCGGAATAGTGCAAAACTTGGTGACTTTATTGGTACTTGGTATATGAACACCCCAAAAAATTGGGGACAGGATTTGAAAAGTCTAAGTGGTCGTACAAAAAATAGTCTCACACAGGACCTTCGGGTCAAAAATGACCCCCATAGGAAATGAATGGGAAATTGGCAAAAATATGAAAATATGAGTTTTATGTGCATACAATCTACAAATCAGCCAGGATGCGGCAAAAAAGGACTCAACAGTGAAGGGATGAATATCTAAAACAATCTTGCGTTTTATATATATATAAAAAAAAAAAAAAACGTAGCTTCATCGGAATGGTCCGAAACTTGGTGACTTTATCGGTACTTGGTATATGAACCCCCAAAAAATTGGGGACAGTATTTGAAAAGTCTAAGTGGTCGTACAAAAAATAGTCACACTCAGGAGTCAGGACCTTCGGGTCAAAAAATGAAAAAAAAAGTGAATCTCTAAAACATCAAGAGTGCAAAACAGACAAAAACACACACACACACACACACACACACACACACACACACACACACACACACACACACACACACACACACACACACACACACACACACACACACACACTGTGAAGGAAATTTTACATTTAGATGTTTTTACTATTAGAAGTGTTCATTTTACCTAGACGTGTTCTTACTTATAGATGTGAATCTTTTACTCCTAGATGTGTATCACTTGTTAACATTAACATTGAACATTTAACATTGAACATGTATTTGTACTCATGAAGCATTTCATTATTAAAGATATGTAACCAAGCTTTAGAAATGCATAGGTTAGGACTAGCTAGCAGGAACAAATTGTTCTGGGTGTTAGAATACTCAGTAGCAAGGAAACTGTGTAGTGCAAAAGGTCAGCAGTGACCTATTGTACTTCAAGTGTGAAAAGTATGTGCGCAGATCAAATTAGCGATAGGCAGAATGTGTGAAAATGATGTAGCTTAAAAACAGGAACTTCAGCAGACATGGGTATTGTGCTGTCTAGTTAGAATTTATGTTAGACAAGGGGTCTAATAAAGATATTTCCTTTGAAGGGATTGAAAATAATCAAAGATATTTGATATTTGAAATCCAACAAAGAAATTTGCTTTACTGTTGTCAACACATTTGCTTATCAGAAGGACCTGGAAGACAAAAGGCAGGCCTGTAGGCCGCAGGGGGTGCCACACCTTTTACTGTTGGAGAAGTTTGGTCTGATTGGTCAGTTTAAAAGAATACATTTGGTTTAAGTCACATGGTCAAGGAATACAGTAGATAAAAGAAGATTGGAAACTAGGCTCTCGCTCTCTTTTCCTCTGGCTCTTGAAGTCATCTGGGCTTCTTGTCTTTGCTCTCTTCTTCTCTCCCCCCCCCCCCCCTCTCTCTCTCTCAGGTAACATTGTATTCATGCTGTGTACGATTAATGGTATAAGTTTATCATCTCATCCATCCATTTTGAAACTATTTTAAGTGTAACCATAACCAGATTTTTTCATTAAATCCTGTCTATTACAAATACTGTGCTAACTAGTTTTGATTTAGTATTGACTTTGAAGTGCTCCCTATTGCAATTCAAAATAGTCATATTATAGCAACGCTCTCCCACATATTTTGCTATTGTAACTGCGCTTATCTCCGTCGTTGGTATGAGTTGCAGTGAGTGGAAATAGACAAGAAATGTACAGTTTTCTTCCATCTTTCTGATAACGTTTCTTTAGTCTCTGGCAACCCTGTAGATTGAACCATCTACAGGAGTCCACTCTTACACCTTTTAAGGCAAAAAAGATTGGATACAACCAACCCAGGATGTAAGGAGGGTATATAATGGTACCCCGGAGAGGGAACTTTGCTCTTCTCGTGACAGACATTCTCTGTATGTGAATTGCCTATTTCTTGCAAGAAATAAAACCATTTTTGATACTTTGACTTTTGAAAGGTTTGCATTTGTGTCCTCCCTCCTCATTTTTAGAATAGAATTATTTCCACACACACACACACACACACACACACACACACACACACTCACTCACACACACAAACTATTAGCTTTTGGAATGGCACGCGTTCATTTGTGTGTGCGTGTGTTTTTTTGTGTATAAGTGTGTGTGTGTGAGTTTTTATTTTATTTTTTTATGACCACTTAGACTTTTCAAATCCTGTCCCCAATTTTTTTGGGTGTTCATATACCAAGTACCGATAAAGTCACCAAGTTTCGGACCATTCCGATGAAGCTACGATTTTTTACATTTTTTTTATTAAACGCAAGATCCATAGCCTGGGAAAACCCAGACAACTTCCGGCAAATGGTCTGGTTTTAACCAGGCTACAAGATCCACTCTATAGTGATAAAAATGTGCTATTGTGTGATAAAAATGCTCAATGTGTCCACCGGATGGCACCGATCTCATTTAAAAAATTGCTTTCATGAGGCCTAGGCTTGACTCTTAAATGAAATACAGCTTTAATAAAAAAAATAAAATAATAATAGGGCTGTCAAAAGATTAATCGCGATTAATCGCATCCAAAATAAAAGTTTGTGTTTACATAATATATGTGTGTGTACTCTGTTAATTATTCTTTATATATAAATACACACACATTCATGTATATATTTAAGAAATATTTGCATGTATATACTGTATATACATTTATATAATCTATAATATATATAAATATGAATGTTTTATATATAAAAATAATATTTTTTTCTTAAATATATACATGCTTGTGTGTGTATT